>NC_092538.1:1722500-2077500 GCF_037038585.1 Patagioenas fasciata
CAAAAGAATAGCAGGGCATCTCGTCACAAGCTTGTCCCTGATCTATAGCTGAGGGCAAACACTTGTGTGCTTGTGGGAGAGCCTGTGTCTTTCCTGGAAGCGTTTGGGAGTTTTGCTCAGACGCGTGTTTCCTCAAGTTCAAGAATCAAGATCTAGGATACCTGCAGACAGGTGCCTGTTTGTGTGGAGACAGTCTGTTCGAAACTGTGTTCCTCAGCGCCCGCTCTTTCTCCCCGTCGCTCCACACGCCTGGGAGTCCCTTTCTTTCTCTCCACAAGCACGTGTGTTGACTTCGTCGCACATGTGCATCTGCACAAGCGTTGAGCTCAGCAGAGTGTGTCTCTTGACACTTGATGTGCGTTGGCTGTGTCTGCGTGCTCCAGTGAAGAGAGAAACGGGAAATCATCTTGGTAGAGGCAACAAAGCAAAAGCGAGGCAGGATTGACATCTGCTCAACAGAGACGGATTCCCTGCGCTGACACAGTTCACAGTTACACGAGAAGCAATCTGAGCGGTCCATCGACCGGAGACGTGTTTCCCAAGAGGTCGTTTAGCGAGTGAACAGCAGTGTGCGCGACTTTCAGGAGTGTGCCTGGAAAGTGCCAGAATCACCAGAGCATCTGTGCAAAAGCTGCTGCCTCTGTGACCGCATTGAGGCACGTTCCCGTCTCTGCGAGTATATAGACGGCTCTTTCGCGTTCACTCCGAGGGAAACGGTCCGCTATTGCTTGTGTGCGTACAGACGCGATTCCCTTGTCTCTTGCGAACACAGGGAACTCTGTGCATCCAAATCTACAGGCTAAGGACGCGTCTGCATATGTTTTGGTGAACAATCGAGTGTGCGTGTTCTGACAGCTGCCTCTATGCAGACGTCTCCACAGAGCCACTTCTGAATGCCCCGCAGCCCAGGACTGAATGGATACACTAACAAGTGCACCGGTGTGAGCAACCACATATGCAGAAGGACGTCTTTCATCTCACAGAAGCGCGAACGTCTTGGCGTTCAAGCACATGGCAGAAACAAGGTGTGAACAGATGAGCTGCTGCTATTTTCTCCGTTCGGCATGCTTCGTTGTAGCTCTCTTGCCGGTCGCCGGCTTAGCGGCTTGCTTTGCGCGACTAGGTCTGGGGAGAGAAGGAGATAGCGCCGGAAACCTTGCCTTTTGCCTTCTTCGGCGCTGGAACCTGGTTGCTGCGCCTTCTCTTTGTCCATGTGCACACACACGATTCCTCAGCGAAAACCATGCAGAAACCTTTCCACGAGCACCCAGGGATGTGCACCCAGCACCACGTGCACGCACACGCAGCTAGAGAAAAGCACCTACCTTTTCACACACTGATGCCTAAGCAAACGCGTGGCCACACACACGCACACATCCGCAAGCGCGCCTACTCCCATCTATTGAGGGAAAGACGGACGAGAAACGTCCTGACAGGCTTGAGGGGAAAAACGTCCGTTGATGGTTGGCGTGCTGCACGCCCGCCTACGGGGCTGCAGGGGAATCCACGTTTGGAAGGTACCTGAAGATGTGTGCCTGTTCTTGGAGCTCCGCTAGTAGGGTAGCAAAGACACTCGTAGGCAGTACTGAATGCTGCTCCGTGCTACTTCTCCTCCGCTGGCAAATGCTTCACAGTCGCCCTAGGAAAGACGTTTAATAATCGATCTCCAAGAGAAACGAAACACATGATGCCATAAGGCGAAAGAATAGCAGGGCATCTCTTCACAAGCTTGTCCCTGATCTATAGCTGAGGGCAAACACTTGTGTGCTTGTGGGAGAGCCTGTGTCTTTCCTGGAAGCGTTTGGGAGTTTTGCTCAGACGCGTGTTTCCTCAAGTTCAAGAATCAAGATCTAGGATACCTGCAGACAGGTGCCTGTTTGTGTGGAGACAGTCTGTTCGAAACTGTGTTCCTCAGCGCCCGCTCTTTCTCCCCGTCGCTCCACACGCCTGTGAGTCCCTTTCTTTCTCTCCACAAGCACGTGTGTTGACTTCGTCGCACATGTGCATCTGCACAAGCGTTGAGCTCAGCAGAGTGTGTCTCTTGACACTTGATGTGCGTTGGCTGTGTCTGCGTGCTCCAGTGAAGAGAGAAACGGGAAATCATCTTGGTAGAGGCAACAAAGCAAAAGCGAGGCAGGATGACATCTGCTCAACAGAGACGGATTCCCTGCGCTGACACAGTTCACAGTTACACGAGAAGCAATCTGAGCGGTCCATCGACCGGAGACGTGTTTCCCAAGAGGTCGTTTAGCGAGTGAACAGCAGTGTGCGCGACTTTCAGGAGTGTGCCTGGAAAGTGCCAGAATCACCAGAGCATCTGTGCAAAAGCTGCTGCCTCTGTGACCGCATTGAGGCACGTTCCCGTGTCTGCGAGTATATAGACGGCTCTTTCGCGTTCACTCCGAGGGAAACGGTCCGCTATTGCTTCTGTGCGTACAGACGCGATTCCCTTGTCTCTTGCGAACACAGGGAACTCTGTGCATCCAAATCTACAGGCTAAGGACGCGTCTGCATATGTTTTGGTGAACAATCGAGTGTGCGTGTTCTGACAGCTGCCTCTATGCAGACGTCTCCACAGAGCCACTTCTGAATGCCCCGCAGCCCAGGACTGAATGGATACACTAACAAGTGCACCGGTGTGAGCAACCACATATGCAGAAGGACGTCTTTCATCTCACAGAAGCGCGAACGTCTTGGCGTTCAAGCACATGGCAGAAACAAGGTGTGAACAGATGAGCTGCTGCTATTTTCTCCGTTCGGCATGCTTCGTTGTAGCTCTCTTGCCGGTCGCCGGCTTAGCGGCTTGCTTTGCGCGACTAGGTCTGGGGAGAGAAGGAGATAGCGCCGGAAACCTTGCCTTTTGCCTTCTTCGGCGCTGGAACCTGGTTGCTGCGCCTTCTCTTTGTCCATGTGCACACACACGATTCCTCAGCGAAAACCATGCAGAAACCTTTCCACGAGCACCCAGGGATGTGCACCCAGCACCACGTGCACGCACACGCAGCTAGAGAAAAGCACCTACCTTTTCACACACTGATGCCTAAGCAAACGCGTGGCCACACACACGCACACATCCGCAAGCGCGCCTACTCCCATCTATTGAGGGAAAGACGGACGAGCAACGTCCTGACAGGCTTGAGGGGAAAAACGTCCGTTGATGGTTGGCGTGCTGCACGCCCGCCTACGGGGCTGCAGGGGAATCCACGTTTGGAAGGTACCTGAAGATGTGTGCCTGTTCTTGGAGCTCCGCTAGTAGGGTAGCAAAGACACTCGTAGGCAGTACTGAATGCTGCTCCGTGCTACTTCTCCTCCGCTGGCAAATGCTTCACAGTCGCCCTAGGAAAGACGTTTAGCAATCGATCTCCAAGAGAAACGAAACACATGATGCCGTAAGGCAAAAGAATAGCAGGGCATCTCGTCACAAGCTTGTCCCTGATCTATAGCTGAGGGCAAACACTTGTGTGCTTGTGGGAGAGCCTGTGTCTTTCCTGGAAGCGTTTGGGAGTTTTGCTCAGACGCGTGTTTCCTCAAGTTCAAGAATCAAGATCTAGGATACCTGCAGACAGGTGCCTGTTTGTGTGGAGACAGTCTGTTCGAAACTGTGTTCCTCAGCGCCCGCTCTTTCTCCCCGTCGCTCCACACGCCTGGGAGTCCCTTTCTTTCTCTCCACAAGCACGTGTGTTGACTTCGTCGCACATGTGCATCTGCACAAGCGTTGAGCTCAGCAGAGTGTGTCTCTTGACACTTGATGTGCGTTGGCTGTGTCTGCGTGCTCCAGTGAAGAGAGAAACGGGAAATCATCTTGGTAGAGGCAACAAAGCAAAAGCGAGGCAGGATTGACATCTGCTCAACAGAGACGGATTCCCTGCGCTGACACAGTTCACAGTTACACGAGAAGCAATCTGAGCGGTCCATCGACCGGAGACGTGTTTCCCAAGAGGTCGTTTAGCGAGTGAACAGCAGTGTGCGCGACTTTCAGGAGTGTGCCTGGAAAGTGCCAGAATCACCAGAGCATCTGTGCAAAAGCTGCTGCCTCTGTGACCGCATTGAGGCACGTTCCCGTCTCTGCGAGTATATAGACGGCTCTTTCGCGTTCACTCCGAGGGAAACGGTCCGCTATTGCTTGTGTGCGTACAGACGCGATTCCCTTGTCTCTTGCGAACACAGGGAACTCTGTGCATCCAAATCTACAGGCTAAGGACGCGTCTGCATATGTTTTGGTGAACAATCGAGTGTGCGTGTTCTGACAGCTGCCTCTATGCAGACGTCTCCACAGAGCCACTTCTGAATGCCCCGCAGCCCAGGACTGAATGGATACACTAACAAGTGCACCGGTGTGAGCAACCACATATGCAGAAGGACGTCTTTCATCTCACAGAAGCGCGAACGTCTTGGCGTTCAAGCACATGGCAGAAACAAGGTGTGAACAGATGAGCTGCTGCTATTTTCTCCGTTCGGCATGCTTCGTTGTAGCTCTCTTGCCGGTCGCCGGCTTAGCGGCTTGCTTTGCGCGACTAGGTCTGGGGAGAGAAGGAGATAGCGCCGGAAACCTTGCCTTTTGCCTTCTTCGGCGCTGGAACCTGGTTGCTGCGCCTTCTCTTTGTCCATGTGCACACACACGATTCCTCAGCGAAAACCATGCAGAAACCTTTCCACGAGCACCCAGGGATGTGCACCCAGCACCACGTGCACGCACACGCAGCTAGAGAAAAGCACCTACCTTTTCACACACTGATGCCTAAGCAAACGCGTGGCCACACACACGCACACATCCGCAAGCGCGCCTACTCCCATCTATTGAGGGAAAGACGGACGAGAAACGTCCTGACAGGCTTGAGGGGAAAAACGTCCGTTGATGGTTGGCGTGCTGCACGCCCGCCTACGGGGCTGCAGGGGAATCCACGTTTGGAAGGTACCTGAAGATGTGTGCCTGTTCTTGGAGCTCCGCTAGTAGGGTAGCAAAGACACTCGTAGGCAGTACTGAATGCTGCTCCGTGCTACTTCTCCTCCGCTGGCAAATGCTTCACAGTCGCCCTAGGAAAGACGTTTAATAATCGATCTCCAAGAGAAACGAAACACATGATGCCATAAGGCGAAAGAATAGCAGGGCATCTCTTCACAAGCTTGTCCCTGATCTATAGCTGAGGGCAAACACTTGTGTGCTTGTGGGAGAGCCTGTGTCTTTCCTGGAAGCGTTTGGGAGTTTTGCTCAGACGCGTGTTTCCTCAAGTTCAAGAATCAAGATCTAGGATACCTGCAGACAGGTGCCTGTTTGTGTGGAGACAGTCTGTTCGAAACTGTGTTCCTCAGAGCCCGCTCTTTCTCCCCGTCGCTCCACACGCCTGGGAGTCCCTTTCTTTCTCTCCACAAGCACGTGTGTTGACTTCGTCGCACATGTGCATCTGCACAAGCGTTGAGCTCAGCAGAGCGTGTCTCTTGACACTTGATGTGCGTTGGCTGTGTCTGCCTGCTCCAGTGAAGAGAGAAACGGGAAATCATCTTGGTAGAGGCAACAAAGCAAAAGCGAGGCAGGATTGACATCTGCTCAACAGAGACGGATTCCCTGCGCTGACACAGTTCACAGTTACACGAGAAGCAATCTGAGCGGTCCATCGACCGGAGACGTGTTTCCCAAGAGGTCGTTTAGCGAGTGAACAGCAGTGTGCGCGACTTTCAGGAGTGTGCCTGGAAAGTGCCAGAATCACCAGAGCATCTGTGCAAAAGCTGCTGCCTCTGTGACCGCATTGAGGCACGTTCCCGTCTCTGCGAGTATATAGACGGCTCTTCCGCGTTCACTCCGAGGGAAACGGTCCGCTATTGCTTGTGTGCGTACAGACGCGATTCCCTTGTCTCTTGCGAACACAGGGAACTCTGTGCATCCAAATCTACAGGCTAAGGACGCGTCTGCATATGTTTTGGTGAACAATCGAGTGTGCGTGTTCTGACAGCTGCCTCTATGCAGACGTCTCCACAGAGCCACTTCTGAATGCCCCGCAGCCCAGGACTGAATGGATACACTAACAAGTGCACCGGTGTGAGCAACCACATATGCAGAAGGACGTCTTTCATCTCACAGAAGCGCGAACGTCTTGGCGTTCAAGCACATGGCAGAAACAAGGTGTGAACAGATGAGCTGCTGCTATTTTCTCCGTTCGGCATGCTTCGTTGTAGCTCTCTTGCCGGTCGCCGGCTTAGCGGCTTGCTTTGCGCGACTAGGTCTGGGGAGAGAAGGAGATAGCGCCGGAAACCTTGCCTTTTGCCTTCTTCGGCGCTGGAACCTGGTTGCTGCGCCTTCTCTTTGTCCATGTGCACACACACGATTCCTCAGCGAAAACCATGCAGAAACCTTTCCACGAGCACCCAGGGATGTGCACCCAGCACCACGTGCACGCACACGCAGCTAGAGAAAAGCACCTACCTTTTCACACACTGATGCCTAAGCAAACGCGTGGCCACACACACGCACACATCCGCAAGCGCGCCTACTCCCATCTATTGAGGGAAAGACGGACGAGAAACGTCCTGACAGGCTTGAGGGGAAAAACGTCCGTTGATGGTTGGCGTGCTGCACGCCCGCCTACGGGGCTGCAGGGGAATCCACGTTTGGAAGGTACCTGAAGATGTGTGCCTGTTCTTGGAGCTCCGCTAGTAGGGTAGCAAAGACACTCGTAGGCAGTACTGAATGCTGCTCCGTGCTACTTCTCCTCCGCTGGCAAATGCTTCACAGTCGCCCTAGGAAAGACGTTTAATAATCGATCTCCAAGAGAAACGAAACACATGATGCCATAAGGCGAAAGAATAGCAGGGCATCTCTTCACAAGCTTGTCCCTGATCTATAGCTGAGGGCAAACACTTGTGTGCTTGTGGGAGAGCCTGTGTCTTTCCTGGAAGCGTTTGGGAGTTTTGCTCAGACGCGTGTTTCCTCAAGTTCAAGAATCAAGATCTAGGATACCTGCAGACAGGTGCCTGTTTGTGTGGAGACAGTCTGTTCGAAACTGTGTTCCTCAGAGCCCGCTCTTTCTCCCCGTCGCTCCACACGCCTGGGAGTCCCTTTCTTTCTCTCCACAAGCACGTGTGTTGACTTCGTCGCACATGTGCATCTGCACAAGCGTTGAGCTCAGCAGAGCGTGTCTCTTGACACTTGATGTGCGTTGGCTGTGTCTGCGTGCTCCAGTGAAGAGAGAAACGGGAAATCATCTTGGTAGAGGCAACAAAGCAAAAGCGAGGCAGGATTGACATCTGCTCAACAGAGACGGATTCCCTGCGCTGACACAGTTCACAGTTACACGAGAAGCAATCTGAGCGGTCCATCGACCGGAGACGTGTTTCCCAAGAGGTCGTTTAGCGAGTGAACAGCAGTGTGCGCGACTTTCAGGAGTGTGCCTGGAAAGTGCCAGAATCACCAGAGCATCTGTGCAAAAGCTGCTGCCTCTGTGACCGCATTGAGGCACGTTCCCGTCTCTGCGAGTATATAGACGGCTCTTCCGCGTTCACTCCGAGGGAAACGGTCCGCTATTGCTTGTGTGCGTACAGACGCGATTCCCTTGTCTCTTGCGAACACAGGGAACTCTGTGCATCCAAATCTACAGGCTAAGGACGCGTCTGCATATGTTTTGGTGAACAATCGAGTGTGCGTGTTCTGACAGCTGCCTCTATGCAGACGTCTCCACAGAGCCACTTCTGAATGCCCCGCAGCCCAGGACTGAATGGATACACTAACAAGTGCACCGGTGTGAGCAACCACATATGCAGAAGGACGTCTTTCATCTCACAGAAGCGCGAACGTCTTGGCGTTCAAGCACATGGCAGAAACAAGGTGTGAACAGATGAGCTGCTGCTATTTTCTCCGTTCGGCATGCTTCGTTGTAGCTCTCTTGCCGGTCGCCGGCTTAGCGGCTTGCTTTGCGCGACTAGGTCTGGGGAGAGAAGGAGATAGCGCCGGAAACCTTGCCTTTTGCCTTCTTCGGCGCTGGAACCTGGTTGCTGCGCCTTCTCTTTGTCCATGTGCACACACACGATTCCTCAGCGAAAACCATGCAGAAACCTTTCCACGAGCACCCAGGGATGTGCACCCAGCACCACGTGCACGCACACGCAGCTAGAGAAAAGCACCTACCTTTTCACACACTGATGCCTAAGCAAACGCGTGGCCACACACACGCACACATCCGCAAGCGCGCCTACTCCCATCTATTGAGGGAAAGACGGACGAGAAACGTCCTGACAGGCTTGAGGGGAAAAACGTCCGTTGATGGTTGGCGTGCTGCACGCCCGCCTACGGGGCTGCAGGGGAATCCACGTTTGGAAGGTACCTGAAGATGTGTGCCTGTTCTTGGAGCTCCGCTAGTAGGGTAGCAAAGACACTCGTAGGCAGTACTGAATGCTGCTCCGTGCTACTTCTCCTCCGCTGGCAAATGCTTCACAGTCGCCCTAGGAAAGACGTTTAATAATCGATCTCCAAGAGAAACGAAACACATGATGCCATAAGGCAAAAGAATAGCAGGGCATCTCTTCACAAGCTTGTCCCTGATCTATAGCTGAGGGCAAACACTTGTGTGCTTGTGGGAGAGCCTGTGTCTTTCCTGGAAGCGTTTGGGAGTTTTGCTCAGACGCGTGTTTCCTCAAGTTCAAGAATCAAGATCTAGGATACCTGCAGACAGGTGCCTGTTTGTGTGGAGACAGTCTGTTCGAAACTGTGTTCCTCAGAGCCCGCTCTTTCTCCCCGTCGCTCCACACGCCTGGGAGTCCCTTTCTTTCTCTCCACAAGCACGTGTGTTGACTTCGTCGCACATGTGCATCTGCACAAGCGTTGAGCTCAGCAGAGCGTGTCTCTTGACACTTGATGTGCGTTGGCTGTGTCTGCCTGCTCCAGTGAAGAGAGAAACGGGAAATCATCTTGGTAGAGGCAACAAAGCAAAAGCGAGGCAGGATTGACATCTGCTCAACAGAGACGGATTCCCTGCGCTGACACAGTTCACAGTTACACGAGAAGCAATCTGAGCGGTCCATCGACCGGAGACGTGTTTCCCAAGAGGTCGTTTAGCGAGTGAACAGCAGTGTGCGCGACTTTCAGGAGTGTGCCTGGAAAGTGCCAGAATCACCAGAGCATCTGTGCAAAAGCTGCTGCCTCTGTGACCGCATTGAGGCACGTTCCCGTCTCTGCGAGTATATAGACGGCTCTTCCGCGTTCACTCCGAGGGAAACGGTCCGCTATTGCTTGTGTGCGTACAGACGCGATTCCCTTGTCTCTTGCGAACACAGGGAACTCTGTGCATCCAAATCTACAGGCTAAGGACGCGTCTGCATATGTTTTGGTGAACAATCGAGTGTGCGTGTTCTGACAGCTGCCTCTATGCAGACGTCTCCACAGAGCCACTTCTGAATGCCCCGCAGCCCAGGACTGAATGGATACACTAACAAGTGCACCGGTGTGAGCAACCACATATGCAGAAGGACGTCTTTCATCTCACAGAAGCACGAACGTCTTGGCGTTCAAGCACATGGCAGAAACAAGGTGTGAACAGATGAGCTGCTGCTATTTTCTCCGTTCGGCATGCTTCGTTGTAGCTCTCTTGCCGGTCGCCGGCTTAGCGGCTTGCTTTGCCCGACTAGGTCCGGGGAGAGAAGGAGATAGCGCCGGAAACCTTGCCTTTTGCCTTCTTCGGCGCTGGAACCTGGTTGCTGCGCCTTCTCTTTGTCCATGTGCACACACACGATTCCTCAGCGAAAACCATGCAGAAACCTTTCCACGAGCACCCAGGGATGTGCACCCAGCACCACGTGCACGCACACGCAGCTAGAGAAAAGCACCTACCTTTTCACACACTGATGCCTAAGCAAACGCGTGGCCACACACACGCACACATCCGCAAGCGCGCCTACTCCCATCTATTGAGGGAAAGACGGACGAGAAACGTCCTGACAGGCTTGAGGGGAAAAACGTCCGTTGATGGTTGGCGTACTGCACGCCCGCCTACGGGGCTGCAGGGGAATCCACATTTGGAAGGTACCTGAAGATGTGTGCCTGTTCTTGGAGCTCCGCTAGTAGGGTAGCAAAGACACTCGTAGGCAGTACTGAATGCTGCTCCGTGCTACTTCTCCTCCGCTGGCAAATGCTTCACAGTCGCCCGAGGAAAGACGTTTAATAATCGATCTCCAAGAGAAACGAAACACATGATGCCATAAGGCAAAAGAATAGCAGGGCATCTCTTCACAAGCTTGTCCCTGATCTATAGCTGAGGGCAAACACTTGTGTGCTTGTGGGAGAGCCTGTGTCTTTCCTGGAAGCGTTTGGGAGTTTTGCTCAGACGCGTGTTTCCTCAAGTTCAAGAATCAAGATCTAGGATACCTGCAGACAGGTGCCTGTTTGTGTGGAGACAGTCTGTTCGAAACTGTGTTCCTCAGAGCCCGCTCTTTCTCCCCGTCGCTCCACACGCCTGGGAGTCCCTTTCTTTCTCTCCACAAGCACGTGTGTTGACTTCGTCGCACATGTGCATCTGCACAAGCGTTGAGCTCAGCAGAGCGTGTCTCTTGACACTTGATGTGCGTTGGCTGTGTCTGCCTGCTCCAGTGAAGAGAGAAACGGGAAATCATCTTGGTAGAGGCAACAAAGCAAAAGCGAGGCAGGATTGACATCTGCTCAACAGAGACGGATTCCCTGCGCTGACACAGTTCACAGTTACACGAGAAGCAATCTGAGCGGTCCATCGACCGGAGACGTGTTTCCCAAGAGGTCGTTTAGCGAGTGAACAGCAGTGTGCGCGACTTTCAGGAGTGTGCCTGGAAAGTGCCAGAATCACCAGAGCATCTGTGCAAAAGCTGCTGCCTCTGTGACCGCATTGAGGCACGTTCCCGTCTCTGCGAGTATATAGACGGCTCTTCCGCGTTCACTCCGAGGGAAACGGTCCGCTATTGCTTGTGTGCGTACAGACGCGATTCCCTTGTCTCTTGCGAACACAGGGAACTCTGTGCATCCAAATCTACAGGCTAAGGACGCGTCTGCATATGTTTTGGTGAACAATCGAGTGTGCGTGTTCTGACAGCTGCCTCTATGCAGACGTCTCCACAGAGCCACTTCTGAATGCCCCGCAGCCCAGGACTGAATGGATACACTAACAAGTGCACCGGTGTGAGCAACCACATATGCAGAAGGACGTCTTTCATCTCACAGAAGCACGAACGTCTTGGCGTTCAAGCACATGGCAGAAACAAGGTGTGAACAGATGAGCTGCTGCTATTTTCTCCGTTCGGCATGCTTCGTTGTAGCTCTCTTGCCGGTCGCCGGCTTAGCGGCTTGCTTTGCGCGACTAGGTCTGGGGAGAGAAGGAGATAGCGCCGGAAACCTTGCCTTTTGCCTTCTTCGGCGCTGGAACCTGGTTGCTGCGCCTTCTCTTTGTCCATGTGCACACACACGATTCCTCAGCGAAAACCATGCAGAAACCTTTCCACGAGCACCCAGGGATGTGCACCCAGCACCACGTGCACGCACACGCAGCTAGAGAAAAGCACCTACCTTTTCACACACTGATGCCTAAGCAAACGCGTGGCCACACACACGCACACATCCGCAAGCGCGCCTACTCCCATCTATTGAGGGAAAGACGGACGAGAAACGTCCTGACAGGCTTGAGGGGAAAAACGTCCGTTGATGGTTGGCGTACTGCACGCCCGCCTACGGGGCTGCAGGGGAATCCACATTTGGAAGGTACCTGAAGATGTGTGCCTGTTCTTGGAGCTCCGCTAGTAGGGTAGCAAAGACACTCGTAGGCAGTACTGAATGCTGCTCCGTGCTACTTCTCCTCCGCTGGCAAATGCTTCACAGTCGCCCGAGGAAAGACGTTTAGCAATCGATCTCCAAGAGAAACGAAACACATGATGCCATAAGGTGAAAGAATAGCAGGGCATCTCTTCACAAGCTTGTCCCTGATCTATAGCTGAGGGCAAACACTTGTGTGCTTGTGGGAGAGCCTGTGTCTTTCCTGGAAGCGTTTGGGAGTTTTGCTCAGACGCGTGTTTCCTCAAGTTCAAGAATCAAGATCTAGGATACCTGCAGACAGGTGCCTGTTTGTGTGGAGACAGTCTGTTCGAAACTGTGTTCCTCAGAGCCCGCTCTTTCTCCCCGTCGCTCCACACGCCTGGGAGTCCCTTTCTTTCTCTCCACAAGCACGTGTGTTGACTTCGTCGCACATGTGCATCTGCACAAGCGTTGAGCTCAGCAGAGCGTGTCTCTTGACACTTGATGTGCGTTGGCTGTGTCTGCCTGCTCCAGTGAAGAGAGAAACGGGAAATCATCTTGGTAGAGGCAACAAAGCAAAAGCGAGGCAGGATTGACATCTGCTCAACAGAGACGGATTCCCTGCGCTGACACAGTTCACAGTTACACGAGAAGCAATCTGAGCGGTCCATCGACCGGAGACGTGTTTCCCAAGAGGTCGTTTAGCGAGTGAACAGCAGTGTGCGCGACTTTCAGGAGTGTGCCTGGAAAGTGCCAGAATCACCAGAGCATCTGTGCAAAAGCTGCTGCCTCTGTGACCGCATTGAGGCACGTTCCCGTGTCTGCGAGTATATAGACGGCTCTTTCGCGTTCACTCCGAGGGAAACGGTCCGCTATTGCTTGTGTGCGTACAGACGCGATTCCCTTGTCTCTTGCGAACACAGGGAACTCTGTGCATCCAAATCTACAGGCTAAGGACGCGTCTGCATATGTTTTGGTGAACAATCGAGTGTGCGTGTTCTGACAGCTGCCTCTATGCAGACGTCTCCACAGAGCCACTTCTGAATGCCCCGCAGCCCAGGACTGAATGGATACACTAACAAGTGCACCGGTGTGAGCAACCACATATGCAGAAGGACGTCTTTCATCTCACAGAAGCGCGAACGTCTTGGCGTTCAAGCACATGGCAGAAACAAGGTGTGAACAGATGAGCTGCTGCTATTTTCTCCGTTCGGCATGCTTCGTTGTAGCTCTCTTGCCGGTCGCCGGCTTAGCGGCTTGCTTTGCGCGACTAGGTCTGGGGAGAGAAGGAGATAGCGCCGGAAACCTTGCCTTTTGCCTTCTTCGGCGCTGGAACCTGGTTGCTGCGCCTTCTCTTTGTCCATGTGCACACACACGATTCCTCAGCGAAAACCATGCAGAAACCTTTCCACGAGCACCCAGGGATGTGCACCCAGCACCACGTGCACGCACACGCAGCTAGAGAAAAGCACCTACCTTTTCACACACTGATGCCTAAGCAAACGCGTGGCCACACACACGCACACATCCGCAAGCGCGCCTACTCCCATCTATTGAGGGAAAGACGGACGAGCAACGTCCTGACAGGCTTGAGGGGAAAAACGTCCGTTGATGGTTGGCGTGCTGCACGCCCGCCTACGGGGCTGCAGGGGAATCCACGTTTGGAAGGTACCTGAAGATATGTGCCTGTTCTTGGAGCTCCGCTAGTAGGGTAGCAAAGACACTCGTAGGCAGTACTGAATGCTGCTCCGTGCTACTTCTCCTCCGGTGGCAAATGCTTCACAGTCGCCCGAGGAAAGACGTTTAACAATCGATCTCCAAGAGAAACGAAACACATGATGCCATAAGGCGAAAGAATAGCAGGGCATCTCTTCACAAGCTTGTCCCTGATCTATAGCTGAGGGCAAACACTTGTGTGCTTGTGGGAGAGCCTGTGTCTTTCCTGGAAGCGTTTGGGAGTTTTGCTCAGACGCGTGTTTCCTCAAGTTCAAGAATCAAGATCTAGGATACCTGCAGACAGGTGCCTGTTTGTGTGGAGACAGTCTGTTCGAAACTGTGTTCCTCAGTGCCCGCTCTTTCTCCCCGTCGCTCCACACGCCTGTGAGTCCCTTTCTTTCTCTCCACAAGCACGTGTGTTGACTTCGTCGCACATGTGCATCTGCACAAGCGTTGAGCTCAGCAGAGTGTGTCTCTTGACACTTGATGTGCGTTGGCTGTGTCTGCGTGCTCCAGTGAAGAGAGAAACGGGAAATCATCTTGGTAGAGGCAACAAAGCAAAAGCGAGGCAGGATTGACATCTGCTCAACAGAGACGGATTCCCTGCGCTGACACAGTTCACAGTTACACGAGAAGCAATCTGAGCGGTCCATCGACCGGAGACGTGTTTCCCAAGAGGTCGTTTAGCGAGTGAACAGCAGTGTGCGCGACTTTCAGGAGTGTGCCTGGAAAGTGCCAGAATCACCAGAGCATCTGTGCAAAAGCTGCTGCCTCTGTGACCGCATTGAGGCACGTTCCCGTGTCTGCGAGTATATAGACGGCTCTTTCGCGTTCACTCCGAGGGAAACGGTCCGCTATTGCTTGTGTGCGTACAGACGCGATTCCCTTGTCTCTTGCGAACACAGGGAACTCTGTGCATCCAAATCTACAGGCTAAGGACGCGTCTGCATATGTTTTGGTGAACAATCGAGTGTGCGTGTTCTGACAGCTGCCTCTATGCAGACGTCTCCACAGAGCCACTTCTGAATGCCCCGCAGCCCAGGACTGAATGGATACACTAACAAGTGCACCGGTGTGAGCAACCACATATGCAGAAGGACGTCTTTCATCTCACAGAAGCACGAACGTCTTGGCGATCAAGCACATGGCAGAAACAAGGTGTGAACAGATGAGCTGCTGCTATTTTCTCCTTTCGGCATGCTTCGTTGTAGCGCTCTTGCCGGTCGCCGGCTTAGCGGCTTGCTTTGCGCGACTAGGTCTGCGGAGAGAAGGAGATAGCGCCGGAAACCTTGCCTTTTGCCTTCTTCGGCGCTGGAACCTGGTTGCTGCGCCTTCTCTTTGTCCATGTGCACACACACGATTCCTCAGCGAAAACCATGCAGAAACCTTTCCACGAGCACCCAGGGATGTGCACCCAGCACCACGTGCACGCACACGCAGCTAGAGAAAAGCACCTACCTTTTCACACACTGATGCCTAAGCAAACGCGTGGCCACACACACGCACACATCCGCAAGCGCGCCTACTCCCATCTATTGAGGGAAAGACGGACGAGCAACGTCCTGACAGGCTTGAGGGGAAAAACGTCCGTTGATGGTTGGCGTACTGCACGCCCGCCTACGGGGCTGCAGGGGAATCCACATTTGGAAGGTACCTGAAGATGTGTGCCTGTTCTTGGAGCTCCGCTAGTAGGGTAGCAAAGACACTCGTAGGCAGTACTGAATGCTGCTCCGTGCTACTTCTCCTCCGGTGGCAAATGCTTCACAGTCGCCCGAGGAAAGACGTTTAGCAATCGATCTCCAAGAGAAACGAAACACATGATGCCATAAGGCGAAAGAATAGCAGGGCATCTCTTCACAAGCTTGTCCCTGATCTATAGCTGAGGGCAAACACTTGTGTGCTTGTGGGAGAGCCTGTGTCTTTCCTGGAAGCGTTTGGGAGTTTTGCTCAGACGCGTGTTTCCTCAAGTTCAAGAATCAAGATCTAGGATACCTGCAGACAGGTGCCTGTTTGTGTGGAGACAGTCTGTTCGAAACTGTGTTCCTCAGCGCCCGCTCTTTCTCCCCGTCGCTCCACACGCCTGTGAGTCCCTTTCTTTCTCTCCACAAGCACGTGTGTTGACTTCGTCGCACATGTGCATCTGCACAAGCGTTGAGCTCAGCAGAGTGTGTCTCTTGACACTTGATGTGCGTTGGCTGTGTCTGCGTGCTCCAGTGAAGAGAGAAACGGGAAATCATCTTGGTAGAGGCAACAAAGCAAAAGCGAGGCAGGATTGACATCTGCTCAACAGAGACGGATTCCCTGCGCTGACACAGTTCACAGTTACACGAGAAGCAATCTGAGCGGTCCATCGACCGGAGACGTGTTTCCCAAGAGGTCGTTTAGCGAGTGAACAGCAGTGTGCGCGACTTTCAGGAGTGTGCCTGGAAAGTGCCAGAATCACCAGAGCATCTGTGCAAAAGCTGCTGCCTCTGTGACCGCATTGAGGCACGTTCCCGTGTCTGCGAGTATATAGACGGCTCTTTCGCGTTCACTCCGAGGGAAACGGTCCGCTATTGCTTGTGTGCGTACAGACGCGATTCCCTTGTCTCTTGCGAACACAGGGAACTCTGTGCATCCAAATCTACAGGCTAAGGACGCGTCTGCATATGTTTTGGTGAACAATCGAGTGTGCGTGTTCTGACAGCTGCCTCTATGCAGACGTCTCCACAGAGCCACTTCTGAATGCCCCGCAGCCCAGGACTGAATGGATACACTAACAAGTGCACCGGTGTGAGCAACCACATATGCAGAAGGACGTCTTTCATCTCACAGAAGCACGAACGTCTTGGCGATCAAGCACATGGCAGAAACAAGGTGTGAACAGATGAGCTGCTGCTATTTTCTCCGTTCGGCATGCTTCGTTGTAGCTCTCTTGCCGGTCGCCGGCTTAGCGGCTTGCTTTGCGCGACTAGGTCTGGGGAGAGAAGGAGATAGCGCCGGAAACCTTGCCTTTTGCCTTCTTCGGCGCTGGAACCTGGTTGCTGCGCCTTCTCTTTGTCCATGTGCACACACACGATTCCTCAGCGAAAACCATGCAGAAACCTTTCCACGAGCACCCAGGGATGTGCACCCAGCACCACGTGCACGCACACGCAGCTAGAGAAAAGCACCTACCTTTTCACACACTGATGCCTAAGCAAACGCGTGGCCACACACACGCACACATCCGCAAGCGCGCCTACTCCCATCTATTGAGGGAAAGACGGACGAGAAACGTCCTGACAGGCTTGAGGGGAAAAACGTCCGTTGATGGTTGGCGTACTGCACGCCCGCCTACGGGGCTGCAGGGGAATCCACATTTGGAAGGTACCTGAAGATGTGTGCCTGTTCTTGGAGCTCCGCTAGTAGGGTAGCAAAGACACTCGTAGGCAGTACTGAATGCTGCTCCGTGCTACTTCTCCTCCGCTGGCAAATGCTTCACAGTCGCCCGAGGAAAGACGTTTAGCAATCGATCTCCAAGAGAAACGAAACACATGATGCCATAAGGCGAAAGAATAGCAGGGCATCTCTTCACAAGCTTGTCCCTGATCTATAGCTGAGGGCAAACACTTGTGTGCTTGTGGGAGAGCCTGTGTCTTTCCTGGAAGCGTTTGGGAGTTTTGCTCAGACGCGTGTTTCCTCAAGTTCAAGAATCAAGATCTAGGATACCTGCAGACAGGTGCCTGTTTGTGTGGAGACAGTCTGTTCGAAACTGTGTTCCTCAGCGCCCGCTCTTTCTCCCCGTCGCTCCACACGCCTGTGAGTCCCTTTCTTTCTCTCCAGAAGCACGTGTGTTGACATCGTCACACATGTGCATCTGCACAAGCGTTGAGCTCAGCAGAGTGTGTCTCTTGACACTTGATGTGCGTTGGCTGTGTCTGCGTGCTCCAGTGAAGAGAGAAACGGGAAATCATCTTGGTAGAGGCAACAAAGCAAAAGCGAGGCAGGATTGACATCTGCTCAACAGAGACGGATTCCCTGCGCTGACACAGTTCACAGTTACACGAGATGCAATCTGAGCGGTCCATCGACCGGAGACGTGTTTCCCAAGAGGTCGTTTAGCGAGTGAACAGCAGTGTGCGCGACTTTCAGGAGTGTGCCTGGAAAGTGCCAGAATCACCAGAGCATCTGTGCAAAAGCTGCTGCCTCTGTGACCGCATTGAGGCACGTTCCCGTGTCTGCGAGTATATAGACGGCTCTTTCGCGTTCACTCCGAGGGAAACGGTCCGCTATTGCTTCTGTGCGTACAGACGCGATTCCCTTGTCTCTTGCGAACACAGGGAACTCTGTGCATCCAAATCTACAGGCTAAGGACGCGTCTGCATATGTTTTGGTGAACAATCGAGTGTGCGTGTTCTGACAGCTGCCTCTCTGCAGACGTCTCCACAGAGCCACTTCTGAATGCCCCGCAGCCCAGGACTGAATGGATACACTAACAAGTGCACCGGTGTGAGCAACCACATATGCAGAAGGACGTCTTTCATCTCACAGAAGCGCGAACGTCTTGGCGTTCAAGCACATGGCAGAAACAAGGTGTGAACAGATGAGCTGCTGCTATTTTCTCCGTTCGGCATGCTTCGTTGTAGCTCTCTTGCCGGTCGCCGGCTTAGCGGCTTGCTTTGCGCGACTAGGTCTGGGGAGAGAAGGAGATAGCGCCGGAAACCTTGCCTTTTGCCTTCTTCGGCGCTGGAACCTGGTTGCTGCGCCTTCTCTTTGTCCATGTGCACACACACGATTCCTCAGCGAAAACCATGCAGAAACCTTTCCACGAGCACCCAGGGATGTGCACCCAGCACCACGTGCACGCACACGCAGCTAGAGAAAAGCACCTACCTTTTCACACACTGATGCCTAAGCAAACGCCTGGCCACACACACGCACACATCCGCAAGCGCGCCTACTCCCATCTATTGAGGGAAAGACGGACGAGCAACGTCCTGACAGGCTTGAGGGGAAAAACGTCCGTTGATGGTTGGCGTGCTGCACGCCCGCCTACGGGGCTGCAGGGGAATCCACGTTTGGAAGGTACCTGAAGATATGTGCCTGTTCTTGGAGCTCCGCTAGTAGGGTAGCAAAGACACTCGTAGGCAGTACTGAATGCTGCTCCGTGCTACTTCTCCTCCGCTGGCAAATGCTTCACAGTCGCCCTAGGAAAGACGTTTAACAATCGATCTCCAAGAGAAACGAAACACATGATGCCATAAGGCGAAAGAATAGCAGGGCATCTCTTCACAAGCTTGTCCCTGATCTATAGCTGAGGGCAAACACTTGTGTGCTTGTGGGAGAGCCTGTGTCTTTCCTGGAAGCGTTTGGGAGTTTTGCTCAGACGCGTGTTTCCTCAAGTTCAAGAATCAAGATCTAGGATACCTGCAGACAGGTGCCTGTTTGTGTGGAGACAGTCTGTTCGAAACTGTGTTCCTCAGCGCCCGCTCTTTCTCCCCGTCGCTCCACACGCCTGGGAGTCCCTTTCTTTCTCTCCACAAGCACGTGTGTTGACTTCGTCGCACATGTGCATCTGCACAAGCGTTGAGCTCAGCAGAGTGTGTCTCTTGACACTTGATGTGCGTTGGCTGTGTCTGCGTGCTCCAGTGAAGAGAGAAACGGGAAATCATCTTGGTAGAGGCAACAAAGCAAAAGCGAGGCAGGATTGACATCTGCTCAACAGAGACGGATTCCCTGCGCTGACACAGTTCACAGTTACACGAGAAGCAATCTGAGCGGTCCATCGACCGGAGACGTGTTTCCCAAGAGGTCGTTTAGCGAGTGAACAGCAGTGTGCGCGACTTTCAGGAGTGTGCCTGGAAAGTGCCAGAATCACCAGAGCATCTGTGCAAAAGCTGCTGCCTCTGTGACCGCATTGAGGCACGTTCCCGTGTCTGCGAGTATATAGACGGCTCTTTCGCGTTCACTCCGAGGGAAACGGTCCGCTATTGCTTGTGTGCGTACAGACGCGATTCCCTTGTCTCTTGCGAACACAGGGAACTCTGTGCATCCAAATCTACAGGCTAAGGACGCGTCTGCATATGTTTTGGTGAACAATCGAGTGTGCGTGTTCTGACAGCTGCCTCTATGCAGACGTCTCCACAGAGCCACTTCTGAATGCCCCGCAGCCCAGGACTGAATGGATACACTAACAAGTGCACCGGTGTGAGCAACCACATATGCAGAAGGACGTCTTTCATCTCACAGAAGCACGAACGTCTTGGCGTTCAAGCACATGGCAGAAACAAGGTGTGAACAGATGAGCTGCTGCTATTTTCTCCGTTCGGCATGCTTCGTTGTAGCTCTCTTGCCGGTCGCCGGCTTAGCGGCTTGCTTTGCGCGACTAGGTCTGGGGAGAGAAGGAGATAGCGCCGGAAACCTTGCCTTTTGCCTTCTTCGGCGCTGGAACCTGGTTGCTGCGCCTTCTCTTTGTCCATGTGCACACACACGATTCCTCAGCGAAAACCATGCAGAAACCTTTCCACGAGCACCCAGGGATGTGCACCCAGCACCACGTGCACGCACACGCAGCTAGAGAAAAGCACCTACCTTTTCACACACTGATGCCTAAGCAAACGCGTGGCCACACACACGCACACATCCGCAAGCGCGCCTACTCCCATCTATTGAGGGAAAGACGGACGAGCAACGTCCTGACAGGCTTGAGGGGAAAAACGTCCGTTGATGGTTGGCGTACTGCACGCCCGCCTACGGGGCTGCAGGGGAATCCACATTTGGAAGGTACCTGAAGATGTGTGCCTGTTCTTGGAGCTCCGCTAGTAGGGTAGCAAAGACACTCGTAGGCAGTACTGAATGCTGCTCCGTGCTACTTCTCCTCCGCTGGCAAATGCTTCACAGTCGCCCGAGGAAAGACGTTTAGCAATCGATCTCCAAGAGAAACGAAACACATGATGCCATAAGGCGAAAGAATAGCAGGGCATCTCTTCACAAGCTTGTCCCTGATCTATAGCTGAGGGCAAACACTTGTGTGCTTGTGGGAGAGCCTGTGTCTTTCCTGGAAGCGTTTGGGAGTTTTGCTCAGACGCGTGTTTCCTCAAGTTCAAGAATCAAGATCTAGGATACCTGCAGACAGGTGCCTGTTTGTGTGGAGACAGTCTGTTCGAAACTGTGTTCCTCAGCGCCCGCTCTTTCTCCCCGTCGCTCCACACGCCTGTGAGTCCCTTTCTTTCTCTCCAGAAGCACGTGTGTTGACATCGTCACACATGTGCATCTGCACAAGCGTTGAGCTCAGCAGAGTGTGTCTCTTGACACTTGATGTGCGTTGGCTGTGTCTGCGTGCTCCAGTGAAGAGAGAAACGGGAAATCATCTTGGTAGAGGCAACAAAGCAAAAGCGAGGCAGGATTGACATCTGCTCAACAGAGACGGATTCCCTGCGCTGACACAGTTCACAGTTACACGAGAAGCAATCTGAGCGGTCCATCGACCGGAGACGTGTTTCCCAAGAGGTCGTTTAGCGAGTGAACAGCAGTGTGCGCGACTTTCAGGAGTGTGCCTGGAAAGTGCCAGAATCACCAGAGCATCTGTGCAAAAGCTGCTGCCTCTGTGACCGCATTGAGGCACGTTCCCGTGTCTGCGAGTATATAGACGGCTCTTTCGCGTTCACTCCGAGGGAAACGGTCCGCTATTGCTTCTGTGCGTACAGACGCGATTCCCTTGTCTCTTGCGAACACAGGGAACTCTGTGCATCCAAATCTACAGGCTAAGGACGCGTCTGCATATGTTTTGGTGAACAATCGAGTGTGCGTGTTCTGACAGCTGCCTCTCTGCAGACGTCTCCACAGAGCCACTTCTGAATGCCCCGCAGCCCAGGACTGAATGGATACACTAACAAGTGCACCGGTGTGAGCAACCACATATGCAGAAGGACGTCTTTCATCTCACAGAAGCGCGAACGTCTTGGCGTTCAAGCACATGGCAGAAACAAGGTGTGAACAGATGAGCTGCTGCTATTTTCTCCGTTCGGCATGCTTCGTTGTAGCTCTCTTGCCGGTCGCCGGCTTAGCGGCTTGCTTTGCGCGACTAGGTCTGGGGAGAGAAGGAGATAGCGCCGGAAACCTTGCCTTTTGCCTTCTTCGGCGCTGGAACCTGGTTGCTGCGCCTTCTCTTTGTCCATGTGCACACACACGATTCCTCAGCGAAAACCATGCAGAAACCTTTCCACGAGCACCCAGGGATGTGCACCCAGCACCACGTGCACGCACACGCAGCTAGAGAAAAGCACCTACCTTTTCACACACTGATGCCTAAGCAAACGCCTGGCCACACACACGCACACATCCGCAAGCGCGCCTACTCCCATCTATTGAGGGAAAGACGGACGAGCAACGTCCTGACAGGCTTGAGGGGAAAAACGTCCGTTGATGGTTGGCGTGCTGCACGCCCGCCTACGGGGCTGCAGGGGAATCCACGTTTGGAAGGTACCTGAAGATATGTGCCTGTTCTTGGAGCTCCGCTAGTAGGGTAGCAAAGACACTCGTAGGCAGTACTGAATGCTGCTCCGTGCTACTTCTCCTCCGGTGGCAAATGCTTCACAGTCGCCCTAGGAAAGACGTTTAACAATCGATCTCCAAGAGAAACGAAACACATGATGCCATAAGGCGAAAGAATAGCAGGGCATCTCTTCACAAGCTTGTCCCTGATCTATAGCTGAGGGCAAACACTTGTGTGCTTGTGGGAGAGCCTGTGTCTTTCCTGGAAGCGTTTGGGAGTTTTGCTCAGACGCGTGTTTCCTCAAGTTCAAGAATCAAGATCTAGGATACCTGCAGACAGGTGCCTGTTTGTGTGGAGACAGTCTGTTCGAAACTGTGTTCCTCAGCGCCCGCTCTTTCTCCCCGTCGCTCCACACGCCTGGGAGTCCCTTTCTTTCTCTCCACAAGCACGTGTGTTGACTTCGTCGCACATGTGCATCTGCACAAGCGTTGAGCTCAGCAGAGTGTGTCTCTTGACACTTGATGTGCGTTGGCTGTGTCTGCGTGCTCCAGTGAAGAGAGAAACGGGAAATCATCTTGGTAGAGGCAACAAAGCAAAAGCGAGGCAGGATTGACATCTGCTCAACAGAGACGGATTCCCTGCGCTGACACAGTTCACAGTTACACGAGAAGCAATCTGAGCGGTCCATCGACCGGAGACGTGTTTCCCAAGAGGTCGTTTAGCGAGTGAACAGCAGTGTGCGCGACTTTCAGGAGTGTGCCTGGAAAGTGCCAGAATCACCAGAGCATCTGTGCAAAAGCTGCTGCCTCTGTGACCGCATTGAGGCACGTTCCCGTGTCTGCGAGTATATAGACGGCTCTTTCGCGTTCACTCCGAGGGAAACGGTCCGCTATTGCTTCTGTGCGTACAGACGCGATTCCCTTGTCTCTTGCGAACACAGGGAACTCTGTGCATCCAAATCTACAGGCTAAGGACGCGTCTGCATATGTTTTGGTGAACAATCGAGTGTGCGTGTTCTGACAGCTGCCTCTATGCAGACGTCTCCACAGAGCCACTTCTGAATGCCCCGCAGCCCAGGACTGAATGGATACACTAACAAGTGCACCGGTGTGAGCAACCACATATGCAGAAGGACGTCTTTCATCTCACAGAAGCACGAACGTCTTGGCGTTCAAGCACATGGCAGAAACAAGGTGTGAACAGATGAGCTGCTGCTATTTTCTCCGTTCGGCACGCTTCGTTGTAGCTCTCTTGCCGGTCGCCGGCTTAGCGGCTTGCTTTGCGCGACTAGGTCTGGGGAGAGAAGGAGATAGCGCCGGAAACCTTGCCTTTTGCCTTCTTCGGCGCTGGAACCTGGTTGCTGCGCCTTCTCTTTGTCCATGTGCACACACACGATTCCTCAGCGAAAACCATGCAGAAACCTTTCCACGAGCACCCAGGGATGTGCACCCAGCACCACGTGCACGCACACGCAGCTAGAGAAAAGCACCTACCTTTTCACACACTGATGCCTAAGCAAACGCGTGGCCACACACACGCACACATCCGCAAGCGCGCCTACTCCCATCTATTGAGGGAAAGACGGACGAGCAACGTCCTGACAGGCTTGAGGGGAAAAACGTCCGTTGATGGTTGGCGTACTGCACGCCCGCCTACGGGGCTGCAGGGGAATCCACATTTGGAAGGTACCTGAAGATGTGTGCCTGTTCTTGGAGCTCCGCTAGTAGGGTAGCAAAGACACTCGTAGGCAGTACTGAATGCTGCTCCGTGCTACTTCTCCTCCGCTGGCAAATGCTTCACAGTCGCCCGAGGAAAGACGTTTAGCAATCGATCTCCAAGAGAAACGAAACACATGATGCCATAAGGCGAAAGAATAGCAGGGCATCTCTTCACAAGCTTGTCCCTGATCTATAGCTGAGGGCAAACACTTGTGTGCTTGTGGGAGAGCCTGTGTCTTTCCTGGAAGCGTTTGGGAGTTTTGCTCAGACGCGTGTTTCCTCAAGTTCAAGAATCAAGATCTAGGATACCTGCAGACAGGTGCCTGTTTGTGTGGAGACAGTCTGTTCGAAACTGTGTTCCTCAGCGCCCGCTCTTTCTCCCCGTCGCTCCACACGCCTGTGAGTCCCTTTCTTTCTCTCCAGAAGCACGTGTGTTGACATCGTCACACATGTGCATCTGCACAAGCGTTGAGCTCAGCAGAGTGTGTCTCTTGACACTTGATGTGCGTTGGCTGTGTCTGCGTGCTCCAGTGAAGAGAGAAACGGGAAATCATCTTGGTAGAGGCAACAAAGCAAAAGCGAGGCAGGATTGACATCTGCTCAACAGAGACGGATTCCCTGCGCTGACACAGTTCACAGTTACACGAGAAGCAATCTGAGCGGTCCATCGACCGGAGACGTGTTTCCCAAGAGGTCGTTTAGCGAGTGAACAGCAGTGTGCGCGACTTTCAGGAGTGTGCCTGGAAAGTGCCAGAATCACCAGAGCATCTGTGCAAAAGCTGCTGCCTCTGTGACCGCATTGAGGCACGTTCCCGTGTCTGCGAGTATATAGACGGCTCTTTCGCGTTCACTCCGAGGGAAACGGTCCGCTATTGCTTCTGTGCGTACAGACGCGATTCCCTTGTCTCTTGCGAACACAGGGAACTCTGTGCATCCAAATCTACAGGCTAAGGACGCGTCTGCATATGTTTTGGTGAACAATCGAGTGTGCGTGTTCTGACAGCTGCCTCTCTGCAGACGTCTCCACAGAGCCACTTCTGAATGCCCCGCAGCCCAGGACTGAATGGATACACTAACAAGTGCACCGGTGTGAGCAACCACATATGCAGAAGGACGTCTTTCATCTCACAGAAGCGCGAACGTCTTGGCGTTCAAGCACATGGCAGAAACAAGGTGTGAACAGATGAGCTGCTGCTATTTTCTCCGTTCGGCATGCTTCGTTGTAGCTCTCTTGCCGGTCGCCGGCTTAGCGGCTTGCTTTGCGCGACTAGGTCTGGGGAGAGAAGGAGATAGCGCCGGAAACCTTGCCTTTTGCCTTCTTCGGCGCTGGAACCTGGTTGCTGCGCCTTCTCTTTGTCCATGTGCACACACACGATTCCTCAGCGAAAACCATGCAGAAACCTTTCCACGAGCACCCAGGGATGTGCACCCAGCACCACGTGCACGCACACGCAGCTAGAGAAAAGCACCTACCTTTTCACACACTGATGCCTAAGCAAACGCCTGGCCACACACACGCACACATCCGCAAGCGCGCCTACTCCCATCTATTGAGGGAAAGACGGACGAGCAACGTCCTGACAGGCTTGAGGGGAAAAACGTCCGTTGATGGTTGGCGTGCTGCACGCCCGCCTACGGGGCTGCAGGGGAATCCACGTTTGGAAGGTACCTGAAGATATGTGCCTGTTCTTGGAGCTCCGCTAGTAGGGTAGCAAAGACACTCGTAGGCAGTACTGAATGCTGCTCCGTGCTACTTCTCCTCCGCTGGCAAATGCTTCACAGTCGCCCTAGGAAAGACGTTTAACAATCGATCTCCAAGAGAAACGAAACACATGATGCCATAAGGCGAAAGAATAGCAGGGCATCTCTTCACAAGCTTGTCCCTGATCTATAGCTGAGGGCAAACACTTGTGTGCTTGTGGGAGAGCCTGTGTCTTTCCTGGAAGCGTTTGGGAGTTTTGCTCAGACGCGTGTTTCCTCAAGTTCAAGAATCAAGATCTAGGATACCTGCAGACAGGTGCCTGTTTGTGTGGAGACAGTCTGTTCGAAACTGTGTTCCTCAGCGCCCGCTCTTTCTCCCCGTCGCTCCACACGCCTGTGAGTCCCTTTCTTTCTCTCCACAAGCACGTGTGTTGACTTCGTCGCACATGTGCATCTGCACAAGCGTTGAGCTCAGCAGAGTGTGTCTCTTGACACTTGATGTGCGTTGGCTGTGTCTGCGTGCTCCAGTGAAGAGAGAAACGGGAAATCATCTTGGTAGAGGCAACAAAGCAAAAGCGAGGCAGGATTGACATCTGCTCAACAAAGACGGATTCCCTGCGCTGACACAGTTCACAGTTACACGAGAAGCAATCTGAGCGGTCCATCGACCGGAGACGTGTTTCCCAAGAGGTCGTTTAGCGAGTGAACAGCAGTGTGCGCGACTTTCAGGAGTGTGCCTGGAAAGTGCCAGAATCACCAGAGCATCTGTGCAAAAGCTGCTGCCTCTGTGACCGCATTGAGGCACGTTCCCGTGTCTGCGAGTATATAGACGGCTCTTTCGCGTTCACTCCGAGGGAAACGGTCCGCTATTGCTTGTGTGCGTACAGACGCGATTCCCTTGTCTCTTGCGAACACAGGGAACTCTGTGCATCCAAATCTACAGGCTAAGGACGCGTCTGCATATGTTTTGGTGAACAATCGAGTGTGCGTGTTCTGACAGCTGCCTCTATGCAGACGTCTCCACAGAGCCACTTCTGAATGCCCCGCAGCCCAGGACTGAATGGATACACTAACAAGTGCACCGGTGTGAGCAACCACATATGCAGAAGGACGTCTTTCATCTCACAGAAGCACGAACGTCTTGGCGTTCAAGCACATGGCAGAAACAAGGTGTGAACAGATGAGCTGCTGCTATTTTCTCCGTTCGGCATGCTTCGTTGTAGCTCTCTTGCCGGTCGCCGGCTTAGCGGCTTGCTTTGCGCGACTAGGTCTGGGGAGAGAAGGAGATAGCGCCGGAAACCTTGCCTTTTGCCTTCTTCGGCGCTGGAACCTGGTTGCTGCGCCTTCTCTTTGTCCATGTGCACACACACGATTCCTCAGCGAAAACCATGCAGAAACCTTTCCACGAGCACCCAGGGATGTGCACCCAGCACCACGTGCACGCACACGCAGCTAGAGAAAAGCACCTACCTTTTCACACACTGATGCCTAAGCAAACGCGTGGCCACACACACGCACACATCCGCAAGCGCGCCTACTCCCATCTATTGAGGGAAAGACGGACGAGCAACGTCCTGACAGGCTTGAGGGGAAAAACGTCCGTTGATGGTTGGCGTACTGCACGCCCGCCTACGGGGCTGCAGGGGAATCCACGTTTGGAAGGTACCTGAAGATATGTGCCTGTTCTTGGAGCTCCGCTAGTAGGGTAGCAAAGACACTCGTAGGCAGTACTGAATGCTGCTCCGTGCTACTTCTCCTCCGGTGGCAAATGCTTCACAGTCGCCCTAGGAAAGACGTTTAACAATCGATCTCCAAGAGAAACGAAACACATGATGCCATAAGGCGAAAGAATAGCAGGGCATCTCTTCACAAGCTTGTCCCTGATCTATAGCTGAGGGCAAACACTTGTGTGCTTGTGGGAGAGCCTGTGTCTTTCCTGGAAGCGTTTGGGAGTTTTGCTCAGACGCGTGTTTCCTCAAGTTCAAGAATCAAGATCTAGGATACCTGCAGACAGGTGCCTGTTTGTGTGGAGACAGTCTGTTCGAAACTGTGTTCCTCAGCGCCCGCTCTTTCTCCCCGTCGCTCCACACGCCTGGGAGTCCCTTTCTTTCTCTCCACAAGCACGTGTGTTGACTTCGTCGCACATGTGCATCTGCACAAGCGTTGAGCTCAGCAGAGTGTGTCTCTTGACACTTGATGTGCGTTGGCTGTGTCTGCGTGCTCCAGTGAAGAGAGAAACGGGAAATCATCTTGGTAGAGGCAACAAAGCAAAAGCGAGGCAGGATTGACATCTGCTCAACAGAGACGGATTCCCTGCGCTGACACAGTTCACAGTTACACGAGAAGCAATCTGAGCGGTCCATCGACCGGAGACGTGTTTCCCAAGAGGTCGTTTAGCGAGTGAACAGCAGTGTGCGCGACTTTCAGGAGTGTGCCTGGAAAGTGCCAGAATCACCAGAGCATCTGTGCAAAAGCTGCTGCCTCTGTGACCGCATTGAGGCACGTTCCCGTGTCTGCGAGTATATAGACGGCTCTTTCGCGTTCACTCCGAGGGAAACGGTCCGCTGTTGCTTGTGTGCGTACAGACGCGATTCCCTTGTCTCTTGCGAACACAGGGAACTCTGTGCATCCAAATCTACAGGCTAAGGACGCGTCTGCATATGTTTTGGTGAACAATCGAGTGTGCGTGTTCTGACAGCTGCCTCTATGCAGACGTCTCCACAGAGCCACTTCTGAATGCCCCGCAGCCCAGGACTGAATGGATACACTAACAAGTGCACCGGTGTGAGCAACCACATATGCAGAAGGACGTCTTTCATCTCACAGAAGCACGAACGTCTTGGCGTTCAAGCACATGGCAGAAACAAGGTGTGAACAGATGAGCTGCTGCTATTTTCTCCGTTCGGCATGCTTCGTTGTAGCTCTCTTGCCGGTCGCCGGCTTAGCGGCTTGCTTTGCGCGACTAGGTCTGGGGAGAGAAGGAGATAGCGCCGGAAACCTTGCCTTTTGCCTTCTTCGGCGCTGGAACCTGGTTGCTGCGCCTTCTCTTTGTCCATGTGCACACACACGATTCCTCAGCGAAAACCATGCAGAAACCTTTCCACGAGCACCCAGGGATGTGCACCCAGCACCACGTGCACGCACACGCAGCTAGAGAAAAGCACCTACCTTTTCACACACTGATGCCTAAGCAAACGCGTGGCCACACACACGCACACATCCGCAAGCGCGCCTACTCCCATCTATTGAGGGAAAGACGGACGAGAAACGTCCTGACAGGCTTGAGGGGAAAAACGTCCGTTGATGGTTGGCGTACTGCACGCCCGCCTACGGGGCTGCAGGGGAATCCACATTTGGAAGGTACCTGAAGATGTGTGCCTGTTCTTGGAGCTCCGCTAGTAGGGTAGCAAAGACACTCGTAGGCAGTACTGAATGCTGCTCCGTGCTACTTCTCCTCCGGTGGCAAATGCTTCACAGTCGCCCGAGGAAAGACGTTTAGCAATCGATCTCCAAGAGAAACGAAACACATGATGCCATAAGGCGAAAGAATAGCAGGGCATCTCTTCACAAGCTTGTCCCTGATCTATAGCTGAGGGCAAACACTTGTGTGCTTGTGGGAGAGCCTGTGTCTTTCCTGGAAGCGTTTGGGAGTTTTGCTCAGACGCGTGTTTCCTCAAGTTCAAGAATCAAGATCTAGGATACCTGCAGACAGGTGCCTGTTTGTGTGGAGACAGTCTGTTCGAAACTGTGTTCCTCAGCGCCCGCTCTTTCTCCCCGTCGCTCCACACGCCTGTGAGTCCCTTTCTTTCTCTCCACAAGCACGTGTGTTGACTTCGTCGCACATGTGCATCTGCACAAGCGTTGAGCTCAGCAGAGTGTGTCTCTTGACACTTGATGTGCGTTGGCTGTGTCTGCGTGCTCCAGTGAAGAGAGAAACGGGAAATCATCTTGGTAGAGGCAACAAAGCAAAAGCGAGGCAGGATTGACATCTGCTCAACAGAGACGGATTCCCTGCGCTGACACAGTTCACAGTTACACGAGAAGCAATCTGAGCGGTCCATCGACCGGAGACGTGTTTCCCAAGAGGTCGTTTAGCGAGTGAACAGCAGTGTGCGCGACTTTCAGGAGTGTGCCTGGAAAGTGCCAGAATCACCAGAGCATCTGTGCAAAAGCTGCTGCCTCTGTGACCGCATTGAGGCACGTTCCCGTGTCTGCGAGTATATAGACGGCTCTTTCGCGTTCACTCCGAGGGAAACGGTCCGCTATTGCTTCTGTGCGTACAGACGCGATTCCCTTGTCTCTTGCGAACACAGGGAACTCTGTGCATCCAAATCTACAGGCTAAGGACGCGTCTGCATATGTTTTGGTGAACAATCGAGTGTGCGTGTTCTGACAGCTGCCTCTCTGCAGACGTCTCCACAGAGCCACTTCTGAATGCCCCGCAGCCCAGGACTGAATGGATACACTAACAAGTGCACCGGTGTGAGCAACCACATATGCAGAAGGACGTCTTTCATCTCACAGAAGCGCGAACGTCTTGGCGTTCAAGCACATGGCAGAAACAAGGTGTGAACAGATGAGCTGCTGCTATTTTCTCCGTTCGGCATGCTTCGTTGTAGCTCTCTTGCCGGTCGCCGGCTTAGCGGCTTGCTTTGCGCGACTAGGTCTGGGGAGAGAAGGAGATAGCGCCGGAAACCTTGCCTTTTGCCTTCTTCGGCGCTGGAACCTGGTTGCTGCGCCTTCTCTTTGTCCATGTGCACACACACGATTCCTCAGCGAAAACCATGCAGAAACCTTTCCACGAGCACCCAGGGATGTGCACCCAGCACCACGTGCACGCACACGCAGCTAGAGAAAAGCACCTACCTTTTCACACACTGATGCCTAAGCAAACGCCTGGCCACACACACGCACACATCCGCAAGCGCGCCTACTCCCATCTATTGAGGGAAAGACGGACGAGCAACGTCCTGACAGGCTTGAGGGGAAAAACGTCCGTTGATGGTTGGCGTGCTGCACGCCCGCCTACGGGGCTGCAGGGGAATCCACGTTTGGAAGGTACCTGAAGATATGTGCCTGTTCTTGGAGCTCCGCTAGTAGGGTAGCAAAGACACTCGTAGGCAGTACTGAATGCTGCTCCGTGCTACTTCTCCTCCGGTGGCAAATGCTTCACAGTCGCCCGAGGAAAGACGTTTAACAATCGATCTCCAAGAGAAACGAAACACATGATGCCATAAGGCGAAAGAATAGCAGGGCATCTCTTCACAAGCTTGTCCCTGATCTATAGCTGAGGGCAAACACTTGTGTGCTTGTGGGAGAGCCTGTGTCTTTCCTGGAAGCGTTTGGGAGTTTTGCTCAGACGCGTGTTTCCTCAAGTTCAAGAATCAAGATCTAGGATACCTGCAGACAGGTGCCTGTTTGTGTGGAGACAGTCTGTTCGAAACTGTGTTCCTCAGCGCCCGCTCTTTCTCCCCGTCGCTCCACACGCCTGTGAGTCCCTTTCTTTCTCTCCACAAGCACGTGTGTTGACTTCGTCGCACATGTGCATCTGCACAAGCGTTGAGCTCAGCAGAGTGTGTCTCTTGACACTTGATGTGCGTTGGCTGTGTCTGCGTGCTCCAGTGAAGAGAGAAACGGGAAATCATCTTGGTAGAGGCAACAAAGCAAAAGCGAGGCAGGATTGACATCTGCTCAACAGAGACGGATTCCCTGCGCTGACACAGTTCACAGTTACACGAGAAGCAATCTGAGCGGTCCATCGACCGGAGACGTGTTTCCCAAGAGGTCGTTTAGCGAGTGAACAGCAGTGTGCGCGACTTTCAGGAGTGTGCCTGGAAAGTGCCAGAATCACCAGAGCATCTGTGCAAAAGCTGCTGCCTCTGTGACCGCATTGAGGCACGTTCCCGTGTCTGCGAGTATATAGACGGCTCTTTCGCGTTCACTCCGAGGGAAACGGTCCGCTCTTGCTTCTGTGCGTACAGACGCGATTCCCTTGTCTCTTGCGAACACAGGGAACTCTGTGCATCCAAATCTACAGGCTAAGGACGCGTCTGCATATGTTTTGGTGAACAATCGAGTGTGCGTGTTCTGACAGCTGCCTCTATGCAGACGTCTCCACAGAGCCACTTCTGAATGCCCCGCAGCCCAGGACTGAATGGATACACTAACAAGTGCACCGGTGTGAGCAACCACATATGCAGAAGGACGTCTTTCATCTCACAGAAGCACGAACGTCTTGGCGATCAAGCACATGGCAGAAACAAGGTGTGAACAGATGAGCTGCTGCTATTTTCTCCTTTCGGCATGCTTCGTTGTAGCTCTCTTGCCGGTCGCCGGCTTAGCGGCTTGCTTTGCGCGACTAGGTCTGGGGAGAGAAGGAGATAGCGCCGGAAACCTTGCCTTTTGCCTTCTTCGGCGCTGGAACCTGGTTGCTGCGCCTTCTCTTTGTCCATGTGCACACACACGATTCCTCAGCGAAAACCATGCAGAAACCTTTCCACGAGCACCCAGGGATGTGCACCCAGCACCACGTGCACGCACACGCAGCTAGAGAAAAGCACCTACCTTTTCACACACTGATGCCTAAGCAAACGCGTGGCCACACACACGCACACATCCGCAAGCGCGCCTACTCCCATCTATTGAGGGAAAGACGGACGAGCAACGTCCTGACAGGCTTGAGGGGAAAAACGTCCGTTGATGGTTGGCGTGCTGCACGCCCGCCTACGGGGCTGCAGGGGAATCCACGTTTGGAAGGTACCTGAAGATATGTGCCTGTTCTTGGAGCTCCGCTAGTAGGGTAGCAAAGACACTCGTAGGCAGTACTGAATGCTGCTCCGTGCTACTTCTCCTCCGGTGGCAAATGCTTCACAGTCGCCCGAGGAAAGACGTTTAACAATCGATCTCCAAGAGAAACGAAACACATGATGCCATAAGGCGAAAGAATAGCAGGGCATCTCTTCACAAGCTTGTCCCTGATCTATAGCTGAGGGCAAACACTTGTGTGCTTGTGGGAGAGCCTGTGTCTTTCCTGGAAGCGTTTGGGAGTTTTGCTCAGACGCGTGTTTCCTCAAGTTCAAGAATCAAGATCTAGGATACCTGCAGACAGGTGCCTGTTTGTGTGGAGACAGTCTGTTCGAAACTGTGTTCCTCAGCGCCCGCTCTTTCTCCCCGTCGCTCCACACGCCTGTGAGTCCCTTTCTTTCTCTCCACAAGCACGTGTGTTGACTTCGTCGCACATGTGCATCTGCACAAGCGTTGAGCTCAGCAGAGTGTGTCTCTTGACACTTGATGTGCGTTGGCTGTGTCTGCGTGCTCCAGTGAAGAGAGAAACGGGAAATCATCTTGGTAGAGGCAACAAAGCAAAAGCGAGGCAGGATTGACATCTGCTCAACAGAGACGGATTCCCTGCGCTGACACAGTTCACAGTTACACGAGAAGCAATCTGAGCGGTCCATCGACCGGAGACGTGTTTCCCAAGAGGTCGTTTAGCGAGTGAACAGCAGTGTGCGCGACTTTCAGGAGTGTGCCTGGAAAGTGCCAGAATCACCAGAGCATCTGTGCAAAAGCTGCTGCCTCTGTGACCGCATTGAGGCACGTTCCCGTGTCTGCGAGTATATAGACGGCTCTTTCGCGTTCACTCCGAGGGAAACGGTCCGCTCTTGCTTCTGTGCGTACAGACGCGATTCCCTTGTCTCTTGCGAACACAGGGAACTCTGTGCATCCAAATCTACAGGCTAAGGACGCGTCTGCATATGTTTTGGTGAACAATCGAGTGTGCGTGTTCTGACAGCTGCCTCTATGCAGACGTCTCCACAGAGCCACTTCTGAATGCCCCGCAGCCCAGGACTGAATGGATACACTAACAAGTGCACCGGTGTGAGCAACCACATATGCAGAAGGACGTCTTTCATCTCACAGAAGCACGAACGTCTTGGCGATCAAGCACATGGCAGAAACAAGGTGTGAACAGATGAGCTGCTGCTATTTTCTCCTTTCGGCATGCTTCGTTGTAGCTCTCTTGCCGGTCGCCGGCTTAGCGGCTTGCTTTGCGCGACTAGGTCTGGGGAGAGAAGGAGATAGCGCCGGAAACCTTGCCTTTTGCCTTCTTCGGCGCTGGAACCTGGTTGCTGCGCCTTCTCTTTGTCCATGTGCACACACACGATTCCTCAGCGAAAACCATGCAGAAACCTTTCCACGAGCACCCAGGGATGTGCACCCAGCACCACGTGCACGCACACGCAGCTAGAGAAAAGCACCTACCTTTTCACACACTGATGCCTAAGCAAACGCGTGGCCACACACACGCACACATCCGCAAGCGCGCCTACTCCCATCTATTGAGGGAAAGACGGACGAGAAACGTCCTGACAGGCTTGAGGGGAAAAACGTCCGTTGATGGTTGGCGTACTGCACGCCCGCCTACGGGGCTGCAGGGGAATCCACATTTGGAAGGTACCTGAAGATGTGTGCCTGTTCTTGGAGCTCCGCTAGTAGGGTAGCAAAGACACTCGTAGGCAGTACTGAATGCTGCTCCGTGCTACTTCTCCTCCGCTGGCAAATGCTTCACAGTCGCCCGAGGAAAGACGTTTAGCAATCGATCTCCAAGAGAAACGAAACACATGATGCCATAAGGCGAAAGAATAGCAGGGCATCTCTTCACAAGCTTGTCCCTGATCTATAGCTGAGGGCAAACACTTGTGTGCTTGTGGGAGAGCCTGTGTCTTTCCTGGAAGCGTTTGGGAGTTTTGCTCAGACGCGTGTTTCCTCAAGTTCAAGAATCAAGATCTAGGATACCTGCAGACAGGTGCCTGTTTGTGTGGAGACAGTCTGTTCGAAACTGTGTTCCTCAGCGCCCGCTCTTTCTCCCCGTCGCTCCACACGCCTGTGAGTCCCTTTCTTTCTCTCCAGAAGCACGTGTGTTGACATCGTCACACATGTGCATCTGCACAAGCGTTGAGCTCAGCAGAGTGTGTCTCTTGACACTTGATGTGCGTTGGCTGTGTCTGCGTGCTCCAGTGAAGAGAGAAACGGGAAATCATCTTGGTAGAGGCAACAAAGCAAAAGCGAGGCAGGATTGACATCTGCTCAACAGAGACGGATTCCCTGCGCTGACACAGTTCACAGTTACACGAGAAGCAATCTGAGCGGTCCATCGACCGGAGACGTGTTTCCCAAGAGGTCGTTTAGCGAGTGAACAGCAGTGTGCGCGACTTTCAGGAGTGTGCCTGGAAAGTGCCAGAATCACCAGAGCATCTGTGCAAAAGCTGCTGCCTCTGTGACCGCATTGAGGCACGTTCCCGTGTCTGCGAGTATATAGACGGCTCTTTCGCGTTCACTCCGAGGGAAACGGTCCGCTATTGCTTCTGTGCGTACAGACGCGATTCCCTTGTCTCTTGCGAACACAGGGAACTCTGTGCATCCAAATCTACAGGCTAAGGACGCGTCTGCATATGTTTTGGTGAACAATCGAGTGTGCGTGTTCTGACAGCTGCCTCTATGCAGACGTCTCCACAGAGCCACTTCTGAATGCCCCGCAGCCCAGGACTGAATGGATACACTAACAAGTGCACCGGTGTGAGCAACCACATATGCAGAAGGACGTCTTTCATCTCACAGAAGCGCGAACGTCTTGGCGTTCAAGCACATGGCAGAAACAAGGTGTGAACAGATGCGCTGCTGCTATTTTCTCCGTTCGGCATGCTTCGTTGTAGCTCTCTTGCCGGTCGCCGGCTTAGCGGCTTGCTTTGCGCGACTAGGTCTGGGGAGAGAAGGAGATAGCGCCGGAAACCTTGCCTTTTGCCTTCTTCGGCGCTGGAACCTGGTTGCTGCGCCTTCTCTTTGTCCATGTGCACACACACGATTCCTCAGCGAAAACCATGCAGAAACCTTTCCACGAGCACCCAGGGATGTGCACCCAGCACCACGTGCACGCACACGCAGCTAGAGAAAAGCACCTACCTTTTCACACACTGATGCCTAAGCAAACGCGTGGCCACACACACGCACACATCCGCAAGCGCGCCTACTCCCATCTATTGAGGGAAAGACGGACGAGCAACGTCCTGACAGGCTTGAGGGGAAAAACGTCCGTTGATGGTTGGCGTGCTGCACGCCCGCCTACGGGGCTGCAGGGGAATCCACGTTTGGAAGGTACCTGAAGATATGTGCCTGTTCTTGGAGCTCCGCTAGTAGGGTAGCAAAGACACTCGTAGGCAGTACTGAATGCTGCTCCGTGCTACTTCTCCTCCGGTGGCAAATGCTTCACAGTCGCCCTAGGAAAGACGTTTAACAATCGATCTCCAAGAGAAACGAAACACATGATGCCATAAGGCGAAAGAATAGCAGGGCATCTCTTCACAAGCTTGTCCCTGATCTATAGCTGAGGGCAAACACTTGTGTGCTTGTGGGAGAGCCTGTGTCTTTCCTGGAAGCGTTTGGGAGTTTTGCTCAGACGCGTGTTTCCTCAAGTTCAAGAATCAAGATCTAGGATACCTGCAGACAGGTGCCTGTTTGTGTGGAGACAGTCTGTTCGAAACTGTGTTCCTCAGCGCCCGCTCTTTCTCCCCGTCGCTCCACACGCCTGGGAGTCCCTTTCTTTCTCTCCACAAGCACGTGTGTTGACTTCGTCGCACATGTGCATCTGCACAAGCGTTGAGCTCAGCAGAGTGTGTCTCTTGACACTTGATGTGCGTTGGCTGTGTCTGCGTGCTCCAGTGAAGAGAGAAACGGGAAATCATCTTGGTAGAGGCAACAAAGCAAAAGCGAGGCAGGATTGACATCTGCTCAACAGAGACGGATTCCCTGCGCTGACACAGTTCACAGTTACACGAGAAGCAATCTGAGCGGTCCATCGACCGGAGACGTGTTTCCCAAGAGGTCGTTTAGCGAGTGAACAGCAGTGTGCGCGACTTTCAGGAGTGTGCCTGGAAAGTGCCAGAATCACCAGAGCATCTGTGCAAAAGCTGCTGCCTCTGTGACCGCATTGAGGCACGTTCCCGTGTCTGCGAGTATATAGACGGCTCTTTCGCGTTCACTCCGAGGGAAACGGTCCGCTATTGCTTGTGTGCGTACAGACGCGATTCCCTTGTCTCTTGCGAACACAGGGAACTCTGTGCATCCAAATCTACAGGCTAAGGACGCGTCTGCATATGTTTTGGTGAACAATCGAGTGTGCGTGTTCTGACAGCTGCCTCTATGCAGACGTCTCCACAGAGCCACTTCTGAATGCCCCGCAGCCCAGGACTGAATGGATACACTAACAAGTGCACCGGTGTGAGCAACCACATATGCAGAAGGACGTCTTTCATCTCACAGAAGCGCGAACGTCTTGGCGTTCAAGCACATGGCAGAAACAAGGTGTGAACAGATGAGCTGCTGCTATTTTCTCCGTTCGGCATGCTTCGTTGTAGCTCTCTTGCCGGTCGCCGGCTTAGCGGCTTGCTTTGCGCGACTAGGTCTGGGGAGAGAAGGAGATAGCGCCGGAAACCTTGCCTTTTGCCTTCTTCGGCGCTGGAACCTGGTTGCTGCGCCTTCTCTTTGTCCATGTGCACACACACGATTCCTCAGCGAAAACCATGCAGAAACCTTTCCACGAGCACCCAGGGATGTGCACCCAGCACCACGTGCACGCACACGCAGCTAGAGAAAAGCACCTACCTTTTCACACACTGATGCCTAAGCAAACGCGTGGCCACACACACGCACACATCCGCAAGCGCGCCTACTCCCATCTATTGAGGGAAAGACGGACGAGAAACGTCCTGACAGGCTTGAGGGGAAAAACGTCCGTTGATGGTTGGCGTACTGCACGCCCGCCTACGGGGCTGCAGGGGAATCCACATTTGGAAGGTACCTGAAGATGTGTGCCTGTTCTTGGAGCTCCGCTAGTAGGGTAGCAAAGACACTCGTAGGCAGTACTGAATGCTGCTCCGTGCTACTTCTCCTCCGCTGGCAAATGCTTCACAGTCGCCCGAGGAAAGACGTTTAGCAATCGATCTCCAAGAGAAACGAAACACATGATGCCATAAGGCGAAAGAATAGCAGGGCATCTCTTCACAAGCTTGTCCCTGATCTATAGCTGAGGGCAAACACTTGTGTGCTTGTGGGAGAGCCTGTGTCTTTCCTGGAAGCGTTTGGGAGTTTTGCTCAGACGCGTGTTTCCTCAAGTTCAAGAATCAAGATCTAGGATACCTGCAGACAGGTGCCTGTTTGTGTGGAGACAGTCTGTTCGAAACTGTGTTCCTCAGCGCCCGCTCTTTCTCCCCGTCGCTCCACACGCCTGGGAGTCCCTTTCTTTCTCTCCACAAGCACGTGTGTTGACTTCGTCGCACATGTGCATCTGCACAAGCGTTGAGCTCAGCAGAGTGTGTCTCTTGACACTTGATGTGCGTTGGCTGTGTCTGCGTGCTCCAGTGAAGAGAGAAACGGGAAATCATCTTGGTAGAGGCAACAAAGCAAAAGCGAGGCAGGATTGACATCTGCTCAACAGAGACGGATTCCCTGCGCTGACACAGTTCACAGTTACACGAGAAGCAATCTGAGCGGTCCATCGACCGGAGACGTGTTTCCCAAGAGGTCGTTTAGCGAGTGAACAGCAGTGTGCGCGACTTTCAGGAGTGTGCCTGGAAAGTGCCAGAATCACCAGAGCATCTGTGCAAAAGCTGCTGCCTCTGTGACCGCATTGAGGCACGTTCCCGTGTCTGCGAGTATATAGACGGCTCTTTCGCGTTCACTCCGAGGGAAACGGTCCGCTATTGCTTCTGTGCGTACAGACGCGATTCCCTTGTCTCTTGCGAACACAGGGAACTCTGTGCATCCAAATCTACAGGCTAAGGACGCGTCTGCATATGTTTTGGTGAACAATCGAGTGTGCGTGTTCTGACAGCTGCCTCTCTGCAGACGTCTCCACAGAGCCACTTCTGAATGCCCCGCAGCCCAGGACTGAATGGATACACTAACAAGTGCACCGGTGTGAGCAACCACATATGCAGAAGGACGTCTTTCATCTCACAGAAGCGCGAACGTCTTGGCGTTCAAGCACATGGCAGAAACAAGGTGTGAACAGATGAGCTGCTGCTATTTTCTCCGTTCGGCATGCTTCGTTGTAGCTCTCTTGCCGGTCGCCGGCTTAGCGGCTTGCTTTGCGCGACTAGGTCTGGGGAGAGAAGGAGATAGCGCCGGAAACCTTGCCTTTTGCCTTCTTCGGCGCTGGAACCTGGTTGCTGCGCCTTCTCTTTGTCCATGTGCACACACACGATTCCTCAGCGAAAACCATGCAGAAACCTTTCCACGAGCACCCAGGGATGTGCACCCAGCACCACGTGCACGCACACGCAGCTAGAGAAAAGCACCTACCTTTTCACACACTGATGCCTAAGCAAACGCCTGGCCACACACACGCACACATCCGCAAGCGCGCCTACTCCCATCTATTGAGGGAAAGACGGACGAGCAACGTCCTGACAGGCTTGAGGGGAAAAACGTCCGTTGATGGTTGGCGTGCTGCACGCCCGCCTACGGGGCTGCAGGGGAATCCACGTTTGGAAGGTACCTGAAGATATGTGCCTGTTCTTGGAGCTCCGCTAGTAGGGTAGCAAAGACACTCGTAGGCAGTACTGAATGCTGCTCCGTGCTACTTCTCCTCCGCTGGCAAATGCTTCACAGTCGCCCTAGGAAAGACGTTTAACAATCGATCTCCAAGAGAAACGAAACACATGATGCCATAAGGCGAAAGAATAGCAGGGCATCTCTTCACAAGCTTGTCCCTGATCTATAGCTGAGGGCAAACACTTGTGTGCTTGTGGGAGAGCCTGTGTCTTTCCTGGAAGCGTTTGGGAGTTTTGCTCAGACGCGTGTTTCCTCAAGTTCAAGAATCAAGATCTAGGATACCTGCAGACAGGTGCCTGTTTGTGTGGAGACAGTCTGTTCGAAACTGTGTTCCTCAGCGCCCGCTCTTTCTCCCCGTCGCTCCACACGCCTGTGAGTCCCTTTCTTTCTCTCCACAAGCACGTGTGTTGACTTCGTCGCACATGTGCATCTGCACAAGCGTTGAGCTCAGCAGAGTGTGTCTCTTGACACTTGATGTGCGTTGGCTGTGTCTGCGTGCTCCAGTGAAGAGAGAAACGGGAAATCATCTTGGTAGAGGCAACAAAGCAAAAGCGAGGCAGGATTGACATCTGCTCAACAAAGACGGATTCCCTGCGCTGACACAGTTCACAGTTACACGAGAAGCAATCTGAGCGGTCCATCGACCGGAGACGTGTTTCCCAAGAGGTCGTTTAGCGAGTGAACAGCAGTGTGCGCGACTTTCAGGAGTGTGCCTGGAAAGTGCCAGAATCACCAGAGCATCTGTGCAAAAGCTGCTGCCTCTGTGACCGCATTGAGGCACGTTCCCGTGTCTGCGAGTATATAGACGGCTCTTTCGCGTTCACTCCGAGGGAAACGGTCCGCTATTGCTTCTGTGCGTACAGACGCGATTCCCTTGTCTCTTGCGAACACAGGGAACTCTGTGCATCCAAATCTACAGGCTAAGGACGCGTCTGCATATGTTTTGGTGAACAATCGAGTGTGCGTGTTCTGACAGCTGCCTCTATGCAGACGTCTCCACAGAGCCACTTCTGAATGCCCCGCAGCCCAGGACTGAATGGATACACTAACAAGTGCACCGGTGTGAGCAACCACATATGCAGAAGGACGTCTTTCATCTCACAGAAGCGCGAACGTCTTGGCGTTCAAGCACATGGCAGAAACAAGGTGTGAACAGATGAGCTGCTGCTATTTTCTCCGTTCGGCATGCTTCGTTGTAGCTCTCTTGCCGGTCGCCGGCTTAGCGGCTTGCTTTGCGCGACTAGGTCTGGGGAGAGAAGGAGATAGCGCCGGAAACCTTGCCTTTTGCCTTCTTCGGCGCTGGAACCTGGTTGCTGTGCCTTCTCTTTGTCCATGTGCACACACACGATTCCTCAGCGAAAACCATGCAGAAACCTTTCCACGAGCACCCAGGGATGTGCACCCAGCACCACGTGCACGCACACGCAGCTAGAGAAAAGCACCTACCTTTTCACACACTGATGCCTAAGCAAACGCGTGGCCACACACACGCACACATCCGCAAGCGCGCCTACTCCCATCTATTGAGGGAAAGACGGACGAGCAACGTCCTGACAGGCTTGAGGGGAAAAACGTCCGTTGATGGTTGGCGTGCTGCACGCCCGCCTACGGGGCTGCAGGGGAATCCACGTTTGGAAGGTACCTGAAGATATGTGCCTGTTCTTGGAGCTCCGCTAGTAGGGTAGCAAAGACACTCGTAGGCAGTACTGAATGCTGCTCCGTGCTACTTCTCCTCCGGTGGCAAATGCTTCACAGTCGCCCTAGGAAAGACGTTTAACAATCGATCTCCAAGAGAAACGAAACACATGATGCCATAAGGCGAAAGAATAGCAGGGCATCTCTTCACAAGCTTGTCCCTGATCTATAGCTGAGGGCAAACACTTGTGTGCTTGTGGGAGAGCCTGTGTCTTTCCTGGAAGCGTTTGGGAGTTTTGCTCAGACGCGTGTTTCCTCAAGTTCAAGAATCAAGATCTAGGATACCTGCAGACAGGTGCCTGTTTGTGTGGAGACAGTCTGTTCGAAACTGTGTTCCTCAGCGCCCGCTCTTTCTCCCCGTCGCTCCACACGCCTGGGAGTCCCTTTCTTTCTCTCCACAAGCACGTGTGTTGACTTCGTCGCACATGTGCATCTGCACAAGCGTTGAGCTCAGCAGAGTGTGTCTCTTGACACTTGATGTGCGTTGGCTGTGTCTGCGTGCTCCAGTGAAGAGAGAAACGGGAAATCATCTTGGTAGAGGCAACAAAGCAAAAGCGAGGCAGGATTGACATCTGCTCAACAGAGACGGATTCCCTGCGCTGACACAGTTCACAGTTACACGAGAAGCAATCTGAGCGGTCCATCGACCGGAGACGTGTTTCCCAAGAGGTCGTTTAGCGAGTGAACAGCAGTGTGCGCGACTTTCAGGAGTGTGCCTGGAAAGTGCCAGAATCACCAGAGCATCTGTGCAAAAGCTGCTGCCTCTGTGACCGCATTGAGGCACGTTCCCGTGTCTGCGAGTATATAGACGGCTCTTTCGCGTTCACTCCGAGGGAAACGGTCCGCTATTGCTTCTGTGCGTACAGACGCGATTCCCTTGTCTCTTGCGAACACAGGGAACTCTGTGCATCCAAATCTACAGGCTAAGGACGCGTCTGCATATGTTTTGGTGAACAATCGAGTGTGCGTGTTCTGACAGCTGCCTCTATGCAGACGTCTCCACAGAGCCACTTCTGAATGCCCCGCAGCCCAGGACTGAATGGATACACTAACAAGTGCACCGGTGTGAGCAACCACATATGCAGAAGGACGTCTTTCATCTCACAGAAGCACGAACGTCTTGGCGATCAAGCACATGGCAGAAACAAGGTGTGAACAGATGAGCTGCTGCTATTTTCTCCGTTCGGCATGCTTCGTTGTAGCTCTCTTGCCGGTCGCCGGCTTAGCGGCTTGCTTTGCGCGACTAGGTCTGGGGAGAGAAGGAGATAGCGCCGGAAACCTTGTCTTTTGCCTTCTTCGGCGCTGGAACCTGGTTGCTGCGCCTTCTCTTTGTCCATGTGCACACACACGATTCCTCAGCGAAAACCATGCAGAAACCTTTCCACGAGCACCCAGGGATGTGCACCCAGCACCACGTGCACGCACACGCAGCTAGAGAAAAGCACCTACCTTTTCACACACTGATGCCTAAGCAAACGCGTGGCCACACACACGCACACATCCGCAAGCGCGCCTACTCCCATCTATTGAGGGAAAGACGGACGAGAAACGTCCTGACAGGCTTGAGGGGAAAAACGTCCGTTGATGGTTGGCGTACTGCATGCCCGCCTACGGGGCTGCAGGGGAATCCACATTTGGAAGGTACCTGAAGATGTGTGCCTGTTCTTGGAGCTCCGCTAGTAGGGTAGCAAAGACACTCGTAGGCAGTACTGAATGCTGCTCCGTGCTACTTCTCCTCCGGTGGCAAATGCTTCACAGTCGCCCGAGGAAAGACGTTTAGCAATCGATCTCCAAGAGAAACGAAACACATGATGCCATAAGGCGAAAGAATAGCAGGGCATCTCTTCACAAGCTTGTCCCTGATCTATAGCTGAGGGCAAACACTTGTGTGCTTGTGGGAGAGCCTGTGTCTTTCCTGGAAGCGTTTGGGAGTTTTGCTCAGACGCGTGTTTCCTCAAGTTCAAGAATCAAGATCTAGGATACCTGCAGACAGGTGCCTGTTTGTGTGGAGACAGTCTGTTCGAAACTGTGTTCCTCAGCGCCCGCTCTTTCTCCCCGTCGCTCCACACGCCTGGGAGTCCCTTTCTTTCTCTCCACAAGCACGTGTGTTGACTTCGTCGCACATGTGCATCTGCACAAGCGTTGAGCTCAGCAGAGTGTGTCTCTTGACACTTGATGTGCGTTGGCTGTGTCTGCCTGCTCCAGTGAAGAGAGAAACGGGAAATCATCTTGGTAGAGGCAACAAAGCAAAAGCGAGGCAGGATGACATCTGCTCAACAGAGACGGATTCCCTGCGCTGACACAGTTCACAGTTACACGAGAAGCAATCTGAGCGGTCCATCGACCGGAGACGTGTTTCCCAAGAGGTCGTTTAGCGAGTGAACAGCAGTGTGCGCGACTTTCAGGAGTGTGCCTGGAAAGTGCCAGAATCACCAGAGCATCTGTGCAAAAGCTGCTGCCTCTGTGACCGCATTGAGGCACGTTCCCGTGTCTGCGAGTATATAGACGGCTCTTTCGCGTTCACTCCGAGGGAAACGGTCCGCTATTGCTTGTGTGCGTACAGACGCGATTCCCTTGTCTCTTGCGAACACAGGGAACTCTGTGCATCCAAATCTACAGGCTAAGGACGCGTCTGCATATGTTTTGGTGAACAATCGAGTGTGCGTGTTCTGACAGCTGCCTCTCTGCAGACGTCTCCACAGAGCCGCTTCTGAATGCCCCGCAGCCCAGGACTGAATGGATACACTAACAAGTGCACCGGTGTGAGCAACCACATATGCAGAAGGACGTCTTTCATCTCACAGAAGCGCGAACGTCTTGGCGTTCAAGCACATGGCAGAAACAAGGTGTGAACAGATGAGCTGCTGCTATTTTCTCCGTTCGGCATGCTTCGTTGTAGCTCTCTTGCCGGTCGCCGGCTTAGCGGCTTGCTTTGCGCGACTAGGTCTGCGGAGAGAAGGAGATAGCGCCGGAAACCTTGCCTTTTGCCTTCTTCGGCGCTGGAACCTGGTTGCTGCGCCTTCTCTTTGTCCATGTGCACACACACGATTCCTCAGCGAAAACCATGCAGAAACCTTTCCACGAGCACCCAGGGATGTGCACCCAGCACCACGTGCACGCACACGCAGCTAGAGAAAAGCACCTACCTTTTCACACACTGATGCCTAAGCAAACGCGTGGCCACACACACGCACACATCCGCAAGCGCGCCTACTCCCATCTATTGAGGGAAAGACGGACGAGAAACGTCCTGACAGGCTTGAGGGGAAAAACGTCCGTTGATGGTTGGCGTGCTGCACGCCCGCCTACGGGGCTGCAGGGGAATCCACGTTTGGAAGGTACCTGAAGATGTGTGCCTGTTCTTGGAGATCCGCTAGTAGGGTAGCAAAGACACTCGTAGGCAGTACTGAATGCTGCTCCGTGCTACTTCTCCTCCGCTGGCAAATGCTTCACAGTCGCCCTAGGAAAGCCGTTTAATAATCGATCTCCAAGAGAAACGAAACACATGATGCCATAAGGCAAAAGAATAGCAGGGCATCTCTTCACAAGCTTGTCCCTGATCTATAGCTGAGGGCAAACACTTGTGTGCTTGTGGGAGAGCCTGTGTCTTTCCTGGAAGCGTTTGGGAGTTTTGCTCAGACGCGTGTTTCCTCAAGTTCAAGAATCAAGATCTAGGATACCTGCAGACAGGTGCCTGTTTGTGTGGAGACAGTCTGTTCGAAACTGTGTTCCTCAGAGCCCGCTCTTTCTCCCCGTCGCTCCACACGCCTGGGAGTCCCTTTCTTTCTCTCCACAAGCACGTGTGTTGACTTCGTCGCACATGTGCATCTGCACAAGCGTTGAGCTCAGCAGAGCGTGTCTCTTGACACTTGATGTGCGTTGGCTGTGTCTGCGTGCTCCAGTGAAGAGAGAAACGGGAAATCATCTTGGTAGAGGCAACAAAGCAAAAGCGAGGCAGGATTGACATCTGCTCAACAGAGACGGATTCCCTGCGCTGACACAGTTCACAGTTACACGAGAAGCAATCTGAGCGGTCCATCGACCGGAGACGTGTTTCCCAAGAGGTCGTTTAGCGAGTGAACAGCAGTGTGCGCGACTTTCAGGAGTGTGCCTGGAAAGTGCCAGAATCACCAGAGCATCTGTGCAAAAGCTGCTGCCTCTGTGACCGCATTGAGGCACGTTCCCGTCTCTGCGAGTATATAGACGGCTCTTCCGCGTTCACTCCGAGGGAAACGGTCCGCTATTGCTTGTGTGCGTACAGACGCGATTCCCTTGTCTCTTGCGAACACAGGGAACTCTGTGCATCCAAATCTACAGGCTAAGGACGCGTCTGCATATGTTTTGGTGAACAATCGAGTGTGCGTGTTCTGACAGCTGCCTCTATGCAGACGTCTCCACAGAGCCACTTCTGAATGCCCCGCAGCCCAGGACTGAATGGATACACTAACAAGTGCACCGGTGTGAGCAACCACATATGCAGAAGGACGTCTTTCATCTCACAGAAGCGCGAACGTCTTGGCGTTCAAGCACATGGCAGAAACAAGGTGTGAACAGATGAGCTGCTGCTATTTTCTCCGTTCGGCATGCTTCGTTGTAGCTCTCTTGCCGGTCGCCGGCTTAGCGGCTTGCTTTGCGCGACTAGGTCTGCGGAGAGAAGGAGATAGCGCCGGAAACCTTGCCTTTTGCCTTCTTCGGCGCTGGAACCTGGTTGCTGCGCCTTCTCTTTGTCCATGTGCACACACACGATTCCTCAGCGAAAACCATGCAGAAACCTTTCCACGAGCACCCAGGGATGTGCACCCAGCACCACGTGCACGCACACGCAGCTAGAGAAAAGCACCTACCTTTTCACACACTGATGCCTAAGCAAACGCGTGGCCACACACACGCACACATCCGCAAGCGCGCCTACTCCCATCTATTGAGGGAAAGACGGACGAGCAACGTCCTGACAGGCTTGAGGGGAAAAACGTCCGTTGACGGTTGGCGTGCTGCACGCCCGCCTACGGGGCTGCAGGGGAATCCACGTTTGGAAGGTACCTGAAGATGTGTGCCTGTTCTTGGAGCTCCGCTAGTAGGGTAGCAAAGACACTCGTAGGCAGTACTGAATGCTGCTCCGTGCTACTTCTCCTCCGCTGGCAAATGCTTCACAGTCGCCCTAGGAAAGACGTTTAGCAATCGATCTCCAAGAGAAACGAAACACATGATGCCGTAAGGCAAAAGAATAGCAGGGCATCTCTTCACAAGCTTGTCCCTGATCTATAGCTGAGGGCAAACACTTGTGTGCTTGTGGGAGAGCCTGTGTCTTTCCTGGAAGCGTTTGGGAGTTTTGCTCAGACGCGTGTTTCCTCAAGTTCAAGAATCAAGATCTAGGATACCTGCAGACAGGTGCCTGTTTGTGTGGAGACAGTCTGTTCGAAACTGTGTTCCTCAGCGCCCGCTCTTTCTCCCCGTCGCTCCACACGCCTGTGAGTCCCTTTCTTTCTCTCCACAAGCACGTGTGTTGACTTCGTCGCACATGTGCATCTGCACAAGCGTTGAGCTCAGCAGAGTGTGTCTCTTGACACTTGATGTGCGTTGGCTGTGTCTGCGTGCTCCAGTGAAGAGAGAAACGGGAAATCATCTTGGTAGAGGCAACAAAGCAAAAGCGAGGCAGGATTGACATCTGCTCAACAGAGACGGATTCCCTGCGCTGACACAGTTCACAGTTACACGAGAAGCAATCTGAGCGGTCCATCGACCGGAGACGTGTTTCCCAAGAGGTCGTTTAGCGAGTGAACAGCAGTGTGCGCGACTTTCAGGAGTGTGCCTGGAAAGTGCCAGAATCACCAGAGCATCTGTGCAAAAGCTGCTGCCTCTGTGACCGCATTGAGGCACGTTCCCGTGTCTGCGAGTATATAGACGGCTCTTTCGCGTTCACTCCGAGGGAAACGGTCCGCTATTGCTTGTGTGCGTACAGACGCGATTCCCTTGTCTCTTGCGAACACAGGGAACTCTGTGCATCCAAATCTACAGGCTAAGGACGCGTCTGCATATGTTTTGGTGAACAATCGAGTGTGCGTGTTCTGACAGCTGCCTCTATGCAGACGTCTCCACAGAGCCACTTCTGAATGCCCCGCAGCCCAGGACTGAATGGATACACTAACAAGTGCACCGGTGTGAGCAACCACATATGCAGAAGGACGTCTTTCATCTCACAGAAGCGCGAACGTCTTGGCGTTCAAGCACATGGCAGAAACAAGGTGTGAACAGATGAGCTGCTGCTATTTTCTCCGTTCGGCATGCTTCGTTGTAGCTCTCTTGCCGGTCGCCGGCTTAGCGGCTTGCTTTGCGCGACTAGGTCTGCGGAGAGAAGGAGATAGCGCCGGAAACCTTGCCTTTTGCCTTCTTCGGCGCTGGAACCTGGTTGCTGCGCCTTCTCTTTGTCCATGTGCACACACACGATTCCTCAGCGAAAACCATGCAGAAACCTTTCCACGAGCACCCAGGGATGTGCACCCAGCACCACGTGCACGCACACGCAGCTAGAGAAAAGCACCTACCTTTTCACACACTGATGCCTAAGCAAACGCGTGGCCACACACACGCACACATCCGCAAGCGCGCCTACTCCCATCTATTGAGGGAAAGACGGACGAGCAACGTCCTGACAGGCTTGAGGGGAAAAACGTCCGTTGATGGTTGGCGTGCTGCACGCCCGCCTACGGGGCTGCAGGGGAATCCACGTTTGGAAGGTACCTGAAGATGTGTGCCTGTTCTTGGAGCTCCGCTAGTAGGGTAGCAAAGACACTCGTAGGCAGTACTGAATGCTGCTCCGTGCTACTTCTCCTCCGCTGGCAAATGCTTCACAGTCGCCCTAGGAAAGACGTTTAGCAATCGATCTCCAAGAGAAACGAAACACATGATGCCGTAAGGCAAAAGAATAGCAGGGCATCTCTTCACAAGCTTGTCCCTGATCTATAGCTGAGGGCAAACACTTGTGTGCTTGTGGGAGAGCCTGTGTCTTTCCTGGAAGCGTTTGGGAGTTTTGCTCAGACGCGTGTTTCCTCAAGTTCAAGAATCAAGATCTAGGATACCTGCAGACAGGTGCCTGTTTGTGTGGAGACAGTCTGTTCGAAACTGTGTTCCTCAGCGCCCGCTCTTTCTCCCCGTCGCTCCACACGCCTGGGAGTCCCTTTCTTTCTCTCCACAAGCACGTGTGTTGACTTCGTCGCACATGTGCATCTGCACAAGCGTTGAGCTCAGCAGAGTGTGTCTCTTGACACTTGATGTGCGTTGGCTGTGTCTGCGTGCTCCAGTGAAGAGAGAAACGGGAAATCATCTTGGTAGAGGCAACAAAGCAAAAGCGAGGCAGGATTGACATCTGCTCAACAGAGACGGATTCCCTGCGCTGACACAGTTCACAGTTACACGAGAAGCAATCTGAGCGGTCCATCGACCGGAGACGTGTTTCCCAAGAGGTCGTTTAGCGAGTGAACAGCAGTGTGCGCGACTTTCAGGAGTGTGCCTGGAAAGTGCCAGAATCACCAGAGCATCTGTGCAAAAGCTGCTGCCTCTGTGACCGCATTGAGGCACGTTCCCGTGTCTGCGAGTATATAGACGGCTCTTTCGCGTTCACTCCGAGGGAAACGGTCCGCTATTGCTTGTGTGCGTACAGACGCGATTCCCTTGTCTCTTGCGAACACAGGGAACTCTGTGCATCCAAATCTACAGGCTAAGGACGCGTCTGCATATGTTTTGGTGAACAATCGAGTGTGCGTGTTCTGACAGCTGCCTCTATGCAGACGTCTCCACAGAGCCACTTCTGAATGCCCCGCAGCCCAGGACTGAATGGATACACTAACAAGTGCACCGGTGTGAGCAACCACATATGCAGAAGGACGTCTTTCATCTCACAGAAGCGCGAACGTCTTGGCGTTCAAGCACATGGCAGAAACAAGGTGTGAACAGATGAGCTGCTGCTATTTTCTCCGTTCGGCATGCTTCGTTGTAGCTCTCTTGCCGGTCGCCGGCTTAGCGGCTTGCTTTGCGCGACTAGGTCTGGGGAGAGAAGGAGATAGCGCCGGAAACCTTGTCTTTTGCCTTCTTCGGCGCTGGAACCTGGTTGCTGCGCCTTCTCTTTGTCCATGTGCACACACACGATTCCTCAGCGAAAACCATGCAGAAACCTTTCCACGAGCACCCAGGGATGTGCACCCAGCACCACGTGCACGCACACGCAGCTAGAGAAAAGCACCTACCTTTTCACACACTGATGCCTAAGCAAACGCGTGGCCACACACACGCACACATCCGCAAGCGCGCCTACTCCCATCTATTGAGGGAAAGACGGACGAGAAACGTCCTGACAGGCTTGAGGGGAAAAACGTCCGTTGATGGTTGGCGTGCTGCACGCCCGCCTACGGGGCTGCAGGGGAATCCACGTTTGGAAGGTACCTGAAGATGTGTGCCTGTTCTTGGAGCTCCGCTAGTAGGGTAGCAAAGACACTCGTAGGCAGTACTGAATGCTGCTCCGTGCTACTTCTCCTCCGCTGGCAAATGCTTCACAGTCGCCCTAGGAAAGACGTTTAGCAATCGATCTCCAAGAGAAACGAAACACATGATGCCGTAAGGCAAAAGAATAGCAGGGCATCTCTTCACAAGCTTGTCCCTGATCTATAGCTGAGGGCAAACACTTGTGTGCTTGTGGGAGAGCCTGTGTCTTTCCTGGAAGCGTTTGGGAGTTTTGCTCAGACGCGTGTTTCCTCAAGTTCAAGAATCAAGATCTAGGATACCTGCAGACAGGTGCCTGTTTGTGTGGAGACAGTCTGTTCGAAACTGTGTTCCTCAGCGCCCGCTCTTTCTCCCCGTCGCTCCACACGCCTGTGAGTCCCTTTCTTTCTCTCCACAAGCACGTGTGTTGACTTCGTCGCACATGTGCATCTGCACAAGCGTTGAGCTCAGCAGAGTGTGTCTCTTGACACTTGATGTGCGTTGGCTGTGTCTGCGTGCTCCAGTGAAGAGAGAAACGGGAAATCATCTTGGTAGAGGCAACAAAGCAAAAGCGAGGCAGGATTGACATCTGCTCAACAGAGACGGATTCCCTGCGCTGACACAGTTCACAGTTACACGAGAAGCAATCTGAGCGGTCCATCGACCGGAGACGTGTTTCCCAAGAGGTCGTTTAGCGAGTGAACAGCAGTGTGCGCGACTTTCAGGAGTGTGCCTGGAAAGTGCCAGAATCACCAGAGCATCTGTGCAAAAGCTGCTGCCTCTGTGACCGCATTGAGGCACGTTCCCGTGTCTGCGAGTATATAGACGGCTCTTTCGCGTTCACTCCGAGGGAAACGGTCCGCTATTGCTTGTGTGCGTACAGACGCGATTCCCTTGTCTCTTGCGAACACAGGGAACTCTGTGCATCCAAATCTACAGGCTAAGGACGCGTCTGCATATGTTTTGGTGAACAATCGAGTGTGCGTGTTCTGACAGCTGCCTCTATGCAGACGTCTCCACAGAGCCACTTCTGAATGCCCCGCAGCCCAGGACTGAATGGATACACTAACAAGTGCACCGGTGTGAGCAACCACATATGCAGAAGGACGTCTTTCATCTCACAGAAGCGCGAACGTCTTGGCGTTCAAGCACATGGCAGAAACAAGGTGTGAACAGATGAGCTGCTGCTATTTTCTCCGTTCGGCATGCTTCGTTGTAGCTCTCTTGCCGGTCGCCGGCTTAGCGGCTTGCTTTGCGCGACTAGGTCTGCGGAGAGAAGGAGATAGCGCCGGAAACCTTGCCTTTTGCCTTCTTCGGCGCTGGAACCTGGTTGCTGCGCCTTCTCTTTGTCCATGTGCACACACACGATTCCTCAGCGAAAACCATGCAGAAACCTTTCCACGAGCACCCAGGGATGTGCACCCAGCACCACGTGCACGCACACGCAGCTAGAGAAAAGCACCTACCTTTTCACACACTGATGCCTAAGCAAACGCGTGGCCACACACACGCACACATCCGCAAGCGCGCCTACTCCCATCTATTGAGGGAAAGACGGACGAGCAACGTCCTGACAGGCTTGAGGGGAAAAACGTCCGTTGATGGTTGGCGTGCTGCACGCCCGCCTACGGGGCTGCAGGGGAATCCACGTTTGGAAGGTACCTGAAGATATGTGCCTGTTCTTGGAGATCCGCTAGTAGGGTAGCAAAGACACTCGTAGGCAGTACTGAATGCTGCTCCGTGCTACTTCTCCTCCGGTGGCAAATGCTTCACAGTCGCCCTAGGAAAGCCGTTTAATAATCGATCTCCAAGAGAAACGAAACACATGATGCCATAAGGCGAAAGAATAGCAGGGCATCTCTTCACAAGCTTGTCCCTGATCTATAGCTGAGGGCAAACACTTGTGTGCTTGTGGGAGAGCCTGTGTCTTTCCTGGAAGCGTTTGGGAGTTTTGCTCAGACGCGTGTTTCCTCAAGTTCAAGAATCAAGATCTAGGATACCTGCAGACAGGTGCCTGTTTGTGTGGAGACAGTCTGTTCGAAACTGTGTTCCTCAGCGCCCGCTCTTTCTCCCCGTCGCTCCACACGCCTGTGAGTCCCTTTCTTTCTCTCCACAAGCACGTGTGTTGACTTCGTCGCACATGTGCATCTGCACAAGCGTTGAGCTCAGCAGAGTGTGTCTCTTGACACTTGATGTGCGTTGGCTGTGTCTGCGTGCTCCAGTGAAGAGAGAAACGGGAAATCATCTTGGTAGAGGCAACAAAGCAAAAGCGAGGCAGGATTGACATCTGCTCAACAGAGACGGATTCCCTGCGCTGACACAGTTCACAGTTACACGAGAAGCAATCTGAGCGGTCCATCGACCGGAGACGTGTTTCCCAAGAGGTCGTTTAGCGAGTGAACAGCAGTGTGCGCGACTTTCAGGAGTGTGCCTGGAAAGTGCCAGAATCACCAGAGCATCTGTGCAAAAGCTGCTGCCTCTGTGACCGCATTGAGGCACGTTCCCGTGTCTGCGAGTATATAGACGGCTCTTTCGCGTTCACTCCGAGGGAAACGGTCCGCTATTGCTTGTGTGCGTACAGACGCGATTCCCTTGTCTCTTGCGAACACAGGGAACTCTGTGCATCCAAATCTACAGGCTAAGGACGCGTCTGCATATGTTTTGGTGAACAATCGAGTGTGCGTGTTCTGACAGCTGCCTCTATGCAGACGTCTCCACAGAGCCACTTCTGAATGCCCCGCAGCCCAGGACTGAATGGATACACTAACAAGTGCACCGGTGTGAGCAACCACATATGCAGAAGGACGTCTTTCATCTCACAGAAGCGCGAACGTCTTGGCGTTCAAGCACATGGCAGAAACAAGGTGTGAACAGATGAGCTGCTGCTATTTTCTCCGTTCGGCATGCTTCGTTGTAGCTCTCTTGCCGGTCGCCGGCTTAGCGGCTTGCTTTGCGCGACTAGGTCTGGGGAGAGAAGGAGATAGCGCCGGAAACCTTGCCTTTTGCCTTCTTCGGCGCTGGAACCTGGTTGCTGCGCCTTCTCTTTGTCCATGTGCACACACACGATTCCTCAGCGAAAACCATGCAGAAACCTTTCCACGAGCACCCAGGGATGTGCACCCAGCACCACGTGCACGCACACGCAGCTAGAGAAAAGCACCTACCTTTTCACACACTGATGCCTAAGCAAACGCGTGGCCACACACACGCACACATCCGCAAGCGCGCCTACTCCCATCTATTGAGGGAAAGACGGACGAGCAACGTCCTGACAGGCTTGAGGGGAAAAACGTCCGTTGATGGTTGGCGTGCTGCACGCCCGCCTACGGGGCTGCAGGGGAATCCACGTTTGGAAGGTACCTGAAGATGTGTGCCTGTTCTTGGAGCTCCGCTAGTAGGGTAGCAAAGACACTCGTAGGCAGTACTGAATGCTGCTCCGTGCTACTTCTCCTCCGCTGGCAAATGCTTCACAATCGCCCGAGGAAAGACGTTTAGCAATCGATGTCCAAGAGAAACGAAACACATGATGCCATAAGGCGAAAGAATAGCAGGGCATCTCTTCACAAGCTTGTCTCTGATCTATAGCTGAGGGCAAACACTTGTGTGCTTGTGGGAGAGCCTGTGTCTTTCCTGGAAGCGTTTGGGAGTTTTGCTCAGACGCGTGTTTCCTCAAGTTCAAGAATCAAGATCTAGGATACCTGCAGACAGGTGCCTGTTTGTGTGGAGACAGTCTGTTCGAAACTGTGTTCCTCAGCGCCCGCTCTTTCTCCCCGTTGCTCCACACGCCTGTGAGTCCCTTTCTTTCTCTCCACAAGCACGTGTGTTGACTTCGTCGCACATGTGCATCTGCACAAGCGTTGAGCTCAGCAGAGTGTGTCTCTTGACACTTGATGTGCGTTGGCTGTGTCTGCCTGCTCCAGTGAAGAGAGAAACGGGAAATCATCTTGATAGAGGCAACAAAGCAAAACCGAGGCAGGATTGACATCTGCTCAACAGAGACGGATTCCCTGCGCTGATACAGTTCACAGTTACACGAGAAGCAATCTGAGCGGTCCATCGACCGGAGACGTGTTTCCCAAGAGGTCGTTTAGCGAGTGAACAGCAGTGTGCGCGACTTTCAGGAGTGTGCCTGGAAAGTGCCAGAATCACCAGAGCATCTGTGCAAAAGCTGCTGCCTCTGTGACCGCATTGAGGCACGTTCCCGTGTCTGCGAGTATATAGACGGCTCTTTCGCGTTCACTCCGAGGGAAACGGTCCGCTGTTGCTTCTGTGCGTACAGACGCGATTCCCTTGTCTCTTGCGAACACAGGGAACTCTGTGCAGGGGCTGAACGAGGCATGGCCGGCCAGGGGAAAGCAGCCCCCAGAAAGCATTTCAGAAGCAGCAGGAGTGGCGCTGGGAAAGTGAAAATCCTACCTCGAGAAGAGCTTGCAGCATCTTGCCAGCGCCATTCAGCCTTTCCAGAAAGTCTAAGTAAAATCTCATTTTCACGTCTTTTCCCTGGACAATCAGCATGCCCACGTCCCTCCAGATGATGGCAACGTTCTGCCCGTTCTCTACGCAGGCATGGAAAAGGTGCGTGGTCCTTTCCATGTAGAGCTGCACGGTGCCCTCAGAGACAGCGTTCTGTGAGGCTATCTGAGCATACGGCAGTTGCTCGAAATCTTGATGGCCTGAAAGACGAGAGAAGAGGAACACATGAGCTTGCAGACCTGCTGGGCAGGCTACAATCAAAGGTCTGCAGCCTCCAGGCCCTCGGGCAACACTTTGGTACTGGGATGCCTGGCTGGGCCAGCGCCTCTGAGGAGACGCTCGGCTTGTCCCTTCCTCTTAAAGTGGACAGTGAGGTGCGGAGCAGACAGCGGTGGCTTCTCTGATACAGAAAGGGAAACAAAGGGTCTTAGGCACTTGGTGGGAAGAAGAGTGACTGCGGGACAAAGTGGGGAGATAGGCGCCAGGTCCCAGGGCAAGCTGGAGGGTGCCAGCCCACACTCGGTGCTGTCTTTGTCTTTAGAGAGAAACGCACCCCAAACATAGCCCCAAGCTCCTGGTGCTCCCCGGGTCCCACAACAGCTGCCCCAAAGGCAGCAGTGACCAGAAGGCGCAGGTGTCCCGCCAGTGGCTTTTGGAAGGAACCGTCTTTCCCCCCTGGGTTTCCCCTGCTTTTCCCCCGTGCAAGGAGGCTGAGGGAGCTGGAAGAGCCCCGGCATTTGCCTGGACGAGGTCTAGAGCAGCGGAAAGGGGGAGCAACAGTTGAAGCATCATGGAACCAGAAGACACCACACCAAGGAAGCTGTGAGGGACCCTGTTGTTGAAGCAGGACAAAGAGAGTGCGCTCTTAGCTGCATTGTCCTCTGGTGATTCTTTAAAACAAACAGCTGGGCAGGGTCCTTTCACAGCCGGCTGGCTTTGTCGAGTGGAGCTCTCGGCAGGACCGCGGTGGGTGGTTGGTGCTCCCCTCAGTCACCTCTGGAGAGCACAGCACCCCTCCCACCCTGCTCAAGGCCAGCGCCGCTTTCACGCTGCTTACCAGGAAAGTCTGTGCAAGCACAGCGGAGCTCATGGTCCTGCGCAACAGCCTTTTCTGGTTGAAACACGGGTCTCTCCACGATCACCAGATCCTGCTCGCTGAGGGCTACTCGCTTCGTGACAACCGCAAAAGTCCCGATTCCGGGAACACGGACAGCCTGGAACAGAGGAGATGGCGGATGGGAAGAAGCCTTGGAGGGGCAGACGGGTGACTTGTCAGAGGAGGCTGATGGTGTTTAGTGCCCTGCCCTGGCCTGAGGTACAAAGGAGCAAGATGGGCTCCTTGGGAGAACACAAACAGGGGCTGCGCTTTTCCCTCGCACCCCCCTTCAGCTACGAAGAACCAAATAGGTGAGGGAAAGCTGACAAACACCCTCTGGCTCAATCAGATAGAAGGCAGGGGGTTCCCACGCTTGGAATAAATCCAGATGTGTCCCAGGCTTCCAGGTTTTCACATGCAACTCTGACGGGGGAACCTTCTTGTACATCTGAATGGACAGAGAAGGTGTCCATGTCACTGTGTGCATTGCAGTGTTGTGCTGGGGCGTTGCTCCTGCTTTCAACGCAGGGGAAGAACAGCTGCACCCGATGGCAAAGGGCTGTCAGGACTTGATCAGCGTTCATCAGGGTGTGAGGGGAGAAGGAGGTGAGGCCCACCTGGTGGAGAGCCAGCTGCAGGCTGAGGTGATACGATGTGCTGGCCCAAATCTTAGCGAACTCTGGAAGAACAAGGGAAAGACCCGTCATGCTCTGAGGCAGCAACCTCAAGACCATTCGGTCCACTCCTGTCCAAGGAGCGATGCATCTTTCACTCAGGCATTTCAGGTGGTCTCTCTCCAGCCCGGCAAGAACCAAGGGACACCTCATGCTGCCTCCAAGGGGCTCCTTTTCTTGCGGGTGCAGCTCTCCAGGGTGTGACCCACTCCCATGGGAAGCCGGCAGTGCTCTGCCCTGCCCGCGGGGGTACGGGGCTGTGCTCCACGCGGCTCTCGGAGGCTCAGGGCAGGCCCTGGTGTCTCCCCAGCAGGGGCCAGTTTTGCCGGGTCACATCTCTGAACACACAGAGCCCACGTGGCCCACGAGCACCTTCAGCTCTTCCATTCAGACGTGAGCTCAGCGTGGGCAATGCCCAGCGCCAGGCAAGGGCAGCCCCTTGGGGTCAGGGGCTTCTGCGTGGGCTGCCCCAGGAAGGCAGGAGCCACGTCAGGGAGGGAACCAGGAGCCCTGGCTGCCACATCAGCCCCTCAGCCCTTTGGGATGGTCAAGCAGGTCCCTCCTTGCAGTCACCACTCCTGAGCAACCACCCCCCACAGTCCTCGGGTTTCCATGCCTGATTTCAGAGATGTCCTTGACCCAGACACACATGTGAAATTGGGCCTGAAGGCCTTACCATAACGCTCCAGCTTCTCAATAGTTGGGCTCAGGTGAGGCTGCAAGAAGAGCTGTCTTGCCATCTCAGTTCCACTCCTGCTTCAAGTCAACAACTGCAGCAAGTGGCTGGACAATGGCTTTACTGCTTCTCCTTGTCCTCGTCCTTCTCCTCCTCCTTCTTCTCCTGATCCTCCTTCTCCTTCTCCTTCTCCTTCTCCTTCTCCTTCTCCTTCTCCTTCTCCTTCTCCTTCTCCTTCTCCTCCTCCTCCTCCTCCTCCTCCTTCTTTTTCTCTCCTCCTCCTCCTCCTTCTCCTTCTCCACCCTTCACCTCCTTGGTGCTGTCCTGCTCCCTCTCTCCGCCTTCTCCTCCTCACTGCAGAGCAGCTACTCCAGAGCAGAGCGGTGCGAGAGCAGCTCTCAGCACTTGGAGTCCACTCGGCCTCACCGGGGTGAGTGGGGCAGATGCTGGTCACGACAGGGAAAGGGGGGCTGTCACCACTGTGACGTGTGGCTGTCCCACTGTGACCCCGGACCGTGTCACAGAGGGGCTGCACACACCCTCCCCCCAGGCCCTGCCAGGGGCTCTGCAGTGGGCAGGGGCTTCCGGGAGCTGCCCCCACCCCACTGTCTCCTGAGCGGGAGGGGTTTCCCCAGGCCACCCCTGCCATGTCCCCACATGGGGACACCGGGCTGCAAGCGCCGATGGGCTTCCTTCCACCCTTCCCCGCTTCTTCCTGCCCCTCTCACCCAACGTGTCTGCAGCGGGGAGCGCGGCTGCCCTGCCTGGCGCAGCTTGGGCAGGCGATGGCTGCTCACACCGGCTTTGGAGCCGGCTGCACCCCTCTCCCACCGGCCCCGGCAGCACCGGACCTGCTCCCACATGGGTCCCGCTGCAGCTCCCGCTGCTCACGGTTCCCAGTGCCATGGAGAGGACTGCTCTGATTTGCTGAAGGTGCTGAGGGGGGTGCAGTTGCCAAACTCGGGGAGGGGGTTCAGGCTGCCGAACCAAACAGGGTGGTGATGGATGGCCGCTGCTCCCTTGGTGTTCCCAGGAGAGAGGCCTGGTCCATGCAGCAGCACTCGCGGTGCCCTAGGGCTCATTAACGCTCCGTGCCACAGGTCGCCCGGCTCCAGGCCGCCCGCCTGGTCCCACGGGCCGTCGAAGGGCTCAGGGTCAATAACTCTTGCGGGAATGGCAGGATGTGCGGTTCCAGCTAAAGGGCCTTGGACAGATTACACAGAAGTATGTTTTCTATGGGTGTAAGACGTGATGGCCCAGACCAGTGAGAACGATATCTCGGGTCAGAAAACCACCCCCGTGTGTGCGATGTGTGAATGTTGGGCCCGGGCGTGTGAACGAGTGGGTCGGAATGCCGCCCACAAGATACGCATGGGAACGTGACTGAAACCAGTCACAATAGGAGTGTGGTGTGTTTAGAATAACAATTATTGAACAAAATCATTTGTCTAACCTCTTAGCCCAAGCTCATCCCTGTAAATCTATAAATGGAGAACTGTTAATAAAAGAGAGCTCAGCTCTGCCCGGCTCTGCTCTTGCTGCCAACAAGAACTCTATGCCTGTGCGCCCCGTCTGCGTCTGTGTGAATCGTTCCTCATCGCCACAACTCTGACAATCCTTTTCTCAGAACCCCTCCGGGTCCCCAGCACCCTCCTGTCTTGTCCTCCCTAACAATGATTCAGTCCCCATTCCTCCCCGTCTGCACAAAAATGTGGTTTGCAGGTCACCAAGCTGGGGACCCATCCCTGGGGCCGCACAGGCAGTGCCCCGGCCTTTCTGCCTTGTGGAGCTGTGGATTTTCTTGAAGAATCCCTTGCGAGATTCAGGCAAGCGTATATCCGTAATATAATTTCTCTCTAAACACGTGGGTGTATTTTTCCTGGGGTTAGGGACTGTAATAGACTTAACGATATATTTGTTAATCAAACCGGTCTAAATGGATATGTTATCAGTGGCTGTGAAACCTGAGCGTGTGATATTAGTATATGCTGCCATTAAACAATGCAACCTGTATGTAGTCTTTGTAAAAAACTTGTTCCACAGATACGTGTAAAAGCCTAATTTAGCGTACCCTGCAGAACATTCAGGAAGAGACTGACAGAGAGAAGGGCCCAGTTGCATCGTTGTGTGAACGGGATAACGGGGTCTTCAGCACAAAGCGGGAGGAAAACCAGCTCAAGGCCTTGGAGCCCTGGCCAAACCCAGCGTGCTAGGCCAAAGATAAGAAATGCACAATAGAACGGACCGCAGCCTTCATCCAAAAGACCCCCGCCCGTGACCACCCGCAGACACTGCGCAGGCGCAACAGGAAGGAGCCAGAGCTGAAGACTATAGATATAATTCCTTGGAACTCATTTTAATAAGAACGGCCTTTTCGAGGAAAAGTTATGAATGTGTATAGGCGTTCCTGGAATAACCATGACTATGTAATCCTTTACCACATGTAACCAAGCTGGCCGCTCCTGGAAAGGCGCCGTGGTGCAGCGCAGGCTCCCCGGCCGCCCAGCGCTCTTTTGCCCGCTTGCTGCAATAAATTCTAAGCAATTTATTCCGACGAGTGCGTGCTGTTTATCGTGATCGTCTGTAACACCGTGCACGTTTGCACGCGCACTTTCCGTGCTTAACACAAGCACGTGTATCAATTATTTCCTCGCACAATCGCGGGTGTATTTTCCTCCCCTGCTTCCGCACAAGCACGTGTAACTTTCCGTGCACATCTGCACGTGTATTAACCATCGCAGGATTGCGAGTGTATTGTAAATTTACCCTCGCAGAATCGCGAGTCTGCACTTTCCATACTCACTACAGTACGTGTATCTCTTCAAAATAACCCCACACCGTGTTCAGGCAAGTGCGTACTCCTCCCGGACTCAGGGACGGCTCCGGCATTGTTTTGGTGAAGCCACGTGCATGCACTCTGTGCACCGCCTGTCGTATTGGTTGCTGCCCCTTCATAATTTTCCTCAACTGCTATCCGAACCTGTATTCAAGTCACTTTTGGATGCTAAAACCCTGTTTCTCACCGGTTTAACAGAAGTTGTTTTGGACCCTGTTGTCCCTTCAATGAACCTGGGGTGCCTCCGGGACACCCCCCTTTCCATATTGATCCCCAGCAATGAGTCCCCCCCCAGTCTCCTCTTCTCCAGCTCCAGAGCCCCAGCTCCCTCAGCCTTTCCTCACACGGCAGATGCTCCACTCCCTCCAGCATCTTGGTGGCTGCGCTGGACTCTCTCCAGCAGTTCCCTGTCCTTCTGGGGCTGAGGGAGAACTGGACACAAGATTCCAGGGGTGGTCTCCCCAGGGCAGAGCAGGGGGGCAGGAGAACCTCTCTCATCATCTTGCACAATAACACCCCCAAACTGAGTAGTTTTGCCAAAAAGAAATTGCAAATCTTCCAAACTCTTGCAAATAAATTTCTAATTTCACCAAAAAATGCGCAAATCTTGCCTCAAAATACTAATTTCCCCCCCAATTGCAAATCTTGCCCCAAAACCTTGCAATTTTGCGCCAAAATCTACAAATCTTGACAAGAAAATCCGTAATTTTGCCCAAACTTGGCAAATTTGCAAAAAAATTTAGAACCTTTTTGGGGGAAACACTCATTTTTTGATCCATTTTTTCGGGGGAAACACATTTTTTTATTAGAAACAAGTGCATATTTTGGGGAAAACCCCAATTTTAGGGCCATATTTGGGGAGAAACACCCATCTTTGGACCCATTTTTTGGAGGGTGCACACAGTTTTGGGTGCACTCATTTTTTTGGGGGGGGAAAAACAACTTTTGGGCCCACATTTTGTGGGTAAACACCATTTTTTGGACACATTTTTGGAATGAAACACCCATTTTCAGTCCCATTTTTCGTGGTGTAGTACCCATTCTGGAGGGAACAAGACCCATTGTTTTGGGAAAAAAACAATACTTCCAATACTTGAGGTCCATTTTTGGGGGAAAACACTCAGTTTTGCGGGGAACCCATTTTTATGGGGAAAAAGCATTTTTGGGGCCCATTTTTTGGGCAAAGTACACAATTTGGGGGTGTCCTGGTTTTGTCACAAACCAGACCGGGTCTCTTTCAGTGATTTTCTCTCAGCTAAGCTCTTCTCGGTCGCTGTACCTTTCTGGGTCAGCCTGCCTAATTTTCCCAGGATGCCCGTGGCGCCGAACTGGAACTCGCCTCCAACCCTCGTCATCTTTTCGGTCCCCTAGCGGTGCCCGACAGCGACAGGGCAGGGGCTGTCTCGGGTCCTCTCCCTCTGCCCAACAGGGCAGGGCTCCATCACCTTTTGGGGGTGTCCTCTGGAGCCTCTCCGAGTGGCGCCAGCAGCTCCGCGCTCAGCACCAGCAGGTGCGGCTCCTCCGTGAGGGGATGTGGGATGAGGGGGCGGGGCCACCGGCCGGCGGCGCGCGGGGCTGAGGCGGCGAGCTGCGATTGGCCGGCCGGGACGCAGCGGCCGTTCCCACCTGAGCCTTGGGGTGGAGCCAGAGCGGGAGTGCGGGGGGCGGCCGGGCCAGGAGCCGCCCGCAGAGCGCCCGGAGAGCAGGCTTCGGGGACTCTGCCCGGGAGCGAGCGGCAGGAGGAGAGGAGACGGCCCCAGCGGTACCAGGTGAGCTTCTGGCTGGAGCCTGGGAGCTGTTCCTCCCAGCGAGGGCTGTCGGGCACTGAACGGGCTGCCCAGGGCAGGGCTGGAGCTGCCATCCCTGGAGGGGTTTCCACAGGAGCTCCTGAGGGCCGTGGGCAGTGCCGGGGGGTTGTGCTTGGACTCCAGCACCTTCAAGGTGTTTGACACCCAAAGGGATTCTGTGGCACACTCAATTTTCACATTGCCATGGAGCCCGAAGGTCACCCCGGGGTTTGGATCAGCGTGTTCTGGAACATTCTCAGTGGTCGGGTCTGTGTGCAGAGTGTGGTGGGAACGAGAAGAGAGGAGATGGAGAGAACAGTGGGGAGGTGGAGGAGCAGGAGTGGAGGTGAATACCAGAGAGAGCGAGTGTGTGCGGATCAGCAGTGATCACCCCAAACCTGCCCCGCAAACACGGCACCCAAAATCCTGCACCCCAAAATACTCTTCCCAAACCTGCACCCCCACATCCTTCCCCCCCAGAACCCTCAAACCCCAAATCCTGCACCCTAGATTCTGCATCCCTGTTAACCCTTCACCCCAAAACCCTGCAACACAAAATCCTGCAGCACCAAATCCTGCAACCCAAATTTTGGCCCTACCAAACTCTGCACCCCTAAACCCTACAAGCGAAATCTTGCACCCCCTAAACCTGCCCTCCCAAATCCTAAACCCCCAACAATGCACCCCCAAAGCCTGCACCCCAAATCCTGCCCCCCCAGCTTGCCCTCTGCACCCCCAAACCGTGCACTCCCAATCCCTGAACGCCCAAGTCCTGCACCCCCACATCCTTAGCGCCCAAAATGTGCACCCCAGATCCTCCCCACCCAGTCCTGCACCCCTAATATTCCACCCTCTAATAATGCACCCCTAAGCCTCGCACCCTGAAAGCTGCACCCCCAGGTCCTGAGTCCCCAAACCCTGCACCCCCAAATCCCGCGCCTTTAAATCCTGTCCTAAAACCCAGGACCCCCATAGTTTGCCTCCCCAAACCCTGCACCCCAAAACCCTGCACCCCCAAACACAGCACCCCCAGGTCCTGAACACCGAAACCCTGCACCCCAAAACCCTGCACCCCAAAGGCAGCACCCCCAGGTCCTGAACACGCAAACTCTGCACCCCAAACCCTGCCATCCCAAACCCTGCACCCATAATTCTGCCTCCCAAACCCTGATCCCTGAAACACTCCACCTCCAAACCCTGCACCCCCAGATTGTTCCCCAACACCCTGCACCCCCTAACCCTGAACCCCAAATACCAAAAACCCTGCACCCCAAGATCCTGCAAGGTTTGGTAACCTTGCACCCTCAAATATTGCACTCCCCAAACCTGCATCCCGAAAGCATTCCTGCCCAAATTCTGTACCCTAAGATCCTGCACCCTAAAACCCTGCACCCCCAAAATCCTTCTCCCCAACCCTGCACCCCCAAAAACTCTGTCCCCACAACCTGAACCCCCAAACCCTGTACTAAAACCTGCAACCACAGACCTGGCACGCCCAAACTCTGCACCCCAAATCCTCCCTTCTCCTGCACCCTGAAACCCTTCACCCCCAGGTCATACACCCCGAAACCCTGCACCCCGAAAGCATTCACCTCCTAACACTGTGCCCCCAAATCCTGGAACCCCGAATCTTGAAATCTCAAACCCCGCACTGCAACACCTTGCGCTTCCAAACCCTGCACCCCCAAACCTTGCACCCCCAGATCCTGCACCCCAAAACCCGGCACCCCAGACCCCTGCACACCTAAATTCTGCACCTCCAGGTCCTAAACATGTGGGCCCTGTACCCCCAAACCCTCACCGCAAACCCTGCATACACAAAACCTGACCTTGGAAATCCTGCACCCCCAAATCCTCCAGCCCCACATCCCGAACTCCCAAACCCTGTACCCCTAAAACCTGCAACCACAAACCTGGCACCTCCAAACTCTGCACCCCAAATCTTCCCTCCCCAAAACCTGCACCCCAAAACCCTACAATCCCAGATCTTGCACCCCTAAATCTCTGCACTCCACAACCCTGCACCCTCAAATCCTGCACCCCTATATCCTGCCCCCCAAACCCCTGCACCTCCAATCCCTTGACCCCCAAATCCTGCAACCCTAAGCCAGGCACCCCCAAACCCTTCCCCACCAAACCCTGCACCCCCAATTCCTCCATCCCCACGTCATGAACCCGCAAACCCTGCTCCCCAAAACTCTTCACCCCCAAAGCCTGAATTCCCAACCCCTGCACCCCAAACTTAGCTGTCAAAACTGTGCACCCAAAGTTCTGCCCCCACTGAACCCTAACCCTGGCTCCCCAAACACTGCCCCCCAAACCCTGCTTCCCGTTATCCTCCAACCCCACAGCCCAAACCCCCAGAACCAGCAACCCCAAAACCCTGTACCCCCATCCCTGCACCCCAAATCATTTTCCTTCAAATCCTACCTGCAAAACTTGTACACCCCAAGATCCTGCACCCCCAAACCCTGTGCCCCAAACACTGCACCCCCAAACCCTGCCCTTCTAGATCCTGCACCTCAATACCCTGCCCCCCCAGGTTCTGAACCCCCAAAACCTGCTCCCCAAACCCTCCTCCCCCCAAACTGTCCACCCCCAAACTCTGCCCTACCGAGTCCTCCACCCCAAACCCCTGCACGCCAAGATCCTGCTGCCCTAAACCCTGCACCCCCTTATCATCCTTCCCTAAACCCTGCACCCCAAACCCTGCACCCCAAACCACTGCACCCCAAACCTGACACCCCAGAACGCTGCAACGCCACATCCTGCCCCCTTAAACTGCACACCCCCGAATTCTGCACCCTAAAGTCCTGCACCCCAAAGCATGCCCTACCAAAACTTTGTACCCCAACCCCTGCAGCCCCAAACCCTGCACCTCCAACCCTGCACCCCCAAACCCTGCACCCCAAATCCTGCACTCCAAAATCATACACCCTGAAACACTGAAACCCCAAATCCTACCCCTCAAACACTGCACCCCAAATCCTTCCTCCAGAACACTGCAGCCCTAAACGCTGCACCCTAAATCCCTGCAGCCCCAAATCCCGTCTAGCCTTGGACCCCCAAAACCTACACCCCTAGATCCTTCCCCCCAAGTGAATGCACCCCCAGAACCTGAACCCACAGATCCTGCTGCCCCATACCCAGCACCCCCAAACTCTGCACCTGGAAATCCTGCACTCTCATAACCCTGCACCTCAAACAATTCCCTCGACCCTGCACCCCCAAAACCTGTAACCCCAAACGCTGCACCCCCAGATCCTGTCCCCAAACTCTGCACTGCCAGATTCTGCCCCCCATAACCCTTAAAGCCCAAATATGCACCCCTAGGTCCTTCCTCAACACCCTGTACCCCCAAATTCCCCACCGAAACCTGCAGCCCCAAACCCTGCACCCCCAAATCCCTGCACCCCCAAATCCTGACCCCCAGATAATGCCCCCAAAACTCTGCACCCCAATTCTTCACCCCTAAACTCTGCACCCTCAAAACGTGCACCCCTAAATTCTGCACCCCAAACCCTGCAGGCCTACCCCAGCACCCCGATGCCCTGCACCCCAGTTCCTGAACACGGAAAACCTTCCCACGCAAACCCTGCACCTCAAAACCTTGCACCCCAAATCACTTTCCTTCAAATCCCACACCCAAAACTCATACACCCCAAGATGCTGCACCCCAAAACCCTGCCCCCTAAACTTTGTACCCCACACCCTGCCCCCAAACCCTACACCCCAAAACCTGCAGTCCCAAACCCTGCACCCGAAAACTCTACACCCCCAAATCCTTCACCCCAAAATCCTGCCCTACCAAGCCCTGCACCCTCAGATCCTGCACCCCAAAACCTTCACCCCAAACCCTTCACTGCAAACCTTTCACCCCAAACCCTTCACCCCCCAACCCTACACCCCCAAATCCTCCACCCCAAAGCCCTTTACCCCAAAACCCTTTACCCTAAAAGCTGCACCAGCAGATCCCTCCCTCAACTCCCTGCACCCCCAATTCCTGCCCCACCAGACTCTGCACCCCCAACCCTGCTCCTCTGTTCCTGCTCTCCACAAGTCTGCACCTGCAGATCTGTCCCCCAAAACTCTGAACCCCAACAGCACGCACGCTTGAATCTTCCACCCCTCATCCTGACCCGCAAACCCCTCACCCCAAAACCCTGCACCCCAGTACCCCAGCCCACCAAATCTTGCACCTGCAAGTCCTGTCCCCTTCAAACCCCTGTACCCCGAAATCTTGAACCCAAGCCCTGTACCGTGAAATCCTGCACCCAAACCCTGTACCCCCAAATCCTTGACACCCACATCCCGAATCTTCAAAAACTGCAACCCCAAACCCTGCCCCCCCAAACCCTGCCCCCCTGAACCCTGCACCCCAGATCCTGCACCACTGAACCCTGCATCCCCAAATCCCTTAACTCCCAAAACCTGCACCCCCAGACCCTGTAGCACCAAATCTGCCCCTCCTAAACCCTGCAGCCCTGAACTCTGCAACCCCAAATAATTTTCCTTCAAATCTCACACCCAAAGCTCGTAGACCCCAAGCTCATGCACCCCCAAACCTGCACCCCAAACCCTGTACCCCAGATCCTGCACCCCTGAACCCTGCATCCCCAATTCCTGCCCACCAAACCCTGCACCCCCTAACCCTGAACCCCAAATCCCTCACCCAAACACCCTGCACCCCCAAATCCTGCACCCCAAATCCTTCCCCAACACCCTGCAGCCCCAAATCCTGCACTCCCTAACCCTGAGCCTGAAATCCCTCACCCAAAATCCTGCACCCCAGAACCCTGTACCCCAAAATCCTGCCCTACCCAACCCTTCACCTCGAAATTCTGTCCCCGAACCCTACACCCCTAAATCCCACACCCCCAGATCCTGCCGCCCAAATCCTGAAACCCCAAATCATGCACACCCGATTCTTCTCTCACAAGCCCTGCACCCCAAAAGTCTGCACCCCCAAATCCTGTCCCCCAAAACATTGCGTCCCAAACCTTGAACCCGCAAACCCTGCACACCCAGGTCCTGAACACCTGAACCCTGCACCCCCAAATCCTTTAACCCCCAAACCCTGTACCCCAAATCCTTCCCCAACGTCCTGCACCCCCAAAGCCTGCACCCCATAACTCTGAACCCCCAATCCCTCACTCAAAATCCCTGCACCCCCAAACCCTTCACCCCAAGATCCTTCCCCACAACACCCTGCACCCATAAATCCTTTACCCCCAGATCCTGCACCCAACACCCTGCCCCCCAGAACCCTGAACCTCCAAACTCAGCCCTACCAAACCTGCACCCTAAAATCCTTCTCCCCAACCCCCAACCCTGCACACCCAAATCCTGCACCCCAAAACCCAGCACCACAGAACCCTTTGCCCCAAATTCCTGCACCCCAAAATTCCTGCCACCCTAGACCCTGAACCCCCAAACCCTGCACTCTAAATCCTGCTCTCTAAACCCTTCGCCCCAAAACCCTGCGCCCTCAAATCCTGCCTCCCAAAAATGTACATCCCGAACCCTGAACCCCAAACCCTGCACCCCAAGATCCTGCCCCACCAAACCCTGCACCCCAAGTCCCTGCTACCCTAAACCCTGCACCCCCAAATCCTTGTCCCCCAATCCTGCTGACCAAAAGTCGGCTCCTCTAAATCCTGCACCCCAATATCCTGCCCCTCCAAAACCCTACACCCCCTAAACCCTGCACCCCAAATCTGCACCCCCAAACCCTGCACTCCCCAATCCTTCATCCCCAAGGCCATCACCCCTCAAATGCAGCACCCCTGAAATCCTGTTCCCTGAGACCCTGCACCCCCAGGTCCTGAAACCCAAACCCCTGCACCCCAAAATACTGCACCCCAACCCCTGCAGGCCAACCCCGGCACCCCAGAGCCCTTCAATGTAAAATCCCGCACCCCCAGTTCCTGAACACGCAAAACCTGCCCCCCCAAGCTCTGCACCCCAAAACCTTGCACCACAAATCATTTTCCTTCAAATCCCACACCCAAAACTCGTACACCCCAAGATCCTGCACCCCAAAACCCTGCCCCCTAAACTTTGTACCCCCAAACCCTGCCCCCCAAACCCTACACTCCAAAACCTGAAGTCCCAAACCCTGCCCCCCAAACCCTACACCCCAAAATCTACAGTCCCAAACCCTGCACCCCGAAATACTGCACTCCAAAATCCTGCACGCCCAGATTTTACACTCCCAAACCCTTCACCCCCAAAACATTCACCTCCTAACACTGAGCCCCCAAATCCTGCCTCATCAAGCCCTGTACCCTGAAGCCGTGCATCCCAAAAGCCTGCACTGTAAATCCTGCCCCCCAAACCTGCACCCCAAAATTGTCCCCCATACAACCTTAACCCCCCCAATCCTGAATCCCCCTAATCCTGCACCCCAGATCCTTGACCCAAGCCCTTCACCCCCAAACCTGGCATCCCAAACCCTGCCCCCCAAATATCTCGCCCCCAGATCCTTTCCCCAAACCATTTCCCCCGAATCTTGTAGGTCCAAACCCATCCCCCAAACCCCTGAACTCTGCTCCTCCAAACCTTGTCACCCAAATCCATCACCCCCAGATCCTGCTCCCCAAAACATGCACCCAAAATCGTGCCCCACAAACCCTGCACCCCCAAATTCTGACCCCCAATCAATGCACTGACAAACCCTGCACCCGCAGATCCTTTCCCCCCAACCCGCACCCTGAAATCCCTCACCCCAAATCCCTGCACTCTCAAATCTTGCACCCCCACAAAATGTGCACCCCAAGTTCTACCCCCAGACACCCTGCCCCCATTAATCCTGTACCCCCAAATCCTGCACCCCCAAGTGCTGAAACTTCAAACACTGCACATTCAAAGCCTTCCTTGCCCTGCCCTGCACCCCCAAATCCTGCAACCCCCTAAATCCTCCAACCCCCAGGTCCTGGAGCCCTGAACCCTGCACCCCAACCCCTCACCCCAAAGCCCTGCACCCCCAGATCCTGCCTCTAAACCCTGAACAACAAGGTTCTGCACCCCAAGCCCTGTTCGTTGATATCCTGCACCCCAAACCCTGTACCCCCAAATTGTGATCCCTACACCCTGCACCCCCATATCCTGCACCCCAAGATCCTGCTACCGTAAACCCTGCACCCCCAAATCCTACACCCCCAGGTCTTCCTTCCTTCCTTCCTTCCTTCCTTCCTTCCTTCCTTCCTTCCTTCCTTCCTTCCTTCCTTCCTTCCTTCCTTCCTTCCTTCCTTCCTTCCTTCCTTCCTTCCTTCCTTCCTTTTTTCCCCAATCCTGCCCCCCCAAATCCTGCCCTACCATGCTCTTCACCCCAAGCCCCTACACCCCAAATTCCTGTTACCCTCAACCCTGAAACCCCAAATCCTACCCCCAGATCCTGCAGCCCCACAGCGAGGACCCCAAAATCAAGTCCCCCCAAAACCTGCACTGAAGACGCTGCAGCCCCAGATCCAGCATCCCCAGATCCTGCACCCTCAGATCCTCCTGCCAAAAACCCTGCACCCCAAACCCTGAACTCCCAAACTCTGCACCCAGAGCCCTGCACCCTCAAATCCTGCACCCCTAACCCTGAACACACGAACCTTGCACCCCAAACCTCACCCGAAAGTCCTGCACCCCCCGACCCTGCTCTACCAAACCCCTCAGTGCAGACCCCTGCACCCCAGGATCCTGAATTCCAAAGTCTGCACCCCGTGATCATCCATCCCCAAACCCTGCACCCCCAAATCCTTCACCTCAAAACCCAGCACCCCAGAATCCCGAACCACCAAATCTTGCACCCCCAAATCCTGCCCCCTTAAACCCTGCATTTCAAACCCCGCAACCCCAAATCGTCCCCCCCAAGCCCCTGTACCCCTAAACCATGCACCCCATTATTCTTTCTCCCAAACCCTTCACCCCCCAGCCGTACAACCCCAAGTCCTGCACCCTAAATCCTGCATCCCCAAACCCTGCACCCCCAAATCCTGTCCCCCAACAATGCACCCCTAAACCCTGCACCCCAAATCCTGCCCCCCAACTTGCACTCTGCACCCCCAAACCGTGCACTCCCAATCCCTGAACGCCCAAGTCCTGCACCCCCACGTCCTTAACGCCCAAAATGTGCACCCCAGATCCTCCCCACCCAGTCCTGCACCCCTAATATTCCACCCTCTAATAATGCACACCTAAGCCTCGCACCCTGAAAGCTGCACCCCCAGGTCCTGAGTCCCCAAACCCTGCACCCCCAAATCCCGCACCTTTAAATCCTGTCCTCCTAAAACCCAGGACCCCCATAATTTGCCTCCCTAAACCCTGCTCCCCAAAGCACTGCACCCCCAATGCAGCACCCTCAGGTCCTGAACACCCAAACCTTGCACCCCAAAACCCTGCACCCCCAAACACAGCACCCCGAAAGAATTCCCACCCAAACCTTGCACCTCAAAGTCCTGGAAACCCAAGCCCTTCAACCCCATCCCTGCAACACCAAATCCTATACCCCACAACCCAGCACCCCAGAATCCTGCACCCCAAATCCTGCCTACCAAACCTTTCACTGCAAACCCCTGCACCCCAAGATTGTGCTGCCCTAAACACTGAACCCCCAAATCCTGCAGCCCCGGATCCTTGCCTCCCAAAACTCTGCACCCCCAAATCCTGCACCCCAAATCTCTCACCCCAAATCCTTCCCCCACCACCCTACACCCTCAGATCCTTCACCCCCATCCCCTGCACCCCAAAACTCCACACCTCCAAATCCTGAACCCTGAAACCCCGCACCCCCAAATCCTGTGCCCAAGTCCTATGCACCCCACACTCTGCAACATTAAATTTCCCCGCAAGCCCCTGCACCCCAAACCCTGAACTCCCAAACTCTGCACCCCAAAACCTTGCACCCCCAAATTCTTCCACCAAACCCTGCACCCTCAATTCCTGCAACCCCAAATCCTGAACGCATGAAACTTGCACCCCCATACACATGCACCCCAAAACCCTGCTCCCCCAAATCCTGCACCTCTAAACCCTGCACCCCCGCATTCTGCCACACCAAACATTTCACCCCCAAACCCTGCACCCCCAAGCTCTGCACTTCAGGTTCTGTACCCCAAAATCCTGCAGCCCCAAAACCTTCGTGCCCATACCCTGCATCCCCAAGTTCTGACCCCCCAAAGTCCTCCACCCCAGAACCCTGCAGCCCCACACCCTGCACCCCCAAATCCTGCACACACCAACCGTGCACCCCAATCCTGAACCCCGAGTTCTTAAACATGTGGAACCTGCAGCCCCAAACCCTCGCCCCTACCGCTTCAAAGCCCTGCATCCCCAAATCCTGCCCTAACAGTCCCTGCCCCCCAAAATCCTCCTGCTCTAAATGCGTAACACCCTGCAATGATAAATCCTGCACCCCAAATCCCGATCTCCAAACCCTGCACCCCCAGAACCTGCAACTTCAAAAGCAGCACCCCAGATCCTGCCTCCTACAACCCCAAAACGCTGCACCCCCAAATCCTTCCCTGCCAAACACTGCATCCCTAATCCTTGACCCCCCAAATCCTGCATCCCCTGGGCCTGAACACCTGAGCACTGCACCACAAACCCTGTACCCTAAACCCTGCACCCCCACAGATTCTGAACATGCGAGACCTGCACCCCAAACCCTTCCCTCCAAACCCTGCACCCCCAAACCCTTCACCCCACTTGCTGAACCCTCCAAAATCCTCCACCCCCAGATCCTTCCCCCAAACCTTTTACCCCCAAATTCTGCACCCCAAAACCCAGAACTGCAGAACCCTGCACCCCCAAACCCTGCAAACCCCAATCCTGCACCCCTGAGCTCTGATGCCCCAAATCCCTGCACCCAAAAGTCTGTCTGCCGAACCTTCAGGCAAACCCCTGCACCCCAAGATCCTGCTGCCCTGAACCGTGAACCCCCAAACCCCGCACCCCCAGATCTTTCAATCCCACACCCTGCACCCCGAAATCCTGCACCCAGAAACCCCACCCCTCTAAACCCTGCACCCCAAAATGCTGCCACATCAAACAATGCAGCAGCAAACCCTGTGCCCGGAAACCTGCACCCCCAAGTCCTTCACCCACAGGTCCTGAGCGCACGAAACCTGCGCCCCCAAACTCTGCACCCAAACCCCTGCACCCCCAAACCCTGCGTGCCCAAATCCTGCACCCCCAGGTTCTAGACACCCAAATCCTGCAACTCCAAAACTTGCACCCCAAAAGCATGCACCCTCGAATCCTGCACCCCAAATTCTGCCTCCCCAGCCCACCCGTCCAAACCCAGCACCCCCAAACCCTCACCCCAAATCTTGCACCCCCAAATCCTGCCCTACCATTCCCTTTGACCCAAGATCCTGCTGCCCTAAACCCTGAACCCCCAATTCTGGCACCCAAAACCCTGCAGCCCCAAATCCTGTACCCCCATGACCCCCCCCGAGTCCTGCCCCCTAAATCCTACACCCCCAAAACTCTGCACCCCCAAACCCTGCAACTTGAAAAGCTGCACCCGCAGATTATGCCTCCTACAACCCCAAATCCTGCACCCCAGAGCGCTGCAACCACAAACCCTACAGCCCAAACCTGTCCCCCCTAGTCCTGCCCCCCAAATCCTGCCCCCTAAACCCCTGCACTCACAAGCCCTGCACCCCCAAATCTTGTCCTCCCAAACCCTGCAATTCAAAACCCAGCATCCCCCAAACCCTGCGTGTTGAAAACCTGCAACCCCAAAATCTGCAGCCCCAGGTTGTGGCCCTGACCCTGCACCCCCAAATCCTGCACCCCAGATCCTGAATCCCAAACCCTTCACCCCCAAATTCTGCTTCCCTAAATCTTGCACTCCCAGTTCCTGAACCCCCAAAGCCTGCACCCCAAAACCTGCACCCCAAATCCTGCACACTGGGATCATCATTCCCAACCCCTGGTCCCTCAGTTCCTGAACACGCAAACCCCACACCCCAAATCCTGCCCTACCAAACCCTTCACCTCAAACCCTGCACCCCAAACCCTGCCACCCCACATCCTTCACTCAAAAACTCTCACCCCAGAACCCTGGACCGCCTGCCCCCCCAAACACTGCACCTCCAAATTCTTCCCCTCAACACCCTGCACCCCCAGATCCTGGCGCTGAAACCCTGCACCCCAAAACCTGCACCCCCGGATCGTGCCCTCCCAAACGCTTCACCCCAAATCCCTGCACCCCAGGATCCTGCTGCCCTAAACCCTGAACTCCCATGTCCTGCACAACCAAACCCTACACCCCAAGATCCTTCCCTCCCAGGTCCTGCACCCCCAAATCCTCCAACCCGATGTCCCGAACCCTCCAACCCTGCAGACCCCAAACCCTGCATCCTCAAATCCTGCAATGCCAAACCCTGCACCCCCAAACCCTGCACCCCCAGATCCTGCACCCCAAATCACTGCACTCTCAAATCATGCACCCCAAAACATGTGCACCCTCAAACTGTGCACCCTCAAACACTGCACCCCCAAATCCTGACTCTCCAGATCCTGCACTTCCAAACACTGCACCCCAAATCCTGCAATCCCACACCCTGCACACAGACCCCCTGCACCCCCAAACCCCTGTACCCCAAATCCTGGTGCCAACTTGCACCCTAAAAACCTGCACCCCCAAATCCTGTCCTACCCAACCCTTCACCCCAAGATCCTGCTGCCCTAAACCCTGCACCCCCAAATCATCCCTCCCAGCCCTGCTCCCCAAACCCTGTCCCCCTAAAGCCTGACCCCGAAACCCTGCTCCCCAAAACCCTGCTACCCCAAATCTTGTACCCCCAGATCCTTCCCCCAATACCCTTCAATCCCAAACCCTGCACCCCCAGAACCCTGCACCACTGAACCTTGCACCCCAAAACCCTGCTCCCCCAAAACTCTGCACCCCAAAACCCTGTACCCCATAAGTTGCACCCCAAAGCCCTGCAACCCTAAATCCCTGCACCCCGAAATCCTCCAACCCCCAAGTCCTGCACCCCCAGGTGCTGAACACCTGAATCCCTCACCCCAGACCCCTCACCCCAAAGCCCTGCACCCCAAATCCTGCCTCTAAACGCTGAACTACAAGGTTCTGTACCCCAACAGCCTGCTCACCCAGATCCTGCACCTGACACCCTGCACCCCAAAATTCTGCACCTCCAGATCCTAAACCCTTCAACCCTGCACCCTAAATCCTGCCCCACAAACCCTGCACCCCCAAATCTGTCCCCGAAACTCTGTACCCCAACAGCACGCACGCTCAAATCCTCCCCCCGCATCCTGACCCCCAAATCCCTCACCCCAAAACCCTGCACCCCAGTACCCCAGCCCACCAAATCTTGCACCTCCAAATCCTGCCCCCTTTAGCCCTGCACTTCAAACCCTGCACCCCAAATCCTGCAACCAGCCGTTGTACCGCTAAATCCTTGACCTCCACATCCCGAATCTCCAAACACAGCAACCCCATAACCCTACACCCCCAATCCCTGCACCCCCAAATCATTGTCCTTCAAATCCCACACCCAACGCTCGTACAGCCCAAGATCTTGCACCCCCACACACTACACCCCAAATCCTGCACCCCCAAATCCTCCAGCCCCATGTCCCAAACCCTACACCCTCAAGTATTGCACCCCCAAACCATTCTCCCCCAAATCCTGCAACCCCAAACCCCACACCTCCTGCACCCCGAAATTCGACACCTCCAAATTCTAAACCCTTAAACCCTGCATCTCGCAAATCCTTCCCCCCAAAACAGTGCCCCCCAAACCCTGCACCCCAGATCCTGCAGCCCCTAACTCTGCACCCCAAACGCTGCACCCTCAGATCCTGCGTCCCCCAGCCCTGCACCCCAAATCCTTTACCACAAAATTCCCAAACCTGCAAACCCAAATCCTGCACCCCCAGTTCCTGAACATGCGAACCCTGCACCCCCAAACCCTCAGCCCAAAGCCCTGCACCCCCAAATCCTGCAGTACACAACCCTTCACCCCAAACCTCTTCAACCCAAGATACTGAAACCCTAAGTCCTGCCCCCCCCAAAACCTACATCCCCAAATCCTGCACCCCCAGGTCCTGAACACCCAAAATCTGCACCCCCAAATCCCTTAACTCCAAAAACCTGCATCCTCAATTCTGCCTCCCCAAGACCTGCACCCCCAAACCCTGCACCACTAAACCCTGCACCCCCAAACCCTGTACCCCAAATCCTGACCCCCACAAGTTGCACCCTAAAAACCTGCACCCCAAATCCTGTCCTACCCAACCCTTCACCCCAAACCCCTTCACCCCAAGATCCTGCTGCCCTAAACCCTGCACCCCCAAATCATCCCTCCCAACCCTGCCCCCCAAACCCTGTCCCCCTAAAGCCTGACCCCTAAAACCTGCTCCCCAAAACCCTGCTACCCCCAATCTTGCACCCCCCAACTCTGCACCCTCAGATCCTTTTGCTCCAAACCTTGCACCCCCAAATCCTCCAGCCCCACGTACCGATCTCCCAAACCCTGCACCCCAGAACCCTGCACCCCACAAACCCTTCACCCCCAAATCCTGCACCCCCAGCCCTACCCAATAAAATTTCCACCCCCAAATCCTGCCCTACCAAGCCCTCCACCCCAAACCCCTGCACCCCAAGATCCTGCACCCTAAACCCTGCACCTCCATATCCTCCTTCCCCAAACCCTGCACCCCAAACCCTGCACTCCAAACCACTGCACCCCTAAACCCTGAACCCCCAAATCCTGCACCCCTGGAACCTGCAACCCCAGACCCTGTAGCCCCAAATCAGGCCCCCCAAAATCCTGCTGCCCCGGCCTTGCACCCCCAAATCCTGCACCACCTAATCCTCCACCCCCTTAACACTGCACCCACAAAACCTGCACCACCAAATCTTGCACACCCAAAACCTCCCCCCTCCAAACCCTGCACTTCAAAATGCTGCACCCCCAAACTCTGAACCCCCAAATCAGGCACCCCCAGTTCCTGCACCCCATACCCTACACCCCAAATCCTACCGCCAAAACCGTGCAATCCTTAGTCCTGCCCCCCACACCTTGCACCCCTAAACTCTGAATCTCAAAACCCTGCACCTCAAAACTCTACAGCTCCAAATCCTGAACCCTTAAACCCTGCACCCCCAGATCCTCCCCCCAAATGAATGCACCCCCAAAACCTGCACTCCCAGATCCTGCTGCCCCATACCCAGCACCCCAAACTCTGCACCCAAAAATCCTGCACTCTCATAACCCTGCACCTCAAACAATTCCCTCGACCCTGCACCCCAGACCCTGTAACCCCAAACGCTGCACCCCCAGATCCTGTCCCCAAACTCTGCACTGCCAGATCCTGCCCCGCTAAACCCTTAAAGCCCAAATATTGCACCCCCAGATCCTTCCTCAACACCCTGTACCCCCAAATACCCAACCCGAAACCTGCAGCCCCAAACCCTGCACCCCCAAAGCCTCACCCTAAAGCCCTGCACCCCCAAATCTGGCCTTACCAAACCCTTCAGCCCCACACATAAGATCCTCCTACCCTAAAGCCCCAACACCCTGCACCCATAAATCCTGGAATCCCAGATCCTGCACCCAACACCCTGCACCCCAAAACTCTGCACCTCCAGATCCCAAACCCTTATACCCTGCACCCCAAATCCTCCCTCCCCAGAACCCGCACCCCAGAACCTAACGGTCTCAGACCTTGCGCCTCTAAATCTCTGCACTCCACAACCCTGCACCCTCAAATCCTGCACCCCTATATCCTGCCCCCCAAACCCCTGCACCTCCAAACCCTTGACCCCCAAATCCTGCAACCCTAAACCAGGCACCCCCAAACCCTTCCCCACCAAACCCTGCACCCCAAGATCCTGCACTCCCACATCCTTCATCCTCAAGGCCCCCAAGACCGCCGTTGTGGGGGAGGAACTGGGGTCTGTTGTGGGGGAGAAACGGGGGGTCGGTGTGAGCGGGACATTGAGGGTCAGTGTGGGGGGAATTGGGGGTCGGTGGGGGGGGGCTTGGGGGCTCGGTGTGAGGGGGAATTGGGGGTCGGTGGGGGGGGAAGTTGGGGGTTGGTCTGGGGAGGATTTGAGGGGTCAGTGTGGGGAGGATTTGGGGGTCGATGTGAGGGGCATTGGGGGTCGATGTGAGGGGCATTAGGGGTTGGTGTGGGGGCCAGTAACTGGGGGTCGGTGTGTGGGGGGCGTTGGGGGTCGGTGCGAGGGGGAATTAGGGTCCAGTGGGGGGGATTGGGGGTCGATGATTGAGGGGATAATTGGGGGGTCGGTGTGGAGGGGTCAGTGCAGGGGGGGCCTTGGGGGTCGGTGTGAGGGGGCATTGGGGGTCAGTGTGGGGAGGAATTGGGGTTCGGTGTGAGGGGGGGGCATTGGGGATCAGTGTGGGGAGGAATCAGGGTCGGTGTGGGGGGGGGCATTGGGGATCAGTGTGGGGGGAATTGGGGGTCGGTGTGGGGGAAAAGTTGGGGCTCGGTCTGGGGAGGATTTGAGGGGTCAGTGTGGGGAGGATTTGGGGGTCGATGTGAGGGGCATTAGGGGTTGGTGTGGGGGGCAGGAACTGGGGGTCGGTGTGGGGGGGGCGTTGGGGGTCGGTGCAAGGGGGAATTAGGGTCCAGTGGGGGGCATTGGGGGTCGGTGTTTGAGGGGGGAATTGAGGGGTCAGTGTGGGGAGGAATTGGGGCTCGGTGTGGGGGAAAAGTTGGGGCTCGGTCTGGGGAGGATTTGAAGGGTCAGTGTGGGGAGGATTTGGGGGTCGATGTGAGGGGCATTAGGGGTTGGTGTGGGGGGCGTTGGGGGTCGGTGCGAGGGGGAATTAGGGTCCAGTGGGGGGGATTGGGGGTCGATGATTGAGGGGGGAATTGGGGGGTTGGTGTGCGGGGGTGGCCTTGGGGGTCGGTGTGAGGGGGCATTGGGGGCGAGTGTGGGGAGGAACTGGGGGTCGGGGGGGCATTGGGGGGTCGGGGTGGGGGGGGAGCTGGGGGTCGGAGTGGGGGGTGGATTGGGGGTCGGGGTGAAGGGAATGGCGGGGGCATGAGGGGAACAGAGGCGCAGAAACAACTTTACAGCCTCCGGAGCCATGAACCTCCACACCCCGCAGGGCTCCAGAGCAGCTGCGTTCGTTTCGCCGTCGGGCGCAAGGGGAGCGATGGTTCCACCCCTCGTGCGCCGCTCCGAGCGGCAGGAGCTGCGTTTAAATACAGCGAGGTGCCCATGTCCCAGCGACCCCGGAGCGCCCACGCAGATCCATAACCTTTCCCGCTCATCACTGCCGTAGTCTGTGCCTGGACCCCCCCCGTTCGCCTGCGCGGCGCCACCTGGTGCTCTGGAGGAGGGCTCTTTGGATGAAGGCTCCTTCAGCTTCCTCACGTTTGGCTCCTTGTGTTGAATGGACTGGGACCCAAGCTCCAGGTCGGTTGAACCCAGCCTGGCGCCCCCTTTTTGCTGTAAATCTCGGTTCTCTCGTCCCCTCAAGTTCACAGCTGGTGCCGTAAAACTCCTGATCCTGGCACTGCTGGGTTCTGGTTTCCGTACCATGAGTTCACCTAAAGCTCTGAACTGAGCACTCGTGTGGCTCAGCCTTAAAGTGTTGGCTCGTTAGTGGGCACCCAATTATGTTTTGTTAAACCTTAAAATGTTCGTGCCCTCTATCAGACCCAGGAGTTCGGGCGGGGATTCAGTTCAGGAGGGACCCAGGAGCACCCCTAAGGACCCAGGAGTTGTGGGGGGACCCAGGAGTTCGGGAGAGAGGACCCAGGAGTTCGGGAGTGTGGACCCAGGAGTTCGGGAGTGTGGACCCAGGAGTTCGGGCGGGGATTCAGTTCAGAAGGGACCCAGGAGTGCCCCTAAGGACCCAGTAGTTGGGAAAGGGACCCAGGAGTTCGGGAGAGAGGACCCAGGAGTTTGGATGGGGATTCAGTTCAGGACGGACCCAGGAGTACCCCTAAGGACCCAGTAGTTCGGGGGGGACCCAGGAGTGCCCCAAGGGACCCAGGCGTCTGGGAAAGGGGACCCAGGCGTTCGGGTGGGGATTCAGTTCAGGAGGGACCCAGGAGTACCCCTAAGGACCCAGTAGTTGGGGAGGGACCCAGGAGTGCCCCAAGAGGCCCAGGAGTCCTGGAGAGGGGACCCAGCAGTTCGGGAGTGCGGACCCAGGAGTTTGGGCGGGGATTCAGTTCAGGAGGGACCCAGGTTTTCAGGAATGCGGACCCAGGAGTTTGGGAGAGAGGACCCAGGAGTCCTGGAGAGAGGACCCAGGCGTCCGGGAAAGGGACCCAGGAGTTCAGGTGGGGATTCAGGTCAGGAGGGACCCAGGAGTTCCGGAAAGGGACCCAGGAGTTCCGGAAAGGGACCCAGGCGTTCAGGAAAGGGGACCCAGGAGTTCGGGAAAGGGACCCAGGAGTTCGGGAGAGAGGACCCAGGCGTCCGGGCGATCCCGCTGCGTGGCCACGCCCCCTCCCCATCACCCCGCCCCCCTCTCCTTGGCCCCGCCCCCTCCGCCCCTGTACCGCGCGGCCTCCCCGGAGCCGAGCGGGCTCCGTCCCTCTCCTCCCCCCCCGCCCCCCCTGTGCTCCGGGTGCTGAGTTCGAATCCCCCCGCAGCCGCCTCCTCCCCCCGCTCCCTCGGTGTGCGGGGCCTTGCGGGAGCGCTGCGTGCGGGGCAACGCGGGGCGGGAGCCCCCGGCGCCCCCGGGATGCGTGAGGGCGGCCGGCAGGGCCTGCGGCTGAGAGGAATCAACCTGACAAGAGGTTTTGTTCCATGGAACAGGACAGGATGGGTCTTCCCTGAATATCGCTGGATCTGTTACAGTTGGATTAATATTAGGATGGCAACCAGCCCTGTAGCCATAGAACTCTTGTAATCAGTAACCAAACTCTGTTCTTAAAGCTGACATAGATTTATGGTATATTCTTACAAGGCAGGTAACTGTAACCGAGCCTTATTCTTAAGGTGGACATAGATTTACGATATATTCTTTTAAAGTTGGTACCGTGTTATTATAGGTGTGGAATATTCTAATGGTTGTCAGGGGTGTAATGAATATGTATGTGACTGACTTGTATAACAAGGTATGGTCTGAATCAGCTGTTGGAAGCTTTGGGTGCGAACCCCTGGTTTCCCAGCGCTGGAATAAAGCACCGCATGGAACTGTGCCCGTGGTTCTGTGTCCTGATTGCTGACATTAGCACAAATCACAACTGCATTTTTCACATCCTACTCCTCCTCCTCCTCCTCCTCCTCCTCCTCCTCCCCCTCCTGTCCGGGATGTGCAGCTGCAGCAGGCTCAGTGCCAGAGCCGCGGGCTGCAGGGGCACCAAGAGCGGGGCCGCAGCCGAGCGGGTCCAGCAGAGCCTTGGGGAGGGCTGCCCTTGGAGCAGGGCCGGAGCTCCAGCCCTCTCCCTGCAGGCCTTTCCCTGCCCCCCCAGCGCTCACCCACTGCCCAGCGCAGCCTCACAGCCACCAAGGAAACACCCACAGCGTGAGACCCAGCGGTTTGCAGGGGGGGCTTTACTGATCGGGCAAGAGCTGGTGTCAGCAGCCTGGCTGGCCGGCACTGGCGCTCGTCACGCCGGAGAAGGCTCTTGCTGGACGTCTCTCTCGCGAGCCTCAGCGCCTGAGACGGTCTCCTGGCACTGGCCGACGTGGAGCAGATCCGCTCTCCAGAGCTGCGGAGTTGAGTACAAAGCTCTGCAGTCTTGTATGCACAGAGGTGCAGAGCAACAAGTCTGGTCAGGACACCTGTGGTGGCATCTGCTGCTGTCTGGAGAGAGCAGGTCCAGGTCCCTGGGGTGCAGTCCCACCCTGCTGCTCTCCGTGCCCCCAGGGCTGTCAGGAAAACACCCTCTTTGCCCAGCTCTGGCCTGAAGCTGGCCCACAGCCCCTTTTGCAGAGGCGAGCACTCCGAAAGGCAAACACTCAACTGGGAATGCTCTTTCCCCAGTTGTTTTTCACGGCCTGCGGTACCTGGGCCTCCCATTGCTCTGGCTCTTTTTTTCAGGCCTTTGGCGGTGCCACTGCTGCGCTTCTGCTCTATCTTGCTGCACAAGGACTCCCAGAGCTTGCGTGTTTCCTCCTCCGTGCACACGCGGGGCTCCGCCTGCAGGACCACGGCAATGCAGCAGCAGGCAGTGTTGGTGTCCCTGGCAGGGGCTGGGGGGATTTCAGCGCCCCCCCTCCCTCCTGCCCCTTCTTTTCAGCCTCTCCATCAGCCCTGCTTTGCTCACGGTCCCGACTGCAGAGCCTTTCTGCAACGACCCCTGAGCCAAGGGACCGCAGGGCTGAAAGCAACCCGGCTGCTTGCTGTCCCAGACCAGCCTGGCCGCACCGTTGCGCCGTCGCCATTCCAAACGCCACCACATTGAGCCTTGGGGACGTACCGGTCCTGCCCTCCTCTCCCCCGCCTTGGCAGGGGGTGCAGCCTGGGGTGCAGCTTCCCGCAGGTGTTGGCTGCTGCCTGCCTCTTTCCCCGACCGTTCCCAGCGCAGCACGGCCAGCTCGCTGCAGACACACAGCGGGAGGAGGTGGTGTGAGCACAGGAGAGCGCTCCAGCCGGGCTCTCAGCTGGGCGCCAGCCGCGGCCGCAGGAGCGGCTCTGCCGAGAGGCCGGTGCCAGGAGAAGCGGCTCTCTCCCGCGGGGCTGCGGGGAGCAGGAGGAAGGGACTGCGGGAGAGGAAGCGCTGCCCGTGTCCGGAGAGATTTACCACTGGAGCTTGTCCTGCAGATCCAGCTGCTCATCCCTCTCCCCTCTCCTCTTGCGGGCCACCTGCCCCAGGATGCAGGTCACCACCTCCCGCAGGGCCCGGTCTGTCTGTGGGGAAAGGCTCCTGCAACAGCAAGGACAAAGTCTCCCTGACTCTGCAGCTGGGACCGTCCTGCCTCTTCCCACACTCAGCCCCACAGCTATGCGGCCCCGTTCTGCCCCACAGCCCCCTGGAGGCAGGAGGGGTTTCAAGCCCCTGCTCTGGCCCCTGCCGTGGGGTCTAACCCAGCCCGTTCCCGTGGCTGCAGAAATCCCCGGGCGCCCTGTGCAGCCCCGTGGCTCGGGGGTTGGCTCCCTGTACCCACCACCTCTGGCTCACCCCCCACCGCCCCAGGGCTCGGCTGGAGCGGGCACACTCGTACCGCTTCGGGGGGACGCTGTTGTCCTCAGGGACTGTGGGGGGCTCTTCTCCGGCCTCTTCCCAGTCCTCCATAATGGTCCTGATCTCCAGCAGGTCCCAGCTGGACTCGTCTGACTCCACGCTGCTCGGGGAACTGTCTGAGGAGCACTCGGGGGAGCTGGATTCCTGCACAGGAGGAGACTCTCACACAACAGCCCCGCACCCGGAGGGTGCTGCTTCCCAGCACGCATACCCCAGAACACTTCTGAATGGACCACAGGGGACAGGGAGAACCGGGAGAAGGAGCTCAGCAGGCCCTGGGGTGACCTCTGAGTGTCACCAGGGTTTCACTGCAACTCTGTGTCCCCCTTCTTGCTCAGGAAGGGCAGCATCACCCGCCCGGCTCTGCTGCAGCAACGCTGCTGTGACGGCTTGGGTGCCAGAGGTACTTTGCGGTCTCAGCCGCCCTGCGGGAGAAAGTGCTCTTCTTCTGCAGGAATCCCAAGTACCTGGCTCCTCTGCATCTCCTCTGGGTTTTCTGCCTTTCCTTCCACACCGGGTGTCTCCTTTTCTGCCTCGGCCTTTGCTTTCATTGCTCCGGCTGACTGCCGTTTACTTTTTTCCCCTACCGCCGCCTCTTTTTTCTTCTTTTCCTCTGCTTCCAGGAATTTCTGGATATACTGTGGAAGCTTCTCCTCTTTCTTCTTCTGCCGTTTATTCTGGAGGCCGAATGAAATGCAATAGCAGGCAGCATTAGTCTGTCCTGCCACGGCTGAGCTGTTTTCCTCCCTTCCCTCCCTTCTCTTCTGCCTTGCTGTCCACGCTGGTTTGCTCCCAGGTTCCCGCAGGCTCCACCGAGGAGCCCGTCTGGAATGACCAGGGAGATCAGCCACCACCGGGCTACAAACCAGCCGGCAGCTGGTGAGCCCAGACAAGTCCTGCAGCCACCGGGCCGACAGAAACAGCCCCACGTGAGGGCTCTGGGGGTGTTTCCAGGCTACTGGAAGTGACAAGTATATTCTCAACTGACAGTGACCCGCCTCTCTCCAAGCAAACACCAAAGCAACCGGTCAGTGGTCCCGTGAACACCCAGTGAAGAATCTTGTGAGCACTGGCATGTGTGGAGCAACGCTGCTCTACAGTCCAGTAGGATGTGCTCCTGCAGCATCCGGTGTCGGGTACCTTTTCTCTCCTCTCAATGGCTCTGGCTATGAAGTCCACTTCTCTGGGTGCAAGCAGAGGCGGTAGCTTTCCTTTCTCCTCCTTTTCCTTCAAGCAGCTCCTCTGGATGACCGGTAGCTGCCTGCAAAGACACAACAGGGCGTGTTGGCAGGAGCGCAGGAGGAGCTGGTTCTGCATCCTGTGCTTCCAGGTGGCGCACCTGCTTCTGCAGCAGAACGGGCTCTGCTCACATCCTTGTGATCAAGTCCCCAGGCACAGAGAAGACCCCAAGCTGTCAGCCTCGGATGTGCCCAACAGCCCCCCTGCAACTCAGGATGCCCAGGTCTCGGCCCTCTCTTGCTGGAGCAACCAGAGGAACAGGGTCCTGTGCCCGGAGATAGCGCTACGCCCTGTACGGGCAGGTTGGGCGTGGGGACACAGTGTCAAAGGGAGGAGGACACGACCCCACGGAAAAGCCATCCTGCCACTGAGCTCTCCGTAAGACAGGCGTCAGTGCAGAAGAGGCTCCTGGTTGCTCAGGGCAATCCTCTGCAGTAACCAACTGCAGAATTCTGTTCTCAGCAAACAGAAAGGCCAGGCTCATTTCAACCTGAAGGGAAAGCCAAAATGACCTTCTGCTCCTGGAACGAGCCTTTGCACTTGGCTACTCAAGAGATCTGCACATCGGAAGGGAAGAAAGAAATGGTGGTGCCAGCAGAGTCTGCCAAGAAGCTACAAGACACTGCCATGACCAAGAAACCATGAGTCAGTGGGACGTGGGAAAAGCGCACGTGGGGTGTTTCTGGGAGAAACGTCTCGCTCCCACAGAGACCGGAGCAGGGGGCCACGCTCACCCGTTTATGTGAGTGTCTCACCTGGCGCGAGGCTCACTCCCCTCGGCTTTCTGACCCTGCTCCAGCGTCACAGTCAGGGCAGGTAACCGATGTGGAGGAAGCCTGGCTCGACGGAGGAGGCGCTTCTCGGCAGCATCCTCTAGAAATGGGAAAGGAGACGGTTCTTCAGAACAGCATCTCGGTGTTGTTCTGGGAACCGGGTGCCACTCGTGTGCCAGTTCCAAGGAGAGTGACGTGCGGGTCTGCTCAGGGCTGTGGTAACACTGGGGAAGGTGGTCCTTTTCATCCCTTTGGGGGAAAGCCATGTTTCCTGGGAGGTCTTAGGCCTTTTCTGACACTGTTTTTCCATCCAACGCCCCATGCCCACAGTGCACCGTTATTCCCTGGGGAAGACTGTTTGCATGGCTTTCTCTCATCCGTGTGCTGAAACGGGGGCTTCCATGGGAGATACTGGTGCTGTCCAGGAGTCATTCTGGGGAGGGGAATCATTTATCTCACGGGAACCCGGCTCTGGGGTTTCTGCATTGGTCCCGCGCACACAGATTTGCTGCTGGGGCAGGTTCACACCACAGGCCGTCACCTTTTCCCTTCACACATCCTTTCAGGTCTATCAGCGCTGGCATTTTGGGCACGGTCTCAAGTTGGTACCTGGCAGAGGAAGAAGGCAGCAGGCTGAAGAAAGGACACCACGTTGTTTCCCAAGGCAGCCCAACCCGGAGGGACGCAGTAGAAGCTCCAGTGCCGGGAGAGGCCCCGTCAGCCTGTGCCCGCGTTTCTCCATCCTTCCCTGAGAATGGCCGTCCTCCCACAAAACCCCCTTGCTGCTTCTGGGGAAATGATTCTGCTCATCGTGCACATGGAGAGCAGAGTATTATCTAGTGCTCTGGTTTTCTAAGACGCCTTTGAGTTCTGATCTTGCCCTCCGAGTTCCTCGTAGAGCCTTGCAGATTAACGTTTCTGGACCTAAGAGCAGTCTCTCCCAGAGAGGAAAGAAAAGGAGCAGGAGAAACATAGCGGGAAATGTTGCCTAAATGCGTCTCTAGGTCCACAGCAGGACAGATGCAGAAGCCGTGCCACTGTCCCCCGTTCCTCCAAGTGAAGTCAAACGTACCATGGCAGGACGACAACACGTCCAGAAGAGGTCTGGGAAGCAGCGGTGTCATGGCGTGAGATGACTGAGTCCCTCATCTCCGGCATCTGCAACGAGGACAGAGGCGGATGACGGGAGGAGCGGACGCTGGGAAGGGCCGGCTGCTCGCTCCGCCTCGGCCCAACGCCAGCAAAGAGCCAGAGCCGCCCAAGGGCTCTGGGCTCAGCAAGCCTTGCTCTGCCTGTGCCTCTGCTCCCGGCCCCCAGAGTGGGGCACGCAGCGCTCCCCGCCATCAACGCCGGCCTTTTCTCGCAAAGTGCAGCTCCTCTGGGGGTGGCTCTTGCAAAGCCAGGCCATTGCACGCCAGGGAGGTGCTCTGCAGAGAGCCTGCTGTGCTCTAGAGCTCCAGGAGCCCAGGGGCTGAACGAGGCATGGCCGGCCAGGGGAAAGCAGCCCCCAGAAAGCATTTCAGAAGCAGCAGGAGTGGCGCTGGGAAAGTGAAAATCCTACCTCGAGAAGAGCTTGCAGCATCTTGCCAGCGCCATTCAGCCTTTCCAGAAAGTCTAAGTAAAATCTCATTTTCACGTCTTTTCCCTGGACAATCAGCATGCCCACATCCCTCCAGATGATGGCAACGTTCTGCCCGTTCTCTATGCAGGCATGGAAAAGGTGCGTGGTCCTTTCCATGTAGAGCTGCACGGTGCCCTCAGAGACAGCGTTCTCTGAGGCTATCTGAGCATACGGCAGTTGCTCGAAATCTTGGTGGCCTGAAAGACGAGAGAAGAGGAACACATGAGCTTGCAGACCTGCTGGGCAGGCTACAATCAAAGGTCTGCAGCCTCCAGGCCCTCGGGCAACACTTTGGTACTGGGCTGTGTGGCTGGGCCAGCGCCTCTGAGGAGACGCTCGGCTTGTCCCTTCCTCTTAAAGTGGACAGTGAGGTGCGCAGCAGACAGCGGTGGCTTCTCTGATACAGAAAGGGAAACAAAGGGTCTTAGGCACTTGGTGGGAAGAAGAGTGACTGCGGGACAAAGTGGGGAGATAGGCGTCAGGTCCCAGGGCAAGCTGGAGGGTGCCAGCCCACACTCGGTGCTGTCTTTGTCTTTAGAGAGAAACGCACCCCAAACACAGCCCCAAGCTCTTGGTGCTCCCCGGGTCCCACAACAGCTGCCCCAAAGGCAGTAGTGACTAGAAGGCGCAGGTGTCCCGCCAGTGGCTTTTGGAAGGAACCGTCTTTCCCCCCTGGGTTTCCCCTGCTTTTCCCCCGTGCAAGGAGGCTGAGGGAGCTGGGAAGAGCCCCGGCATTTGCCTGGACGAGGTCTAGTGCAGCGGAAAGGGGGAGCAACAGTTGAAGCATCATGGAACCAGAAGACACCACACCAAGGAAGCTGTGAGGGACCCTGTTGTTGAAGCAGGACAAAGAGAGTGCGCTCTTAGCTGTATTGTCCTCTGGTGATTCTTTAAAACAAACCGCTAGGCAGGGTCCTTTCACAGCCGGCTGGTTTTGTCGAGTGAAGCTCTTGGCAGGACCGCGGTGGGTGGTTGGTGCTCCCCTCAGTCACCTCTGGAGAGCACAGCACCCCTCCCCACCCTGCTCAAGGCCAGCGCCGCTTTCACGCTGCTTACCAGGGAAGTCTGTGCAAGCACAGCGGAGCTCACGGTCCTGCGCAACAGCCTTTTCAGGTTGAAACACGGGTCTCTCCACGATCACCAGATCCTGGTCACTGAGGGCTACTCGCTTCGTGACAACCGCAAAAGTCCCGATTCCGGGAATGCGGACAGCCTGGAACAGAGGAGATGGCGGATGGGAAGAAGTCTTGGAGGGGCAGACGGGTGACTTGTCAGAGGAGGCTGATGGTGTTTAGTGCCCTGCCCTGGCCTGAGGTACAAAGGAGCAAGATGGGCTCCTTGGGAGAACACAAACAGGGGCTGCGCTTTTCCCTCTCACCCCCCTTCAGCTACGAAGAACCAAATAGGTGAGGGAAAGCTGACAAACACCCTCTGGCTCAATCAGTAGAAGGCAGGGGGTTCCCACGCTTGGAATAAATCCAGATGTGTCCCGGGCTTCCAGGTTTTCACATGCAACCTGACGGGGGGACCTTCTTGTACATCTGCATGGACAGAGAAGGTGTCCATGTCACTGTGTGCATTGCAGTGTTGTGCTGGGGCGTTGCTCCTGCTTCCAACGGAGGGGAAGAACAGCTGCACCCGATGGCAAAGGGCTGTCAGGACTTGATCAGCGTTCATCAGGGTGTGAGAGGAGAAGGAGGTGAGGCCCACCTGGTGGAGAGCCAGCTGCAGGCTGAGGTGATACGATGTGCTGGCCCAAATCTTAGCGAACTCTGGAAGAACAAGGGAAAGACCCGTCATGCTCTGAGGCAGCAGCCGGGAAGCCGGCAGTGCTCTGCCATGCCCGCGGGGGCACGGGGCTGTGCTCCACGCGGCTCTCGGAGGCTCAGGGCAGGCCCTGGTGTCTCCCCAGCAGGGGCCAGTTTTGCCAGGTCACATCTCTGAACACACAGAGCCCACGTGGCCCACGAGCACCTTCAGCTCTTCCATTCAGACATGAGCTCAGCGTGGGCAATGCCCAGCGCCAGGCAAGGGCAGCCCCTTGGGGTCAGGGGCTTCTGCCTGGGCTGCCCCAGGAAGGCAGGGGCCACGTCAGGGAGGGAACCAGGAGCCCTGGCTGCCACATCAGCCCCTCAGCCCTTTGGGATGGTCAAGCAGGTCCCTCCTTGCAGTCACCACTCCTCAGCAACCACCCCCCCCAGTCCTCGGGTTTCCATGCCTGATTTCAGAGATGTCCTTGACCCAGACACACATGTGAAATTGGGCCTGAAGGCCTTACCATAACGCTCCAGCTTCTCAATAGTTGGGCTCAGGTGAGGCTGCAAGAAGAGCTGTCTTGCCATCTTAGTTCCACTGCTGCTTCAAGTTAACAACTGCAGCAAGTGGCTGGACAATGGCTTTACTGCTTCTCCTTGTCCTCCTCCTTCTCCTCCTCCTGCTCTTCCTCCTTCTTTTTGTCTTCTCCTCCTCCTCCTCCTTCTTTTTCTCTCCTCCTCCTCCTCCTTCTCCTTCTCCACCCTTCACCCTCCTTGGTGCTGTCGTGCTCCCTCTCTCCGCCTTCTCCTCCTCACTGCAGAGCAGCTACTCCAGAGCAGAGCGGTGCGAGAGCAGCTCTCAGCACTTGGAGTCCACTCGGCCTCACCGGGTGAGTGGGGCAGACGCTGGTCACGACAGGGACAGGGGGGCTGTCACCACTGTGACGTGTGGCTGTCCCACTGTGACCCCGGACCGTGTCACAGAGGGGCTGCACACACCCTCCCCCCAGGCCCTGCCAGGGGCTCTGCAGTGGGCAGGGGCTTCCGGGAGCTGCCCCCACCCCACTGTCTCCTGAGCGGGAGGGGTTTCCCCAGGCCACCCCTGCCATGTCCCCACATGGGGACACCGGGCTGCAAGCGCCGCTGGGCTTCCTTCCACCCTTCCCCGCTTCTTCCTGCCCCTCTCACCCAACGTGTCTGCAGCGGGGAGCGCAGCTGCCCTGCCTGGCGCAGCTTTGGCAGGCGATGGCTGCTCACACCGGCTTTGGAGCCGGCTGCAACCCTCTCCCACCAGCCCCGGCAGCACCGGACCTGCTCCCACACGGGTCCCGCTGCAGCTCCCGCTGCTCACGGTTCCCAGGTGCCATGGAGAGGACTGCTCGGATTTGCTGAAGGTGCTGAGGGGGGTGCAGTTGCCAAACTCGGGGAGGGGGTTCGGGCTGCCGAACCAAACAGGGTGGTGATGGATGGCCGCTGCTCCCTTGGTGTTCCCAGGAGAGAGGCCTGTCCATGCAGCAGCACTCGCGGTGCCCTAGGGCTCATTAACGCTCCGTGCCACAGGTCGCCCGGCTCCAGGCCGCCCGCCTGGTCCCACGGGCCGTCGAAGGGTTCATGGTTGATAACTCTTGCGGGAATGGCAGGATGTGCGGTTCCAGCTAAAGGGCCTTGGACAGATTACACGGAAGTATGTTTTCTATGGGTGTAAGACGTGATGGCCCAGACCAGTGAGAACCATATCTCGGGTCAGAAAACCACCCCGGTGTGTGCGATGTGTGAATGTTGGGCCTGGGCGTGTGAACGAGTGGGTCGGAACGCCGCCCACAAGATACGCATGGGAACGTGACTGAAACCAGTCACAATAGGAGTGTGGTGTGTTTAGAATAACAATTATTGAACAAAATCATTTGTCTAACCTCTTAGCCCAAGCTCATCCCTGTAAATCTATAAATGGAGAACTGTTAATAAAAGAGAGCTCAGCTCTGCCCGGCTCTGCTTTTGCTGCTAACAAGAACCCTGTGCCTGTGCGCCCCTGTCTGCGTCTGTATGAATCGTTCCTCATCGCCACAACGCTGACAATCCTTTTCTCAGAACCCCTCCGGGTCCCCAGCACCCTCCTGTGAAGGGGTTTCGTTAGAAGGAGATATGTTGTTGAATTAGTCAGGCCCAAAGGAATCTCAAGGCCACTTCGAGAAGCTGAGAACAGAATCTGCTGTGAGAAAGAGGGGCGTTTCTTCATTAACAGGGCCTCAGCATGGCGTGAGTCGTCGGACCTATCATCAGTGGGGCTCCAGCGTGTGGATTGCCCATGATACTCATTTAGCGAATCCATGCTTGGAGCGTGGATTCGTGATTAGAGAATAGTTGCGTATATAAGGAGACACGTGTCTGTAATAAATGGCTTTGGCGTGATTCACATTGAATCGGAGTGCTGAGTCCTTTATCGTTCCAACACCCTCCTGTCTCGTCCTCCCTTAACAATGATTCAGCCCCCATTCCTCCCCGTCTGCACAAAAACGTGGTTTGCAGGTCACCAAGCTGGGGACCCATCCCTGGGGCCACACAGGCAGTGCCCCAGCCTTTCTGCCTTGTGGACCTGTGTGCCTCTCTGTTTGAATCACACCTTTTCTTCCGCCAGTCTCTCCCTTTTGGTAGAACTGCTTTTGCCAGGGTCTCCCCAGACTTCTCTGTCCTGACCGTTGGAACCCACACCCAAAAATCAACTTTCCACTCTGGGCCAGGCCGGGGGGGCCAGCAGGCCAGGACCGAACCGTTCCTATTCCACACATTTTGTGCAGGGAGGGGAAGGATGACAGCTGTGCCTCTGTCATCATTTCTCCATTTTTGGTACCCTGCTCAAGTACACCGATTGAGATGTCATGGAAGCACCCCAACAATCAATTCAGGCAGGTGAGAAGTTCCAGACTTCACTGTAACCAGAACTATTTAGCAGAGAACCAACTAGAAATGGGGTTTATCCAAAACTACTCAGCAGTCCCACAACATTATAAAACACAGATTTGGACACTGGTTAGGAGTTCCATTTCCGATTCAGATGCAAGGGAACCGAAAACTCTGGGATGATGATTGAAAATGTGCATCGTCCCACTCACAAAAAGTGAGGGCTCTCAAGGGTACGCAGAGCATCGCTCACCAATAAGGCAGGGGGGATGTCTCAGTCCTTAGTGATATCTCTTTATGCAACACCCTGGATCCAACAAGGAGACTCTTCCACAGCAGAACCATTACAGCAAGGAAGACCAACGCAACAGGGGTCTCTGGTGGGTTCCATTTGTCCCCGGGTTGAATCGGAGCTCTGGTCAGTTGTGCTGGTGGAACAGAAGCTTCTCTCAACCCAGGTGTTTCATTGGCCAGCGGCCCTGTCTGCCAGCCAAGGGACATGGGCATGAGCAGAGTGGGCTGTTGTTGGGGTCAGTACCGTCACACGAGGGACAGATGTCCAGCAGGCTCCTGACCGCTTCCCTGCGGCACTGGTCGGTCACCAGGAGAAGCACCCAGGCTAGGCTGTGCCAGGCTGCTGTTGCGTGGGTGCACTCCACGTTTGCATAGACGCACCTGTTGTGGAAGCACCCCAAAAATCCTTTCCATTGTTTGCTATAGGACCCTTGTCTATTGGTGGTCTCTTGGGGGAAAATGCTTTCATTTGGGGGCTCCCATAGCTCCCCCAGCAATTATTGACAATGAGGAGAGCTTGTTTAGGCATGTGTCCCAACTCAGTCACGAGATGCCAGAGTGGTTTTTAATCAGACCATTAGTCCACTCAGCGATCCTGTCGGCTTGGGGGCAATATGGTGTACAGAACACCCACTTAATACCTTCCCCTTGAGCCCGGCCTTGCAGCACCGCAGCCGTAAAGTGTGTTCTGTAGTCACTGTGAATATTCTCAGGGGTGGTACCACAGTGAACCGCTCGTGCAACACTCGAGCTGTTTGGTGAAACAATGAGGGCCTGGCCAGCCCCTGTGGTCCCTTTTGGAACACACCACAATAGGAAGGACGCTCTGTGAAGCCCCATTCCGCCCCTGACAGATCCTGTGGGTGCAGTGGGTTTAGCACTCCAAAAGTGACTTAAATACAGGTTCAGATATCAGTTGAGGAGAATTATGAAGGGGCAACAACTAATACAAGAGGTGGTCCACAGAGTGCATGCACGTGGCTTCACCAGGACAATGCCGGAGCCGTCCCTGAGTCCGGGAGGAGTCCGCACTTGCCTGAACACGGTGTGGGGTTATTTTGAAGGGATACACAAAGGGTAGGCACAGGCTGGGACTGACACCGGAGCCTCAGCACCGGGTTTTATCCTTCATGGAGAAAGGGAACCAGGCTAAATCAGCCAGTTGGAGGCCAAAACAAGCGGCTCCTTTGGCTGTTCTGGGACGGGAGATGCAGGCAGGGCCACCAGTGTGGGGTCTGTCCTGGAGCTGCAAGGGTGGGATGCGGGACGAGGCAGCCAGAGCTGCATCCACGCAAGGAGGCACAAACATCTGCCATTTCCATGTTGGTTTTAGGAGGGTTAATATATGTGATGGTGATTTTTGACCCACACATCGCCTGGGTTGGCATCACCAGCCACAGGTTGGGTTTTAGCATCGTTCTAAAATGCTGGAGGGCCTGAGGCAGCACTGGTGACAGAGGGACAGAGCCCCTGGGGTCCATGTCTGCTGGTGATGTGGCCCAGGACACACTTGGTTCTCTGGGTGCAAGTGCACATTGCCAGCTTATGTCCCTTTTGTCACCCACCAGCCCTTCTCCACAGGGTTGCTATCCATCCGTCCATCCATCCATCCATCCATCCATCCATCCATCCATCCATCCATCCATCCTCCCCCAGTCTGTGCTGGTACTGGGTTTGCCCTGACCCAGGTGCAGGACCTCGCACTTGGCCTGGTTGAATTTCATGAGGTTCACATGGACCCCCCAGCCTGTCCAGGTCCCTCTGGATGCCACCCCTTCCCTCCAGCGCATCAGCTGCACCATTCGGCTTGGTGGAAAAGCAAAACTGTCTTGGGAGTGTCTTGGGAGATGCAGAGACCAGGGAAATGCACCTGGCTTTAGCTCTCTGCCAAGCACATCTCGTGCTATACAATAACATGATAGGCTGCATGTGCTGTCCACGCGCTCTGCACGCGTGTGTCCGGCGATTGCTCACTCATTATTACCTTCTAATGGTGCTCCTTCAGTTTCTTTTGTCTCTGGCTTCACCTCTCAGCCAGGCTGGCGACAACCCCATCCCGCTGGGGCGGGGGGGGCTCTGCCACTACACTGCACCCCAAATTCTGTCCTCCCACACAATGCACCCTAAATTACTGCAGCCCCAGGTCCTGAACACCCGAAGCCTGCACCCCCAAATCCTGCACCCCCAAGTCCTGTACCCTAAAGCCCTGCACCGAAAATGCTGCCCCTCAACTCTGCTGGACGGGGCTCTGAGCAACCTGAGCTGGTGAAGATGTCCCCGCTCACGGCACGGGGCGGTGGGTTGCAACCTGAGCAGCTTTTGCAACGGATTTGTGGTGTCTCTGCACCCCTGTGCAGTTGTATGGATGTGGCTGTGCTTGGCTGCAGGATGCTGGAGGAGGAGCTCAGGGCAAAACTGCAGTCACAAGAGGCCCGGCGGGACCGCATGCGAGCCCAGATGCTGAGGGACCAGGAGCTCCTCCTCGGGTTTGAAAACAACATCGACAACCTCATCTTGCATCTGCACGGCATCACCGTGCCCGGCCAGGTACCCACCCAGCGCTGGGTGGTGCAGTGACACAGCGCGGTGACACTTGGTGCAGCCACCGTCACCCCAAGTGGCTCATTTTGCCCACCAAGGTGGTTCTCTCTGTCTCCAGGATGATTCTCTCCTGTCCCAGGGGGTGGAGGAGAAGCTCCAGTACCTGGGCCAGAAGCTGCAGTACCTGGCACAGCGGGCGGCCCACCTGTCCCTGACAGGCACATCCCCGATGAGAGCAACGAGGTACGTGGGGTCTCCATCCCTGCTGGGGTCTTCGGGGACCCGCACCAGGCTCCTCCTGATGGCCCGTCCCAAGTGAGGAGGATGGAGGTGGCCCCATGGAGCAGCTCAGCTCCAGGTGGCACTGGGCACTGCAGGGTGTTGTTCCCAGGCAATCATCAAGGGCATCCCTTGGGTTCTAACACCCACCTCCCCTTCAGCAATTAACCCAGGGTGTCTTTCACAGACTTTTGTGAAGGCCAGGGATTTTCTGGAGAAAAAAATGTTGAGTGATCCTCGGAACGTGGTGGTTTCCTTTGAGGACAGAGACAGCAGCGATGACGGTAGGAGAGCTTAGTGGGGACGCGTCCCACGGCGACTGTCCCTGCCCCTGCCTGTTGGGATTTCTGACCATCCTCGCCTGTCTCTCCTGTCCCAGCAGAGCCCAGCCCATGAGTTCTCTCCAGACCTTGTGCTGTCTCCAAGCCTTTGAGCATGGGTGGTGCTTTTAGGTGGGGATGTGGGAGCATGAAGGTGGCCGGTGGGGTGGCGAACATCGAACCACAGAAGGAACAAGAAAAGATGCTATGGGGCAAGGAGGGAGACCCTTGTCTTCAAAATCACCTGGTTGTGAAGAATAACCAGTGCTAGGGTCTGTCTGTGGCCTCTTCCTATTGGATGCTCTTGGAGGAGCCACTGAGTTTTTGGAGCTTGCCACCTCTTTTGAATGAAGCTGGAGCGGCGTCCAGCACCGCGTGGCTCCAGACCTTTCTGGGAAGCCCCAGCAGCGGGGGATGGGCCACAGCAGCGGCACTGCCAGGCCCTGCAGGTCAGCCTGGGATGCTGGGCAGGAAGAGCCAGGGCTTGGCAGGAAAGCTCACTGTGACGCCACCAGCCCTCCAAAACGTGCTGGCTCTCCCTGGTGACACCGGCACAGCGGAGGTGGCCCTGCAGACCCTCCCCAGCCCACTTCTCTCTGTTCCCTCCTCCAGAATCCTCTGAATCTGACGGCAAAGATGACGAGCACGTCCCCACACAGGAAGACATCAAGAAGGAGGGGAAGCAGCTGCTTGAAAGCAAGAAGAAAGCCAGCAAGAAGAAACAGCAGTTGCTCCAGGAGAGCTTTGGATACCCCAGACCACCCCTTGTGCTTTGGATGCCCCCACTACCCCATGTGTTTTGGATGGCCCAGACCATCCATTTGGCTCTGCACTGTCCCGCCACCCCTTGTACCCTTTCTCCAACAGGTGATTTTTGACCCACACATCGCCTGGGTTGGCATCACCAGCCACAGGTTGGGTTTTAGCATCATTCTAAAATGCTGGAGGGCCTGAGGCAGCACTGGTGACAGAGGGACAGAGCCCCTGGGGTCCATGTCTGTCTTGTGCTGGGGATGCCAGAGCTGGACTCGGTTCTCTGGGGGGCCCCAGGAGAGCAGAGCAGAGGGGGAGCATCCCCTCCCTCCACCTGCTGGTGATGTGGCCCAGGAGACACTTGGCTTTCTGGGTGCAAGTGCCCATTGCCAGCTTATGTCCCTTTTGTCACCCACCAGCCCTTCTCCACAGGGTTGCTATCCGTCCGTCCATCCATCCATCCATCCATCCATCCATCCATCCATCCATCCATCCATCCATCCTCCCCCAGTCTGTGTTGGTACTGGGGTTTGCCCTGACCCAGGTGCAGGACCTTGCACTTGGCCCTCCAGCGCATCGACGACACCACTCAGCTTGGTGGAAAAGCAGAACTGAAGTGTCTTGGGTGATACAGAGGCCAGGGAAATGCACCTGGCTTTAGCTCTCTGCCAAGAACACCTGGGGAAACCCTTTGAAATGCTTCAGCCACTTCAGCAGAGAAAAATAACACCCCCACACAGCTGCCAGGCTTTCACTGCTCACGCAGGGACAAAGGACAGCGCGGGGACAGCACAGCGCTCACTCCGGAGCTCGCCGGCTCTGACACCAGTGTCTGTTTGGGAGAAATATCAATGGGAAAGATTTTGTGCTCTGGGATTCAGGTCATCTGAAGAACACCAGCAAGGAGAACGACTGCCAAAACCTGCACAACGATGTGACCAGCTCCAGCTCCCCTGGGGAAGGAGGCGGCTGGTGCTTGTCCCAGCCCAGCCATGCCATGGGCGACCCAGAGCAGATGGCAGCAAAGCCTCTTTCCAGGCTCTCTTCGCTGTGAGACCGTGGGGCAGGGTCCCATCCAGGGGGGACATGGGGGGCACATTCTGCCCGAGCTCGCGGAGAGCAGAGGAAGGGACAGAGGGGTCTGGGTGGCACCAGAGGAGCTTGGAGCAGAGCAGGGGGCACAGAAACCCAGGGAGGGTCTTGGAGACAGGTCCAGAGAGGATCCAGGTGTACATGGGGAGGGGGAAAGGGATGGGACGGTGCAGCGGGTGTCACACAGGGTGGGAGTGAACACACAGGGACCAGAGCCAAGCTGAAGGTGCTCGGTGGGGATAGAGGTGATTGAGCAGGGGACAGGAGCAAAGTCCTGCAGAGGGCAATGGAGCCGGAGGGGGCTTGGGGAGGGGTAAAGAGGAATGGGGGAGACCCAGGAAAGAATCTGGGGCATGGGGGGTGTGAGGGGGAAGCACAGGAGCTGTGATATTTGGGATCAGAAGAAGTGGAGAGAGGATGCAGAGGGGGAGAACCTAGAGTGCACAGAGAGGGGGGCAGAATGGGTGCCCCCAGGGTGGGGGGAAGGCTGGTTTGCCAGTCATCACCCCCCAAACGAGCTGGGGCTGCAGGTGGTCCCAGCACCCCCACCCCAGGCAGCAAAGTGGGACCGTGGCAGCAGCAGCAGGTCCCACTGCACATCCAGCACCCGTTGGGGGAAATAAAACACCTAAGGTGTGGGGGGAGGAAAAGCAGGAAATCCCCAAAGTGGGCACAGAGAACAGGGCTGAGCACAACACATCCCAGCACTAGGGTTGCTGGGCTTAACTTGGTGTCCAGGAGCAGGGGGGTGCAGGTGAGGATGCTGAGGGTGATGAAGGCATCAGGGTGGGGATGCCTGTGGGAGGGGGTGGTGGGGGCTCTGAGGTGCCTGGGGGTGTGTGTGTGTGTGTGTGTGTGGGTGGGTGGGTGTGGGTGTGGGGGTGTGTGTGTGTGTGCATTTTTATTCAGACACTCTTCTCTCCAGAGCTGATAATGGTACCAATGGGATGCATAAGAGGCCCAGGTTCAGCCGTATTGCTACGTCAGCCAAGGTTACTGATGAATTTTGCCCATCCCATAAGTGAGAGGGGCGTAAAAGTGGGAGATCACAGAATCACACAGAATCACAGAACCCCAGAATGTCAGGGCTGGAGGGCCCTTTGGGGTGCAGTGTTTTGGGGTGCAGAGTTTAGAGAAGGATGATACGGGGGTGCAGGGTTTAGGGCAGCAGGATCTTGAGGTGCAGGGTCATGGGGTAAATATTTTGGGGTGCAGGATCTGGGGGTGTAGGAATTGGGGGTTCAGAGTTCAGGGTACAGTGTTTGGGGGGTAGGATCTGAGGGTGCGGATTTAGGGGTGTAGGGTTGGGGGGTGAAGGGTTTGGGGGACAGCATTTCGAGGTGAAGGGTTTGAGGGTGCAGGGTTGTGGGTGAAGGGGTTTGGGGTTCAGGGTTGGGTAGGGCAGGATTTCGGGGTACAGGGTTTGGGGGTACAAAGTTTAGGGGCAGGGTTTGGGGTGCAGGATCTTGGGGTGCGGGATTTGGGTTTCACAGTTTGGGGGTGCAGGATTTAGGTTTCAGGGTTTGAGGGTGCAGGATTTTAGGATGCAAGATTTGTGCATGAATGCTTTTGGGGTGCAGGGCTTGGGGGTGCAAGATTTGAGGGTGCAAGGTTTGGGTGTTCAAGATTTAGGGCAGCAGGATCCTGAGGTGCAGGGTTTGAGGGGTGCAGGTTTTCTGGGTGAGGGATTTGGGGTGCAGGGTTAGGGGGTGCAGGGCTTTGGGGTGCAGGGTTCAGGGGTGCAGGGTTTGGGGGGGCAGGGTTTGGTGTTGCAGCTTTTGGAGATTCGGGATGTGGGTGTGAAGGATTTGGGGGTACAGGGCTTGGGTGAACGGTTGTGGAAGCCGGGATTTGGGGGTGCAGCGTTTGGGGTTGCAGGATTTGGGGTGCAGGCTTGTGGAGAGCAGGAACAGAGGAGCAGGGTTGGGGGTGTCGGGTCTGGTGAGGCAGGAATTGGGGGTGCAGGGAGTTGGGGGAAGGATCTGCTGGTGCAGCTTTTAGGGTAAAGGGTTTTGGGGTGCAGGGTTTTGGGGTGGAGGATTTGGGGGTGTAGGGTTGGGGGGTGAAGGGTTTGGGGTACAGAGTTGCAAGGTGAAGGGTTTGGGGTGATGGTTTTGGGGTGAAGGTTTTGGGGTGCAGGATCTGAGGATGCAGGGCTTGGTAGGGCAGGATTTTGGGGTGAAGGATTTGGGGGTGTAGAGTTTTCGGGTGCAGGGTTTGGGACCGCAGGTTTTGGGGTGTAGGGTTTGGGGGTAGGGTGTGGGGTACAAAGTTTAGGGGGCAGGGTTTTGGGGTGCAGCATCTTGGGGTGTATGAGTTTTGGGTGTGGGATTTGAAGGAAAGTGATTTGGGGTGCAAGGTTTTGGGGTGCAGGGTTTGCATGGGAAGGTTTTCCGTGTTCAGGAACTGGGGTGCAGGGCGTCGGGGCGCTGGGGTAGGCCTGCAGGGTTTGGGGTGCAGAATTTAGGGGTGCACGTTTTGAGGGTGCAGAGTTCAGGGGTGAAGAATTGGGGATGCAGAGTTTTGGGGGCATTATCTGGGGGGTCAGGATTTGGGGTTGCAGGGATTTAGGGGTGCAGGGTTTGGGGCTGCAGGTTTCGGGTGGGGAATTTGGGGGTACAGGGTGTTGAGGAAGGACCTAGGGGTGCAATATTTGGGCTTTAAGGGTTTAGGGTGGCAGGATCTGGAAGTGCAGAATTTGGGGACAGGATCTGGGCGTGCAGCGTTTGGGGTTACAGGTTTTGGGGGTGCATTCATTTGGGGAGGGAGGATCTGGGGGTGCAGTGTTTAAGGGTCCAGCATTTGGTGCTGTAGAGTTTTGGGGTGTAGGGTTTGGGGTTCAGGTTTTGGGGGTGCAGGGTTTGGTGGTAGAGTTTAGGATGCAGGTTTTGGGACTGCATGGTTTGGGGTGCAGGATTTGGGAGGGAACGCTTTGGGGTGCTGGGTTTTTGGGGGTGCAAGATTTGGAGGTGCAGGGTTCTTGGGTGCAGGGGTTTGGGGTACAAAGGTTTGGTAGGGCATGGTTTGGGGTGCAGGATCTTGGGGTGCAGGCCTTTGCGGTGCAGGATTTGGGGCTGCGCAGTTTAAGGGGTCAGGATTTAGGGGTGCAGGATTTGGGGTTGCAGGGTTCTGGGGTGCAGTGTTTTGGAGTGCAGTGGTTTGGGGTGCAGGGATTAGGGAAGGATGATATGGGGGTGCAGGGTTTAGGGTAGGAGGATCTTGGGGTGCAGGGGTTCAGGGTGGAGGGCTTGGTAGGGCAGGATTTGGGGGTGAAAAGTTTAGGAGGTAGGGTTTGCAGTGCAGGATTTGGGGGCGAAGGGGTTTGGGGATGCAAGGCTCTGGGGTGCAGGGCTTGGGGAAGGATGATATGCGGGTGCAGGGTTTAAGGCAGCAGGATCTTGGGGTGCAGGGGTTTGGGGTGCAGGGTGTTGGGGGTAGGATTTGGGGCTGCGCAGTTTAAGGGGCAGGATTTAGGGGTGCAGGATTTGGGGTTGCAGGGTTCTGGGGTGCAGTGTTTTGGAGTGCAGTGTTTTGGGGTGCAGCGTTTAGGGAAGGATGATATGGGGGTGCAGGGTTTAGGGTAGGAGGATCTTGGGGTGCAGGGCTTTGGGGCACAGGATTTGGGCGTGCAGGCTGTTGGGGTTCAGGTTTTGGGGTGCAGGGTTCTTGTGTTGAGGAGCTGGAGGTTCAGGATCTGGGGGTTGAAGGTTTGGGGGCTGAATGAGGTGGTGCACGATTTAGGGTTGCTTGGCTAAATTTAGGGGTGCAGGGTTTTGGGGTGCAGGATTCAGCATTGCAGAGTTTGGTATCACAGGTTTTGGGGGTCCATGGCTTGGGAGGAAGGATTTGGGGGTGCAGAATTTAGGGGTGCACGTTTTGAGGGTGCAGAGTTCAGGGGTGAAGAACTGGGGATGCAGGGTTTTGGGGGCATTATCTGGGGGTCAGGATTTGTGGGTACAGGGTTTTGAGGTGCAGGGTTCAGGTGTTCAGGACACTGGGGTGCAGGGTTTGAGGGAAGGATCTGGAGGTGCACAGTTTCGGGGTGCAGGGTTTTAGAGTGGAGGATTTTGGGGGGCAGTGTTTGGGAGGGCAGGCTTAGTTGGCATTTGGGGTTGCAGGGATTCGAGGGTGCAGGGTTTGGGTGTTCAAGATTTAGGGCAGCAGGATCTTGGGGTGCAGGGTTTGAGGGGTTCAGGGTTTTTGGGTGTGGGGTTTGGGGTTCAGGGTTAGGGGGTGCAGGGTTTGGGACTGCAGGATTTGGGGGAGCAAGACTGTGGGGTGCAGGGGTTTGGGTGAAGGGTTGGGTAGGGTAGAATTTGGGGTGCAGGTTTTGGGAAGGAAGGAAGAGAAGGAAGGAAAGAAGGAAGATCTGGGGGTGCAGGAACTGGGGGTTAGGGTAGCAGGATCTCGGGGTGCAGGATCTCGGGGTGCAGGGATCAGAATTTGGGGGTGCAGGGTTCTGGGGTGCAGGATATTGGCGAACAGGGTTTGGGGTGCAAAACCTTGTTGTTCAGGGTTTAGAGGCAGGATGTGGGGGTACAGGGCTTTGGGGTGAGGGGTTGGGGGTGCAGGGTTCAGGTGTTCAGGACCTGGGGGTTGGAAGATTTCGGGGTTGCAGGATTTGTGGGTGCAGGATTTGGGGGGAAGGATCTGCAGGCGCAGGGTTTGTAAGTGCCTTGATTGGGGTCAGAATTTGGGGGTGCAGAGTTTGTGAGGGAGGATTTTGGGTGCAGGGATTTTGGGTGAGGGATTTGGGGTTCAGGGTTAGGGGGTGCAGGGTGTTGGGGAAGGATCTGGGGGCGCAGGATTTGGGGCTGCAGGGTTTGGAGGTTCAGGAAATAAGCTTGAAGGATTTAGGGGGTGCAGGGTTTGAAGTGCAGGATTTCAGGGGCAGGATCTGGGGGTGCAGGATATGGGCATGAATGCTTTCCGGGTGCAGAGCTTTTGGGGGAGGGATGACGGATTTAGGGGGTAGCAATTGGGGGTGCATGATCTGGGGCTGCAGATTTTGGGGGTGCAGGGTTGTGAAGAGCAGGAACGGAGGTGCTGGGGTGCAGGGTTTGGTGGGGCAGGAACTGGGGGTGTTGGGGGAAGGATCTGTTGGTTCAAGATCTGGGGGTGCAGGATTTGGGTTTTAGGGTTTGGGGTGCAAGATTTAAGGGTGCAAGGTTTGGGTGTTCAAGATTTAGGGGAGCAGGATCTTGAGGACGCAGGGTTTGAGGGGTGCAAGATTTTTGGGTGAGAGATTTGGGGTTCAGGGTCTGGGGGTGCATGGTATGGGGGTGCAGGGTGTTGGGGACGGATATGGGGCGGACAGTTTGGGGGTGCAGGGTGTTTGGGGAAGGATCTGGGGATGCGGGATTTAGGAGTGTACGGTTGGGGGGTGCAGGGCTTTGGTGTGCAGGGTTTGGGACTGCAGGTTTTGGGATGTAGGGTTTGGGGGATAGAGTGTGGGGGTACAAAGTTTAGGGGGCAGGGTTTTGGGGTGCAGGATCTTGGGGTGTACGAGTTTTGGGTGTGGGATTTGAAGGAAAATGATTTGTGGTGCAAGATTTTGGGGTGCAGAGCTTGGAGGGGCAGGTTTTGCATGTTCAGGAACTGGGGGTGCGGGATTTTGCATTGAAGGGCTCTGGGGTGCCGGGGTTGGCCTGCAGGGGTTGGGGTGCAGTATTTTGGGGTGCAGGCGTTTGGGTTTCAGGACCTGGGGGTGCAGGGTCTTAGGGAACAGGATTTCAGGGGTGCAGCATTTGAGGGGTGACGGCCTTGGGGGCCTTGGGGATGAAGGATTGGGGAGTGCAGGGTTTGGGGGTGCAGATTTGGGGTGCAGGGTTTAGGGGGTGTAGGGTTTTGGAGGGGCAAGATATTGGGGTGCAGGATTTAGTGGAGTCGACTTTTGGTCAGTAGGATTGGGGGGGGCAAGGATATGGGGGTGCAGGGTTTAAGGCTGCAGGATTAGGGGGTGGAGGTTTGGGGGTGCAGGGTTTTGGGGTGCAGGATCTGGGGGATGTATGGCGCAGGATTTGTGGGTGCAGGGTTTGGAGGGGCAGAAATGGGGAGTGTAGGTTTGTGGAGTGCAGGGTTTGGGGTGCATGATTTCTGGGGGAAGGGATTCAGGTTGCAGGATTTGGGGGTGCAGTGTTTGTGTGTTTGGGACCTCGGGATGCAGGAATTTGGGGTGCAAGATTTGGTGGTTCAGGATTCTGGGGTGCCAGTTTCTGAGGTGAAGGAGTGGGGGGTGCAGGGTTCTGGGGTGCAGAGTGTGGGGCTGCAGGTTTTGGGGCAGCAGGACCTGGGGGTGCATTGTTTCTTGGGGGAGGATTTGGGGTGCAGGGTTGAAGGGTTTAGGATCTGGAGGTGCAGAGTTCTGGGGTGCAGGGTGTTGGGTGCAGGATCTGGGGGTGCAGGATTTGGGGTTGCAGGCAGTTGGGGGTTTAGGGTAGAAGGATCTTGGGGTGCAGAGCTGAAGGGTTTGGTAGGGCAGGATTTCGGGGTGCAGGGACTTGGGGTAAAGGGTGGCACTCAGGAGTTTGGAGGTGCAGAGGTTTGGGGGGCAGGATTTTGTGGTGCAGGATTTGAGGGTGCAGGGTTGTGGAGTGCAGAAGTTTAGGGGTGCAAGATCTGGGCTTGTACGGTCTTGGGGTGCAGAGTTGGGGAGGGAGGATTTGGGGCTGCAGGGTTGAAGGGTTTAGGATCTGGGGCTACAGGATTTGTGGGTGCAGGGTGTTGGGGTTTAGGGTAGGAGGATCTTGGGGTGCAGGGCTGAAGGGTTTGGTAGGGCCGGATTTGGGGGTGCAGGGCTTTGGGGGTGCGGGTTTCTTGTCTTTAGGAACTGGGGTTGCAGGATTTTGTGGTGCTGACTTTTGAGTGCAAGTTGGAGGGGCCTTGATTTTTGGGGTACATGGTTTGGGGGGACAGGATTTTGGGTGTAAGGTTTGTGGGTGCAGATTTCACACATGAAGGAACTGGGGCTGCAGAACTTGGGGGTGCAGGGTTGAAGGGTGCAGGGTTATGGGGGTAGAGGTTTTGGGAGGGAAGGATCTGGGGGTGCAGGGATTAGGGAACAGAATATGGGGGTGCAGAACCTTGTTGTTCAGGTGTTCAGGACCTGGGGGTGCAGGCTTTGGGGTGCAGAATCTAGAAAGGCAGAGTTGGGGTGCAGGGTTTGGGGTGCAGGGTTTGCTGCTTCATGACATGGAGATGGAGGAATTGGGGGTGCAGGGTTGGGGACTGCAGGATGTTGGGGGAAGGATCTGCGGGTACAAGGTTTGGGGCAGCAGGGGATGGGGAGCAGGGTTTAAGGGTCAGGCTTTAGGGGGACAGGGTTTGGGGGGCAGGGTTGGAAGGGATGATTTGGGGGTGCAGGGTTTAGGGCAGCAGGATCTTGGGGTGAAGGGGGTTGGGGTGAAGGGTTGGGTAGGACAGGATATGGGGTCCAGGTTTTTAGGGTGCAACTTGTGGGGGGGCAGGATTTGGGGTACAGGGGTTTAGGGGTGCAGAATTTAGTGGTGAAGGGATTGGGGATGCAGGTCTTGGGGAGTCAGAATTGGGGTTGCAGGTTTTGGGAGTTCAGGGATTTGGGGGTGCAGACTTTGGGTGTTCAGGACATGGGGGTACAGGATTTGGGGGTGAAGGGTTTCGGGGGGCAGGGTTTGGGGTGCTGGGTTTGGGAGAGGGTCAGGACATGGGTCTGCAGGATTTGAGGGTGCAGGGCGAAGGGGATATGGATTTTGGGGTGAAGGGTTCTGGGGTGCAGAGTTAGGGGGACAGGGTTTCGGGAGGCAGGGGCTGAAGCGTTTGGGTGTGCAGGGTGTTAAGGTGCAGGATCTGGGGGTGCAGGGTTTGGGGGTGCAGTGTTCTGGGGCTGTAGGTTATTGGGGTGCAGGATTTGGGGTTGTAGGAGTCAGGATCTGGGGTACAGCTTTTGAAGTTGCAGGTTTTGGGGGTGCAGGATCTGGAGAGTCGGGATTTGGGGGTGCACGGTTTAGGGTGCACATGTTTTGGGTGTGTATGATTTGAGAGTGCAGGGCTTTGGGGTACAGGGTTTTGGGGTCAGGATCTGGGGGCGCAGGGTGTTGGGGAGAAGGATTCGGGGTGCAGCATTTTGAAGTGCAGGGTTTGGAGGGGGGGAGGTTTTGGGGGTGCAAGGTTTGGTGGTGCAGGTTTTGGGGGTGCAGTGTTAAGGGGGTGCAGGATTAGAGGTGCAGGATTTGCGGTGCAGGTTTGGGAGTGCAGGGTTTTGGGGGTCTAATTTGGGGGTGCAGGATCTGGGAGTGCAAGATCCTGGAGTTCAGGATTTGGGGGTTCAGGATTTGGGCTGCAGGGTATGGGAGGGAAGAATCTGGGGCTTCAGGATTTGGGGGTGCACCGTTCGGGGATGCAAGGTTTAGAAGTCAGGTCTAAGTGCAGGGTTTGGGGGTGCAGGGGTTTGGGGAGAAATTTAAGGTTGCAGAGTGTGGGGTGCAGAGCTTGGGTCCACAGGATTTCAGGTGCGGGGTTTCAGGGTTCAGGATTTGGAGGTGTGGAGTTTTGGGGTGCAGGGGTTGGGGGCGAAGGATTTGAGGATGCCGGGTGGTGGGGGAAGGATTTGGGAGTGAGAGATTTGGGGTGCAGGATTTGGGGGTGCAGGATTTGCGGGTTCAATGTTTAGGGTAACACAATCTTGGGGTGCAGGGGTTTGCAGTGAAAGGTTTGGTAGGGCAGGATTTGGGGTGCAGGATTCTGGGGTGCTGGGTTTTGGGGCACAGGATTTGGTGTTGCAGGGATGGGCTTGAAGGGCTTGGGTTTCCAGGACATTGAGGTGCAGGATTTGGAGGTGCAAGGTTTGGGAGGGAATTCCTTGGGGTGCAGGGTTTGGGGTTTCAGGAGGTAGGGGAAGGATCTTGGGGTGTAGGGTTTGGGGCGGCAGGGTGTCAGGGGCAGGATTTGGGGGTGTAGCGTTTCAGGCTGGCATGATTTTGGGGGTGCACATGTGGGGGTCCAGGTTTGGGGGTGTAGAGTTTGGGAATGGAGGATTTTGGGGTGCTGGGTTTGGGGCTGCCTAATTTGGGGGTGCAGGGTTTTGGGGTGCAGTGTTTGGCTGTTCAGGACCTGGGGGTGCAGGGTTTGGGGGTGCAGGGTTTTGGGTGCAGGGTTTGGGGGTGTATTGTTGGGGGACAGGATTTGGGGGTGCGGGGTTTGGGGTGCAGGGTGTACAGGGAAGGAGCTGGTGGTGAAAGATTATGGGGTGGAGGTTTTGGGGGATTTCAAGGAAAACGGGTTTGGGTTGTGGGATTTGGGGAGGCAGAATTGGGGGTGCAAGGTTTGGGGTTCAGAGCCTGGGGGTATGGGGTTTGGGCTTGCAAGGACTGGGGGAAGGATTTGGGGTGCAGGTTGTTGGGGGAAGGATCTGAGGGTGCAAGACTCGGGAGTGCAGGGTTTGGGGGTCCAGGTCTGGGTGTGCAGGGTTTTAAGGTGCAGGACTTGGGGGTGCAGGGTTTGGGGGGGCAGGATCTGGGGGTGCAGCATCTGGGAATGCGGTATCTGGGGTGCCTGATCTGGGGTGCAGGATTTAGGGTGCAGGTTTTTGGGTTTCAGGGTTTTAGGGTACAGGGCTGGGTGAGGCAGGATTTGGGGGTGCAGGGTTTGGGACTGAAGGGTTTGAGGGACAGAATTTCGGGGTGCAGGGTTTAGGGGTGGAAGGTTTGTGGGACAGAATCTGGGGGTAGCTTTTGAAGGTTCAGCATTTTGGGGTGCACAGTTTGTACAGCAGAATTGGGGGTGCAGGATTTGGGAGGGAAGGATCTGGGGGTGCAGGATCTTGGGGCTCAGGGGTTTGGGTGAAGGGTTTGCTGCAGCAAGATTTTGGGGTGCTGGGTTTAGGGGTGCAGGATCTGGGGTGCAGATTTGGGGGTTCAGGGTTTAGAGGTCAGGATCTAAGGGGGCAGGGTTTGGAGATGCAGGGTTTGTGGTTGCAGGCTTTAGGGGTGCTGGGTTTGGGGGTTCAGGTGGTGGGAGTGGAGGATTTGGGGGTGCAGGACTTCCAAGTTAAGGGCTAGGGGTGCACAGTTAGGGCATGGAGAAATAGGGGTTGCCGGAGCTGGGGGTGCAGTATTTGGGGGTTCAGATTCTAGGGTAGCAGGATCTTAGGGTGCAGGGGTCTGGGGTGAGGATTTGGGGGTGCAGGGTTTGGGGGTCAGCATTTGGGGGTGCAAAGTGTAGGGGGCAGTATTTTGAGCGAAGGTTGGGGGAGGACTTGATTTTGGGATGCAGGGTTTGGAGTGCAGGACCTGGGGATGCATTATTTCGGTGTCCAGGATTTGGGGTGCAGGATTTGCGGGTTCAGGGTTTAGGGTAGCAGGATCTTGGGGTGTAGGATATGGGGGTGCAGTGTTTGTGGGTGCAGGGAATGGGGGTCAGGATGTGGGGGTGTGGGATTTAGGGGTGTAGGGTTGGGGGTGTGAAGGGTTTGGGGGACAGAATTTTGAGGTGAAGGGTTTGAGGGTTCAGGGTCTTGGGGTGAAGGGGCTGGGGTTCAGGGTTGGTTAGGGCAGGATTTGGGGGTGCAGGGTCTGGGGGCCAGGATTTGGGGGTACAAAGCTCAGGGGGCAGGGTTTTGGGGTGCAGGATCTTGGGGTGTATGAGGTTTGGGTGTGGGATTTGAAGAAAAATGATTTGGGGTGCAAGGTTTGGGGGGTAGAACTTGGGGTGCACGTTTTGAGTGTTCAGGGTTTTGGGCAGCACGGTTTTACAGCAGGATTGGGGGTGCAGGATTTGGGAGGGAAGGATCTGGAACTGCAGGATTTGGGGATTCGGGGTTTAGGGGAGCAGGATCTTGGGGTGCAGGGTCTGAGGGGTGCAGGGTTTTTGGGTGAGGGATTTGGGGTTCAGGGTTAGGGGGTGCAGGGTTTGGGGAAGGAGTTGGGGGTGCAGGGTTTGGAGGTGGAGTGTTTCAGGGATCAGAGTTTTTGGGGCAGAATTTGGGGTGCAGGGTTTGGGATTGCAGGATTTGGGGGAGCAAGACTGTGGGGTGCAGGGGTTTGGGGTGAAGGCTTGGGTAGGGCAGGATTTGGGGGTGAAGGATTTGGGGGTGCAGAATTTAGGGGTGCACGTTTTGAGGGTGCAGAGTTCAGGGGTGAAGAATTGGGGATGCAGGGTTTTGGGGACATTATCTGGGGGTCAGGATTTGGGGGTACAGGGTTTTGAGGTGCAGGGTTCAGGTGTTCAGGACACTTGGGTGCAGGGTTTGAGGGAAGGATCTGGAGGTGCACGGTTTGGGGGTGCAGGGTTTTGGAGTGGAGGATTTTGGGGGGCAGTGTTGGGGGGCAGGCTTAGTTGGGATTTGGGGTTGCAGGGATTTGGGGTGCAGGGTTTGGGCAGACAGGATTTGGGCGTGCGAGATTTGTGAGTGCACAGTTTGGGGGGCATGGCTTGGGGGTGCAGGGTTTCAAGGTACAGGATTTGGGGTGCAGTACTTGAGGTTGCAGGTTTGGGGGGTGCAGGGTTTTCAGGTGCAAGTTGCGGGAGGGCAGGATATCGGGTATGGGGTTCTGGGGTGCAGGGTTTGGGGGTGCAGGATTTCAAGGTGCAGGGTTCTGGGGTGCAGTATCTGGGGGTCCAGGGTTTGGTGGCGCATTGATTTTGGGGGGAAGGATTTGGGGGTGCAGGGTTTCAGGGTGCAGGATGTGGGGCTGGAAGATTTTGGGATGCACGATGTGGAAGTGCAGAGTTGGGGGCAGGATTTTCATTGCACGCCTTTGGGGCAAAGGACTTGGTGGTGCAGGATTTGGGGGTGCAGTGTTTTAGAGTGCAGGGTTTTGGGGTGCAGGGTTTGGGGAAGGAGGATATGGGCATGCAGGGTTTAGAGCTGCAGGATTTTCGGGTGCAGGGCTTTGGGGTGGAGGGCTTGGTAGGGCAGGATTTGGGGGTGGAAAGTTTAAGCGGTAGGGTTGGGGGTGCAGGGTTTGGGGGTGAAGGGTTTGTGGGGTGCAGGGTTCTGGGGTGCAGGGTTTGGGAGATCGGTACGTGGGGCTGGAGGATTTGAGGGTGCAGGGTTCTGAGGTGCAGAGTGTGGGGCTGCAGGGTTTGGGGCAGCAGGATCTGGGGGTGCAGAGTTGGGGGGTGCAAGATTCGGGGTAGCAGGGGATGGGGAGTAGGGTTTAGGGGTCAGGCTTTAGGGGGACAGGGTTTGGGGGGCAGGGTTGGAAGAGATGATTTGGGGGTGCAGGGTTTAGGGCAGCAGGATCTTGGGGTGAAGGGTTTGGTAGGACAGGATTTGCGGGTGCAGGTTTTTAGGGTGCAACTTGTGGGGAGAAGAATTTGGGGTACAGGGTTTGGGGGTGCAGGATTTAGTGGTGCAGGGTTTGGGGGTGCAGGTCTTGGGGCGGCAGAATTGGGGGTGCAGGTTTTTGGAGTTCAGGGATTTGGGGGTGCAGATTTTGGGTGTTCAGGACCTGGGGGTGCAGGATTTGGGGATGTAGGTTTGGGGGTGCAGGGCTTAGGGTTTCAGTATCTTGGGTTGAAGAGTTTTGGGGTGAAGGGTTGTGTACTGCAGGATTTGGGGGTGCAGGGCTTCAGGCTGAGGCTTTGGGGGTGCAGGGTTCGCATGTTCAGGACCCGGGGGTGCAGGATTTGGGTTTGCAGGTTTGGGAATTTTGGGGTAAAGGACTTGGGCTGCAGGGTTGGGGGACGCAGGATCTGAGGCTGCAGCGTTTGGGGTGCAGAGTTAGGGGCTGCAGGATCTGGGGGCGCAGGGTTTGGGGTGCATTGTTTTCATGGGGAAGGATTTGGAGGGTCAGGTTTAAGGGTTTAGGATTTGGAGGTGTAGAATTTTGGGGTGCAGGGTGTTGGGGGGAAGGATTTGCAGGTGCAGGGATGTTGGTGCAGGGTTTGAGGGTGCGGGGTGGGGGGGGAAGGATTTTAGGGTTCAGGACCTAGGGGTACAGAGTTCGGGAGGAAAGGATCTTGGGGTGTAGGGCTTGGGTGTGCAGGACATGGGGGTTCAGGGTTTAAGGCAGCCGGATGTTGGGGTGCAGGGTTTGGAGGTGGAAGAGTTTGGGGGACACAGGATCTGAGGGTGCAGCGTTTGGGGATGCAGAGATAGGGGCTGCAGGAACTGGGGGCGCAGGGTTTGGGGTGCACTGTGTTGGGGGGAAGGATTTGGGGGATGCAGGGTTTAAGGGTTTAAGATTTGGAGGTGTCGAATTTTGGGGTGCAGGAGGTGCAGGATTTGCGGTTTGCAGGATTTGGGGGAGAACAGTTTGGGGTGTTGGGGTTTTGGGGATGCAAGATTTGGGGTTGCAGGGTTTCGGGGTTTGGGACATGGGGCTGGAGGATTCAGGGGTGCAGGATTTGGGGTGCAGGGTTTGAAGTGCGGGTCTAAAGGGGGCAGGATTTGGAGGTGCAATATTTGGTGGTCTGGGGTATTGGGGTGCAGGGTTTTGGGGTGAGGGATTTGAGGGTCAGGATGTGGGGTGGAGGATTTGAGCGTGCGTGCTGTTGGGGCACAGAGTTTCGGGGGACAGATCTGGGGGTGCAGGGTTTGTGGGGCAGGATTTAGGGCTGTAGGCTTTGGGGGTGGAGTGTTTTGGGGAGGATTTGGGGTGCAGGGTTGAAGGGTTCAGATCTGGAGGTGCAGAGTTCTGGGGTGCAGGGTGTTGGGTGCAGGATCTGGGGCTCCAGGATTTATGGGTGCAGGCTCTTAGGGTTTAGGGTAGGAGGATCTTGGGGTGCGGGGCTGAAGGGTTTGGTAGGGCCAGATTTGGGGTTGCAGGGCTTTAGGGTGAGGCTTTGGGGGTGCAGGTTTCATGTCTTTAGGAACTGGGGGGGGCAGGATTTTGTGGTGCAGACTTTTGAGTGCAAGTTTGAGGGTCCTTGAATTGGGGTGCACGGTTTGGGGGGGCAGGATTCCGGGTGCAAGGTTTTGGGGTGCAGGACTTGGGGGTGCAGGTTTCACACGTTAAGGAACTGGGGGCTGCAGAAGTTGGGGGTGCAGCATTTTGGGGTGCAGGGTTGAAGGGTGCAGGATTCAGGGGTACAGGTTTTGGGTGTTCAGGACCTGGGGGTCCATTATTTGGGGATGTAGGTTTTGGGGGGTAGATTTTGGGGTGCTGGGTTCGGGACACAGGTCTGGAGGATTTGAGGGTGCAGGGTTAAGGGGTTTAGGATTTTGGGGTGCACGGTTTAGGGTGCCACATTTTGGGTGTGTATGATTTGAGGGTGCACGGCTTTGGGGTACAGGATTTGGGGGTGCAGGGTTTTGGGGTCAGGATCTGGGGGTGCAGGGTGTTGGGGAGAAGGATTTGGGTGCAGCATTTTGAAGGGCAGGGTTTTGAGGAGGGAGGTTTTGGAGGTGCAAGGTTTGGTGGTACAGGTTTTGAGGGTGCAAGATATGGTGGTGCAGGTTTTGGGGGTGCAGTGTTAAGGGGCTGGAGGATTAGAGGTGCAGGATTTGGGGGTGCAGGGTTGGGGGTGCAGGGTTTTTGGGGCCTGATTTGCGGGTACAGGGTCTGGGGGTGCAAGATCCTGGAGTTCAGGATTTGGGGGTTCAGATTTGGGGCTGCAGGGTATGGGAGGGAAGGATCTGGGGCTTCAGGATTTGGGGGTGCACCGTTTGGGGGTGCAGGGTTTAGAAGTCAGGTCTAAGAGTGCAGGGTTTGGGGGTGCAGGGGTTTGGGGGTGCAGGTTTCATGAGTTCAGGAACTGGGGGTGCAGGAATTAAGGGTGCAGGGTTTGGGGAAAGAATTTGGGGGATCAGGGTTTTGGGGTGCAGGAATTAAGGGTGCAGGGTTTGGGGAAAGAATTTGGGGGATCAGGGTTTTGGGGTGCAGAGTTTCAGAGTTCAGGGTTTGGGGGGAAGTTTAAGGTTGCAGAGTGTTAAGGGTGCAGAGCATTGGGGCAGAGAATTTGGGGGTGCGGGGTTTCAGGGTTCAGGATGTGGAGGTGTGGAGTTTTGGGGGGCAGGGTTTGGGGGTGAAGGATTTGAGGGTGCAGGGTGGTGGGGTACACGCCTTCCTGTGTCACCTCATCTGGGTGCTCCTGCTCCGGCGGGGGGATTGCACCGGATGAGCTTTCCAGGTCCCTTCCAACCCCTGACATTCTGGGATTCTGTGCGGAAGGATTTGGGGGTGAGAGATTGGAGGTGCAGCATTTGGGGGTGCAGAGTTTTGGGAGGACCTGGGGGTGTAGGATTTGGGGGTTCATTGTTTAGGGTAGCACAATCTTGGGGTGCAGGGGTTTGCAGTGAAAGGTTTGGTAGGGCAGGATTTGGGGTGCAGGATTCTGGGGTGCTGGGTTTTGGGGCACAGGATTTGGTGTTGCAGGGATGGGGTTGAAGGGCTTGGGTTTCCAGGACTTTGAGGTGCAGGATTTGGAGGTGCAAGGTTTGGGAGGGAATTCTTTGGAGTGCAGGGTTTGGAGGTGCAGGGTTTGGGTGTTCAGGACCTGAGGGTGCTGCATTGGGGGTGCAGTGGTTTGTGGAGCAGGGTTTAGGGAGGCAAATTATGGGGGTCCTGGGTTTTAGGAGGACAGGATTTAAAGGCGCGGGATTTGGGGGTGCAGGGTTTGGGGACTCAGGACCTGGGGGTGCAGCTTTCAGGGTGCGAGGCTTAGGGGTGCATTATTAGAGGGTGGAATATTAGGGGTGCAGGACTGGGTAGTGAGGATTTGGGGTGCACATTTTGGGCGTTAAGGACGTGGGGGTGCAGGACTTGGGCGTTCAGGGATTGGGAGTGCACGGTTTGGGGGTGCAGAGTGCAAGCTGGGGGGGCAGGATTTGGGGTGCAGGGTTTGGGGGTGCATTGTTGGGGGACAGGATTTGGGGGTGCAGGGTTTGGGGATGCAGGATTTAGGGTGCAGGATTTGGGGTTGTACGGCTGGGGGGTGAAGGGTTTGGGGGAAAGAATAATGCGGTGCATGGTTTCGGGGTACAGGGGCTTGGGGGGGACGATTTGGGGCTGCAGGGTTTTGAAGTGCAGGGTTTAAGGGGGCAGGATTTGGGGGTGCAAGATTTGGTGGTTCGGGATTCTGGGGTGCCGGGTTTTGAGGTGAAGGATTTGGGGGTGCAGGGTTTGGGGATCACGGGGTGCAGACTTTGGAATTCAGGATCTTGGGGTGCAGGGGTCTGCAGTGAAGGGTTTGTTAGAGAAAGATTTTGGGGTGCTGGGTTTAGGGGTGCAGGATTTGGGGGTGCAGGATTTGGGGGTTCAATGTTTAGGGTAACACAGTCTTGGGGTGCAGGGGTTTGCAGTGAAAGGTTTGATAGGGCAGGGTTTGGGGTGCAGGATTCTGGGGTGCTGGGTTTTGGGGCACAGGATTTGGTGTTGCAGGGATGGGCTTGAAGGGCTTGGGTTTCCAGGACTTTGAGGTGCAGGATTTGGAGGTGCAAGGTTTGGGAGGGAATTCTTTGGGGTGCAGGATCTGGGGTTTCAGGAGGTAGGGGAAGGATCTTGGGGTGTAGGGTTTGGGGCGGCAGGGTGTCAGGGGCAGGATTTGGGGGTGTAGCGTTTCAGGCTGGCATGATTTTGGGGGTGCACATGTGGGGGTCCAGGTTTGGGGGTGTAGAGTTTGGGAATGGAGGATTTTGGGGTGCTGGGTTTGGGGCTGCCTAATTTGGGGGTGCAGGGTTTTGGGGTGCAGTGTTTGGCTGTTCAGGACCTGGGGGTGCAGGGTTTGGGGGTACAGGGTTTTGGGTGCAGGGTCTGGGGGTGTATTGTTGGGGGACAGGATTTGGGGGTGCGGGGTTTGGGGTGCAGGGTGTACAGGGAAGGAGCTGGTGGTGAAAGATTATGGGGTGGAGGTTTTGGGGGATTTCAAGGAAAACGGGTTTGGGTTGTGGGATTTGGGGAGGCAGAATTGGGGGTGCAAGGTTTGGGGTTCAGAGCCTGGGGGTATGGGGTTTGGGCTTGCAAGGACTGGGGGAAGGATTTGGGGTGCAGGTTGTTGGGGGAAGGATCTGAGGGTGCAAGACTCGGGAGTGCAGGGTTTGGGGGTCCAGGTCTGGGTGTGCAGGGTTTTAAGGTGCAGGACTTGGGGGTGCAGGATTTGGAGTGCAGGGTTTGGGGGGGCAGGATCTGGGGGTGCAGCATCTGGGAATGCGGTATCTGGGGTGCCTGATCTGGGGTGCAGGATTTAGGGTGCAGGTTTTTGGGTTTCAGGGTTTTAGGGTACAGGGCTGGGTGAGGCAGGATTTGGGGGTGCAGGGTTTGGGACTGAAGGGTTTGAGGGACAGAATTTCGGGGTGCAGGGTTTAGGGGTGGAAGGTTTGTGGGACAGAATCTGGGGGTAGCTTTTGAAGGTTCAGCATTTTGGGGTGCACAGTTTGTACAGCAGAATTGGGGGTGCAGGATTTGGGAGGGAAGGATCTGGGGGTGCAGGATCTTGGGGCTCAGGGGTTTGGGTGAAGGGTTTGCTGCAGCAAGATTTTGGGGTGCTGGGTTTAGGGGTGCAGGATCTGGGGTGCAGATTTGGGGGTTCAGGGTTTAGCGGTCAGGATCTAAGGGGGCAGGGTTTGGAGATGCAGGGTTTGTGGTTGCAGGCTTTAGGGGTGCTGGGTTTGGGGGTTCAGGTGGTGGGAGTGGAGGATTTGGGGGTGCAGGACTTCCAAGTTAAGGGCTAGGGGTGCACAGTTAGGGCATGGAGAAATAGGGGTTGCCGGAGCTGGGGGTGCAGTATTTGGGGGTTCAGAGTCTAGGGTAGCAGGATCTTAGGGTGCAGGGGTCTGGGGTGAGGATTTGGGGGTGCAGGGTTTGGGGGTCAGCATTTGGGGGTGCAAAGTGTAGGGGGCAGTATTTTGAGCGAAGGTTGGGGGAGGACTTGATTTTGGGATGCAGGGTTTGGATGCAGGACCTGGGGATGCATTATTTGGGTGTCCAGGATTTGGGGTGCAGGATTTGCGGGTTCAGGGTTTAGGTTAGCAGGATCTTGGGGTGCAGGATATGGGGGTGCAGTGTTTGTGGGTGCAGGGAATGGGGGTCAAAATGTGGGGGTGTGGGATTTAGGGGTGTAGGGTTGGGGGTGTGAAGGGTTTGGGGGACAGAAAATGATTTGTGGTGCAAGATTTTGGGGTGCAGAGCTTGGAGGGGCAGGTTTTGCATGTTCAGGAACTGGGGGTGCGGGATTTTGCGTTGAAGGGCTCTGGGGTGCCGGGGTTGGCCTGCAGGGGTTGGGGTGCAGTATTTTGGGGTGCAGGCGTTTGGGTTTCAGGACCTGGGGGTGCAGGGTCTTAGGGAACAGGATTTCAGGGGTGCAGCATTTGAGGGGTGACGGCCTTGGGGGCCTTGGGGATGAAGGATTGGGGAGTGCAGGGTTTGGGGGTGCAGATTTGGGGTGCAGGGTTTAGGGGGTGTAGGGTTTTGGAGGGGCAAGATATTGGGGTGCAGGATTTAGTGGAGTCGACTTTTGGTCAGTAGGATTGGGGGGGGCAAGGATATGGGGGTGCAGGGTTTAAGGCTGCAGGATTAGGGGGTGGAGGTTTGGGGGTGCAGGGTTTTGGGGTGCAGGATCTGGGGGATGTATGGCGCAGGATTTGTGGGTGCAGGGTTTGGAGGGGCAGAAATGGGGAGTGTAGGTTTGTGGAGTGCAGGGTTTGGGGTGCATGATTTCTGGGGGAAGGTTGCAGGATTTGGGGGTGCAGTGTTTGTGTGTTTGGGACCTCGGGATGCAGGAATTTGGGGTGCAAGATTTGGTGGTTCAAGATTCTGGGGTGCCAGTTTTTGAGGTGAAGGAGTGGAGGGTGCGGGGTTCTGGGGTGCAGAGTGTGGGGCTGCAGGTTTTGGGGCAGCAGGACCTGGGGGTGCATTGTTTCTTGGGGGAGGATTTGGGGTGCAGGGTTGAAGGGTTTAGGATCTGGAGGTGCAGAGTTCTGGGGTGCAGGGTGTTGGGTGCAGGATCTGGGGGCGCAGGATTTGGGGTTGCAGGCAGTTGGGGGTTTAGGGTAGAAGGATCTTGGGGTGCAGAGCTGAAGGGTTTGGTAGGGCAGGATTTTGGGGTGCAGGGACTTGGGGTAAAGGGTGGCACTCAGGAGTTTGGAGGTGCAGAGGTTTGGGGGGCAGGATTTTGTGGTGCAGGATTTGAGGGTGCAGGGTTGTGGAGTGCAGAAGTTTAGGGGTGCAAGATCTGGGCTTGTACGGTCTTGGGGTGCAGAGTTGGGGAGGGAGGATTTGGGGCTGCAGGGTTGAAGGGTTTAGGATCTGGGGCTACAGGATTTGTGGGTGCAGGGTGTTGGGGTTTAGGGTAGGAGGATCTTGGGGTGCAGGGCTGAAGGGTTTGGTAGGGCCGGATTTGGGGGTGCAGGGCTCTGGGGGTGCGGGTTTCTTGTCTTTAGGAACTGGGGTTGCAGGATTTTGTGGTGCTGACTTCTGAGTGCAAGTTGGAGGGTCCTTGATTTTTGGGGTACATGGTTTGGGGGGACAGGATTTGGGGTGTAAGGTTTGTGGGTGCAGATTTCACACATGAAGGAACTGGGGCTGCAGAACTTGGGGGTGCAGGGTTGAAGGGTGCAGGGTTATGGTGTACAGGTTTTGGGAGGGAAGGATCTGGGGGTGCAGGGATTAGGGAACAGAATATGGGGGTGCAGAACCTTGTTGTTCAGGTGTTCAGGACCTGGGGGTGCAGGCCTTTGGGGTGCAGAATCTAGAAAGGCAGAGTTGGGGTGCAGGGTTTGGGGTGCAGGGTTTGCTGCTTCATGACATGGAGATGGAGGAATTGGGGGTGCAGGGTTGGGGACTGCAGGATGTTGGGGGAAGGATCTGCGGGTACAAGGTTTGGGGCAGCAGGGCATGGGGAGCAGGGTTTAGGGGTCAGGCTTTAGGGGGACAGGGTTTGGGGGCAGGGTTGGAAGGGATGATTTGGGGGTGCAGGGTTTAGGGCAGCAGGATCTTGGGGTGAAGGGGGTTGGGGTGAAGGGTTGGGTAGGACAGGATATGGGGTCCAGGTTTTTAGGGTGCAACTTGTGGGGGGGCAGGATTTGGGGTACAGGGGTTTAGGGGTGCAGAATTTAGTGGTGAAGGGATTGGGGATGCAGGTCTTGGGGAGAAAGAATTGGGGCTGCAGGTTTTGGGAGTTCAGGGATTTGGGGGTGCAGACTTTGGGTGTTCAGGACATAGGGGTACAGGATTTGGGGGTGAAGGGTTTCGGGGGGCAGGGTTTGGGGTGCTGGGTTTGGGAGAGGGTCAGGACATGGGTCTGCAGGATTTGAGGGTGCAGGGCGAAGGGGATATGGATTTTGGGGTGCAGGGTTCTGGGTGCAGAGTTAGGGGGGACAGGGTTTCGGGAGGCAGGGGCTGAAGCGTTTGAGTGTGCAGGGTGTTAAGGTGCAGGATCTGGGGGTGCAGGGTTTGGGGGTGCAGTGTTCTGGGGCTGTAGGTTATTGGGGTGCAGGATTTGGGGTTGTAGGAGGCAGGATCTGGGGCACAGCTTTTGAAGTTGCAAGTCTTGGGGGTGCAGGATCTGGAGAGTCGGGATTTGGGGGTGCACGGTTTAGGGTGCACATGTTTTGGGTGTGTATGATTTGAGAATGCAGGGCTTTGGGGTACAGGGTTTTGGGGTCAGGATCTGGGGGCGCAGGGTGTTGGGGAGAAGGATTCGGGGTGCAGCATTTTGAAGTGCAGGGTTTGGAGGGGGGGAGGTTTTGGGGGTGCAAGATTTGGTGGTGCAGGTTTTGGGGGTGCAGTGTTAAGGGGGTGGAGGATTAGAGGTGCAGGATTTGCGGTGCAGGTTTGGGAGTGCAGGGTTTTGCGGGTCTAATTTGGGGGTGCAGGATCTGGGAGTGCAAGATCCTGGAGTTCAGGATTTGGGGGTTCAGGATTTGGGCTGCAGAGCATTGGTCCACAGGATTTCGGGGTGCGGGGTTTCAGGGTTCAGGATTTGGAGGTGTGGAGTTTTGGGGTGCAGGGGTTGGGGGCGAAGGATTTGAGGATGCCGGGTGGTGGGGGAAGGATTTGGGAGTGAGAGATTTGGGGTGCAGGATTTGGGGGTGCAGGATTTGGGGGTTCAATGTCTAGGGTAACACAGTCTTGGGGTGCAGGGGTTTGCAGTGAAAGGTTTGGTAGGGCAGGATTTGGGGTGCAGGATTCTGGGGTGCTGGGTTTTGGGGCACAGGATTTGGTGTTGCAGGGATGGGCTTGAAGGGCTTGGGTTTCCAGGACTTTGAGGTGCAGGATTTGGAGGTGCAAGGTTTGGGAGGGAATTCTTTGGGGTGCAGGATCTGGGGTTTCAGGAGGTAGGGGAAGGATCTTGGGGTGTAGGGTTTGGGGCGGCAGGGTGTCAGGGGCAGGATTTGGGGGTGTAGCGTTTCAGGCTGGCATGATTTTGGGGGTGCACATGTGGGGGTCCAGGTTTGGGGGTGTAGAGTTTGGGAATGGAGGATTTTGGGGTGCTGGGTTTGGGGCTGCCTAATTTGGGGGTGCAGGGTTTTGGGGTGCAGTGTTTGGCTGTTCAGGACCTGGGGGTGCAGGGTTTGGGGGTGCAGGGTTTTGGGTGCAGGGTTTGGGGGTGTATTCTTGGGGGACAGGATTTGGGGGTGCGGGGTTTGGGGTGCAGGGTGTACAGGGAAGGAGCAGGGGTTGGCCTGCAGGGGTTGGGGTGCAGTATTTTGGGGTGCAGGGGTTTGGGTTTCAGGACCTGGGGGTGCAGGGTCTTAGGGAACAGGATTTCAGGGGTGCTGCATTTGAGGGGTGACGGCCTTGGGGGTCTTGGGGATGAAGGATTGGGGAGTGCAGGGTTTGGGCGTGCAGATTTGGGGTGCAGGGTTTAGGGGGTGTAGGGTTTTGGAGGGGCAGGATATTGGGGTGCAGGATTTAGAGGAGCCGACTTTTGGTCAGCAGGATTGGGGGACAAGGATTTGGGGGTGCAAGGTTTAGGGTAGCAGGGACCTGGGGTGCAGGGTTTGGTAGGGCAGGATCTTGGGGTGCAGGGTTTGGGGTTCAGGGTTCGGGATGTACATTTTTGGGAGGCAGGATTTGAGGGCGCAGGGTTTTGGAGCGAAGGGTTTAGAGAGCAGGATTTAGAGTGCAGGGTTTGGGGGTTCAGGGTCTAGGGTGGCAGGAATTTTGGGGTGCAGGCCTTTGGGGCAAAGGGTTCTGTGGTGCTGGCTTTTGGGGTGCAGGATTTGGGTATGCAGGGTTGGGGGTTGGGGAGAAGGATTTTAGGGTGCAGGATTTTAGGGTGAAGGTTTGGTAGGGCTGAGTTTGGAGGTTCAGGGTTCTGGGGTGCAGGGTGTTGGGTGCAGGATCTGGGGGTACAGGATCTATGGGTACAGGGCATTGTGGGGAAGGATCTTGGGGTGAAGGGTTTGGGGGTGCAGGGATTTTCAGTGAGGGATTGGAGGTTCAGAGTTAGGGGGTGCAGGCTTTGGGGGTGCAGGGTGTTGGGGAAGGATTTGGGGTACAGGGTTTGGGGGTTAAAGGATTTGGGGGTGCAGGGTTCAGGTGTTCAGGACCTGGGTGTGTAGGGTTTGCGGGTTCAAGGTTTGGGGCGCAATGTTTTGGGGGACAGGATTTGGGGGTGCAGGGTTTGTGAGAGAAGAATCGGGTGTGCATGATTTGGGGTTTCACGGTTTGGGGGGCAGGATCTGGGGGTGCGGGATTTAGGGGTGTAGGGTTGGGGGACAGAATTTCGAGGTGAAGGGTTTGGGGTGCAGGGTCTTGGGGAGAGTGGGTTTGGGGTGCAGGGTAGGGTAGGGTAGGATTTTGGGGTACAGGGTTCTGGGGTGCAGGATTTTGGGTGAGGGATTTCAGGTTCAGGGTTAGGGAGTGCAGGATTTGGGGCAGCAGGGTGTTGGGGAAGGATTTGGGGTGCAGGATTTGGGGGTGCAGGGTGTTTGGGTGAGGGATTTGGGGTTCAGGGTTAGGGGGTGCAGCGTTTGGTGGGCAGGAATTGGGGATGCAGGGTTCAGGGGTGCATGAGCTTGGGGTCTACAAGCTTTTGGTGTGAGATTTGAAGGAAAATTATTTGGGGTTGCAGAGTTCAGGGCTGCAGGGTTTTGCGGGGGGCAGATTTGGTGCTACAGGGTCTGGGGGTGCAGGTTTTGGGAGTTAAGGGATTTGGGGATGCAGGGTTCAGTGGTGCTGGATCTGGGGTGCAGGGTTCAGGGGTGCAGGGTTTAGGGTTGTAGCTTTTGAAGATTCGGGATGTGGGTGTCAAGGATTTGGGGGTACAGGGCTTGGGTGCAGGATTTCACGGTACAGGGCTTGGGTTCAAGATTTCGGGGTACAGGGGTTTGAAGGGGACAGGATTTGCAGGTGCAAGATTTGGTGGGCTAGGGTACTGGGGTGCAGGGTTTTGGGGTGAGGGGTTTGGGAGTCAGGATGAGGGGTGGAGGATTTGAGTGTGCGTGCTGTTGGGGTTCAGAGTTTTGGGGGACAGATTTGGGGGTGTAGGCTTGTGGAGAGCAGGAACAGAGGAGCAGGGTTGGGGGTGCCGTGTCTGGTGGGGCAGGAACTGGGGGTGCAGGGAGTTGGGGGAAGGATCTGCTGGTGCAGCTTTTAGGGTAAAGGGTTTTGGGGTACAGGGTTTTGGGGTGGAGGATTTGGCGGTGTAGGGTTGGGGGGTGAAGGGTTTGGGGGACAGAGCTGCAGGTGAAGGGTTTGGGGTGAAAGGTTTGCAGTGAAGGTTTTGGGGTGAAGGTTTTGGGGTGCAGGATCTGAGGGTGCAGGGCTTGGTAGGGCAGGATTTTGGGGTGAAGGATTTGGGGTGTAGAGTTTTCGGGTGCAGGGTTTGGGACTGCAGGTTTTGGGGTGTAGGGTTTGGGGGCAGGGTGTGGGGTACAAAGTTTACGGGGCAGGGTTTTGGGGTGCAGCATCTTGGGGTGTATGAGTTTTGGGTATGGGATTTGAAGGAAAGTGATTTGGGGTGCAAGGTTTTGGGGTTTCCATTGGCAGGTTTTCTGTGTTCAGGAACTGGAGGTGCAGGGCATTGGGGTGCCGGGGTTGGCCTGCAGGGTTTGGGGTGCAGAATTTAGGGGTGCAGTATTTTGGGGTTCAGGGTTTTGGGGTGCAGGATTCGGGGTTGTAGAGTTTGGTATTACAGGTTTTGGGGGTCCATGGCGTGGGAGAAAGGATTTGGGGGTGCAGAATTTAGGGGGGCACGTTTTGAGGGTGCAGAGTTCAGGGGTGAAGAATTGGGGATGCAGGGTTTTGGGGGCATTATCTGGGGGGTCAGGATTTGGGGGTGCAGGGATTTGGGGGTGCAGGGTTTGGGGCTGCAGGTTTCGGGTGGGGAATTTGGGGGTACAGGGTGTTGAGGAAGGACCTAGGGGTCCAATATTTGGGCTTTAAGGGTTACGGGGGGCAGGATCTGGAAGTGCAGTTTGGAGACAGGATCTGGGGGTGCAGCATTTGGGGTTACAGGTTTTGGGGGTGCAGGGTCGAGGGAATTGTTTGAGGTGCAGGGTTATGAGAGTGCAGGATTTTTGGGTGCAGAGTTTGGGGGCGCTGGGTATGGGGCAGCAGGATCTGCGGGTTCAGGTTTTGGGGGTGCATTCACTTGAGGGGAAGGATCTAGGGGTGCAGGTTTTGGGGGTCCAAGGTTAGACGGGATTTGGGGCTGCAGGGATTTAGGGTGCAGGGTTTAGGGCTGCAGTGTTCTGGAGGAAGGATTTGGGGTGCAGTGTTTGAGGGGTAGGATTTGGGGTTTCAGTGTTTCAGGGTGTATGATTTTGCAGTGCAGGATTTGGGGTGCAGGGTTTGGGGGTGCAGGGTTGGAGGTGCAGGGTTTGGGGCTGCAGGGGTTGGGGTACAAAGTTTTGGTAGGGCATGCTTTGGGGTGCAGGACTTTAGGGTGCAGAATTCGGGGGTGTGCAGTTTAAGGGGGCAGGATGTGGCGTTGCAGCGTTCTGGGGTGTCAGGTTTGGGGTGCAGTGTTTTGGAGTGCAGGGTTTGGGGTGCAGGGTTTAGGGAAGGATGATAAGGGGGTGCAGGGATTAGGGGTAGCAGGATCTTGGTGTGCAGGGGTTTGGGGTGGAGGGCTCGGTAGGGCAGAGTTTGGGGGTGGACAGTTTAGGGCGGGTAGGGTTTGGGGAGCAGGTTTTGGGGGTTCAGAACCTGGGGGGGCAGGGTATTGGGGTGCAGGATCTAGAAGGGCAGGGTTTGGGGGTGCAGTGTTTGGGGCACAGGGTTTGGGGGTGCAGGATCTTGGGGTGTACAAGTTTTGCAGGTAGGATTTGAAGGAAAATGATTTGGGGTGCAGGGATGGGGGTACAGGGTTTTGGGGTTGCTGGTTCTGGGGATTTGGGCTCTGGGGTTGGAGGATAACGGGAAGCAGGGTTTGGGGCGCAGTGTTTGGGGAGCCAGGGTTAGGGTTCGGTAGGGGCAGAATTTTGGGTGCACAGTTTTGACAGCTAAGTTTGGGGTGCAGGGCCTGGGAATTCAGGGTTTGGGGGTGCAGAGTTTTAGGGAGCAGGGTTTGGGGGTTCATGACGTGGGGATGGAGGAATTGGGGGTGCAGGGTTTGGTGGGGAAGGGTTTGGGAGTGCCTGGCTTAGGGTTGCAGGATTTGGGGGTCAAGGGTTTGGAGGTGCATGCGTTTGGGGGACAGGATATAGGGGTGCAGAATTTGAGGGTGCAGGGCTGTGGAGTGCAGAGATTTAGGTGTGCAAGATCTGGGCTTGTACGGTTTTGGGATGCAGGTTTTGGGGAGGGAGGATTTGGGGTGCAGAGTTTGGGCGTGCCACGTCTGTGGTTGCAGGTTTTAGTACCGGGTTTGGGGGTACAGGTTGTGGGGGCGGAGTTTTTGGGGGTGCAGGGTTGGGGAGAAGGATTTTGGGGGTGCAGGGTTTTAGGGTGCAGGATCTTAGGGTACAGAATTTGGGCATGAATGCTTTCGGGATGCAGGTTTGGGGAGTGCAATATTTGAGGGTGCAAGGTTACCAAACCTTGCAGGACCTTGGGGTGCAGGGTTTTTGGTATTTGGGGTTCAGGGTTAGGGGGTGCAGTGTGCTGGGGAACGATTTGGAGGTGCAAGGTTTGGAGGTGGAGTGTTTCAGGGATCAGGGTTTGGGAGGCAGAATTATGGGTGCAGGCTTTGGGATGGCAGGGTTTGGGGTGCAGAGTTTGCGTGTTCAGGACCTGGGGGTGCTGTCTTTGGGGGTGCAGGGTTTTGGTGTGCAGGGTTTGCGTGTTCAGGACCTGGGGGTGCTGTGTTTGGGGGTGCAGGGTTTTGGGGTGCAGGGTTTGGGGAGGTAAACTATGGGGGTCCTGGGTTTTAGGAGGACAGGATTTAAAGGCGCGGGATTTGGGGGTGCAGGGTTTGGGGACTCAGGACCTGGGGGTGCAGCTTTCAGGGTGCGAGGCTTAGGGGTGCATTATTAGAGGGTGGAATATTAGGGGTGCAGGACTGGGTGGTGAGGATATGGGGTGCACATTTTGGGCGTTAAGGACGTGGGGGTGCAGGACTTGGGCGTTCAGGGATTGGGAGTGCACGGTTTGGGGGTGCAGAGTGCAAGCTGGGGGGGGCAGGATTTGGGGTGCAGGGTTTAGGATGGAAAGATTTGCGTGTGCAGGCTTTGGGGGTGCATTTTTGCGGGTTTAGGATTTGGGGGTGCAGGGTTTGGGGGTGCAAGATTTCGCTTGTAGGGTTTAGGGGTGCAGAGTTTGGTAGGGCCAAAATTTGGGTTGCAGGATTTGGTGCTGCAGGATTTTGTGTTGCAGGGTTTTGGGGTGAAGGGTTAACAGGGATGCAGAATCTAGGGTGCAGGATTTGGGGTATGAGGGTTCTGGGGGGAAGGATGTGGGGGTGCGGGTTTGGGAAGAGTATTTTGGGGTGCAGGATTTTGGGTGCTGTGTTTGTGGGGCAGGTTTGGGGTGATCACTGCTGATCCGCACACACTCGCTCTCTCTGGTATTCACCTTCACTCTTGCTCCTCCACCTCCCCACTGTTCTCTCCATCTTCTCTCTTCTCGTTTCCCCACACTCTGCACACAGACCCGACCACTGAGAATGTTCCAGAACACGCTGATCCAAACCCCGGGGTGACCTTCGGGCTCCATGGCAATGTGAAAATTGAGTGTGCGACAGAATCCCAGAATCATTCTGGTTGGCAAACACCTCGAAGATGCTGGAGTCCAAGCATAAGCCCCTGGCACTGCCCCACGTCCCTCAGGAGCTCACGGGGAAACCCCTCCAGGGATGGCGACTCCAGCACTGCCCTGGGCAGCCTGTCCAGTGCCCGACAGCCCTCGCTGGGAGGAACACTTTCCAGTCTCCAGTCTCCAGTCAGAACCTCACCTGGTACCGCTGGGGCCGTCTCCTCTCCTCCTGCCGCTCGTTCCCGGGCAGAGTCCCCGAAGCCCGCTCTCCGGGCGCTCTGCGGGTGGCTCCTGGCCCGGCCGCCCCCCGCACTCCCGCTCTGGCTCTCGCCCCAAGGCTCAGGCGGGAACGGCCGCTGCGTCCCGGCCGGCCAATCGCAGCTCGCCGCCTCAGCCCCGCGCGCCGCCGGCCGGTGGGCCCGCCCCCTCATCCCCCATCCCCTCACGGAGGAGCCGCACACCCTGGTGCTGAGCGCGGAGCTGCTGGCGCCACTCGGAGAGGCTCCAGGGGACACCCCCAAAAGGTGATGGAGCCCTGCCCTGTTGGGCAGAGGGAGAGGACCCGAGACAGCCCCTGCCCTGTCGCTGTCGGGCACCGCTAGGGGACCGAAAAGATGACGAGGGTTGGAAGCGAGTTCCAGTTCGGCGCCACGGGCATCCTGGGAAAAATAGGCAGGCTGACCCTCAGAAAGGTACAGCCACCGAGCAGAGCTTAGCTGAGAGAAAATCACTAAAAGAGACCCGGTCTGGTTTGTGACAAAACCAGGACACCTCCAAATTCTGTACTTTGCCCAAAAAATGGGCCCCAAAAATGCTTTTTCTCCATAAAAATGGGTTCCCCACAAAATTGAGTGTTTTCCCCCAAAAATGGGCCTCAAGTATTGGAAGTACTGGCTTTTTTCCAAAACAATGGGTCTTGTTCCCTCCAGAATGGGTACTACCCCACTTAAAATGGGACTGAAAATGGGTGTTTCATTCCAAAAATGTGTCCAAAAAATGGTGTTTACCCACAAAATGTGGGCCCAAAAGTTGTTTTTTCCCCCCCAAAAAAATGAGTGCACCCAAAAATGTGTGCACCCTCCGAAAATGGGTCAAAAAATGGGTGTTTCTCCCCAAATATGGCCCTAAAATTGGGGTTTTCCCCAAAATATGCACTTGTTTCTAATAAAAAAATGTGTTTCCCCCGAAAAAATGGATAAAAAAATAGTGTTTCCCCCAAAAAGGTTATACATTTTTTTGCAAGATTTGCCAAGTTTGGGCAAAATTACGGATTTTCTGGTCCAGATTTGTAGATTTTGGCGCAAAATTGCAAGGTTTTGGGGCAAGATTTGCAATTGGGGGGAAATTAGTATTTTGAGGCAAGATTTGCGCATTTTTTGGTTAAATTACAAATTTATTTGCAAGAGTTTGGAAGATTTGCAATTTCTTTTTGGTAAAACTACTCAGTTTGGGGGCGTTATTGTGCAAGATGATGAGAGAGGTTCTCCTGCCCCCCTGCTCTGCCCTGGGGAGACCACCCCTGGAATATTGTGTCCAGTTCTCCCTCAGCTCCAGAAGGACAGGGAACTGCTGGAGAGAGTCCAGCGCAGCCACCAAGATGCTGGAGGGAGTGGAGCATCTGCCGTGTGAGGAAAGGCTGAGGGAGCTGTGGCTCTGGAGCTGGAGAAGAGGAGACTGAGGGGGGACTCATTCCTGGGGATCAATATGGAAAGGGGGGTGTCCCGGAGGCACCCCAGGCTCGTTTAAGGGACAACAGGGTCCAAACCAACTTTTGTTAAACCGGTGAGAAACAGGGTTTTAGCACTCCAAAAGTGACTTGAATACAGGTTCGGATACCAGTTGAGGAAAATTATGAAGGGGCAGCAACCAATACGACAGGCGGTCCACAGAGTGCATGCACGTGGCTTCACCAAAACAATGCCGGAGCCGTCCCTGAGTCCGGGAGGAGTACGCGCTTGCCTGTACACGGTGTGGGGTTATTTTGAAGAGATACACGTACTGGTAGTGAGTACGGAAAGTGCAGACTCGCGATTCTGCGAGGGTAAATTTACAATACACTCGCAATCCTGTGAGGGTTAATACACGTGCAGATGTGCACGGAAAGTTACACGTGCTTGTGCGGAAGCAGGGGAGGAAAATACACCCGCGATTGTGCGAGGAAATAATTGATACACGTGCTTGTGTTAAGCACGGAAAGTACGCGTGCAAACGTGCACGGTGTTACAGACAATCACGATAAACAGCACGCACTCGTCGGAATAAATTGCTTAGAATTTATTGCAGCAAGCGGGCAAAAGAGCGCTGGGCGGCCGGGGAGCCTGCGCTGCACCACGGCGCCTTTCCAGGAGCAGCCAGCTTGGTTACATGTGGTAAAGGATTACATAGTCATGGTTATTCCAGGAATGCCTATACACATTCATAACTTTTCCTCGAAAAGGCCGTTCTTATTAAAATGAGTTCCAAGGAATTATATCTATAGTCTTCAGCTCTGGCTCTTTCCTGTTGCGCCTGCGCAGTGTCTGCGGGTGGTCACGGGCGGGGGTCTTTTGGATGAAGGCTGCGGTCCGTTTTTTTGTGCATTTCTTATCCTTGGCCTAGCACGCTGGGTTTGGCCAGGGCTCCAAGGGCTTGAGCTGGTTTTCCTCCCGCTTTGTGCTGAAGACCCCGTTATCCCGTTCACACAAGGATGCAACTGGGCCCTTCTCTCTGTCCCTCTCTTCCTGAATGTTCTGCAGGGTACACTAAATTAGGCTTTTACACATATCTGTGGAACAAGTTTTTTACAAAGACTACATACAGGTTGCATTGTTTAATGGCAGCATATACTAATATTATATGCTCAGGTTTCACAGCCACTGATAACATATCCATTTAGACCGGTTTGATTAACAAATATATTGTTAAGTCTATTACAGTCCCTAACCCCAGGAAAAATACACCCACGTGTTTAGTGAGAAATTATATTACGGATATACGCTTGCCTGAATCTGGCAAGGAATTCTTCAAGAAAATCCACAGGTCCACAAGGCAGAAAGGCCGAGGCACTGCCTGTGTGGCCCCAGGGATGGGTCCCCAGCTTGGTGACCTGCAAACCACGTTTTTGTGCAGACGGGGAGGAATGGGGACTGAATCATTGTTAAGGGAGGACGAGACAGGAGGGTGCTGGAGACCCGGAGGGGTTCTGAGAAAAGGATTGTCAGCGTTGGGGCGATGAGGAACGATTCATACAGACGCAGACGGGGCGCACAGGCACAGGGTTCTTGTTGGCAGCAAGAGCAGAGCCGGGCAGAGCTGAGCTCTCTTTTATTAACGGTTCTCCATTTATAGATTTACAGGGATGAGCTTGGGCTAAGAGGTTAGACAAATGATTTTGTTCAATAATTGTTATTCTAAACACACCACACTCCTATTGTGACTGGTTTCAGTCACGTTCCCATGCGTATCTTGTGGGCGGCGTTCCGACCCACTCGTTCACACGCCCAGGCCCAACATTCACACATCACACACACCGGGGTGGTTTTCTGACCCGAGATATGGTTCTCACTGGTCTGGGCCATCACGTCTTACACCCATAGAAAACATACTTCCGTGTAATCTGTCCAAGGCACTTTAGCTGGAACCGCACATCCTGCCATTCCCGCAAGAGTTATCGACCCTGAACCCTTCGACGGCCCATGGGACCAGGCGGGCGGCCTGGAGCCGGGCGACCTGTGGCACGGAGCGTTAATGAGCCTTAGGGCACCGCGAGTGCTGCTGCATGGACAGGCCTCTCTCCTGGGAACACCAAGGGAGCAGCGGCCATCCATCACCACCCTGTTTGGTTCGGCAGCCCGAACCCCCTCCCCGAGTTTGGCAACTGCACCCCCCTCAGCACCTTCAGCAAATCAGAGCAGTCCTCTCCATGGCACCTGGGAACCGTGAGCAGCGGGAGCTGCAGCGGGACCCGTGTGGGAGCAGGTCCGGTGCTGCCGGGGCCGGTGGGAGAGGGGTGCAGCCGGCTCCAAAGCCGGTGGGAGCAGCCATCGCCTGCCAAAGCTGCGCCAGGCAGGGCAGCCACGCTCCCCGCTGCAGACACGTTGGGTGAGAGGGGCAGGAAGAAGCGGGGAAGGGTGGAAGGAAGCCCAGCGGCGCTTGCAGCCCGGTGTCCCCATGTGGGGACATGGCAGGGGTGGCCTGGGGAAACCCCTCCCGCTCAGGAGACAGTGGGGTGGGGGCAGCTCCCGGAAGCCCCTGCCCACTGCAGAGCCCCTGGCAGGGCCTGTGGGGGAGGGTGTGTGCAGCCCCTCTGTGACACGGTCCGGGGTCACAGTGGGACAGCCACACGTCACAGTGGTGACAGCCCCCCTTTCCCTGTCGTGACCAGCATCTGCCCCACTCACCCCGGTGAGGCCGAGTCGACTCCAAGTGCTGAGAGCTGCTCTCGCACCGCTCTGCTCTGGAGTAGCTGCTCTGCAGTGAGGAGGAGAAGGCGGAGAGAGGGAGCACGACAGCACCAAGGAGGGTGAAGGGTGGAGAAGGAGAAGGAGGAGGAGGAGGAGAAGAGAAAAAGAAGGAGGAAGAGAAGGAGGAGAAGGAGAAGAAGGAGGAGGAGAAGGAGGAGGACAAGGAGAAGCAGTAAAGCCATTGTCCAGCCACTTGCTGCAGTTGTTGACTTGAAGCAGCAGTGGAACTAAGATGGCAAGACAGCTCTTCTTGCAGCCTCACCTGAGCCCAACTATTGAGAAGCTGGAGCGTTATGGTAAGGCCTTCAGGCCCAATTTCACATGTGTGTCTGGGTCAAGGACATCTCTGAAATCAGGCATGAAAACCCAAGGACTGTGGGGGGTGGTTACTGAGGAGTGGTGACTGCAAGGAGGGACCTGCTTGACCATCCCAAAGGGCTGAGGGGCTGATGTGGCAGCCAGGGCTCCTGGTTCCCTTCCTGACGTGGCCCCTGCCTTCCTGGGGCAGCCCAGGCAGAAGCCCCTGACCCCAAGGGGCTGCCCTTGCCTGGCGCTGGGCATTGCCCACGCTGAGCTCATGTCTGAATGGAAGAGCTGAAGGTGCTCATGGGCCACGTGGGCTCTGTGTGTTCAGAGATGTGACCCGGCAAAACTGGCCCCTGCTGGGGAGACACCAGGACCTGCCCTGAGCCTCCCAGAGCCGCGTGGAGCACAGCCCCGTGCCCCCGCGGGCATGGCAGAGCACTGCCGGCTTCCCGTGGGAGTGGGTCACACCCTGGAGAGCAGCACCTGCAAGGAAAGGAGCCCCTTGGAGGCAGCATGAGGTGTCCCTTGGTTCTCGCCGGGCTGGAGAGAGACCACCTGAAATGCCTGAGTGAAAGATGCATCGCTCCTTGGACAGGAGTGGGCCAAATGGTCTTGAGGTTGCTGCCTCAGAGCATGACGGGTCTTTCCCTTGTTCTTCCAGAGTTCGCTAAGATTTGGGCCAGCACATCGTATCACCTCAGCCTGCAGCTGGCTCTCCACCAGGTGGGCCTCACCTCCTTCTCCCCTCACACCCTGATGAACGCTGATCAAGTCCTGACAGCCCTTTGCCATCGGGTGCAGCTGTTCTTCCCCTCCGTTGGAAGCAGGAGCAACGCCCCAGCACAACACTGCAATGCACACAGTGACATGGACACCTTCTCTGTCCATTCAGATGTACAAGAAGGTCCCCCCGTCAGAGTTGCATGTGAAAACCTGGAAGCCTGGGACACATCTGGATTTATTCCAAGCGTGGGAACCCCCTGCCTTCTATCTGATTGAGCCAGAGGGTGTTTGTCAGCTTTCCCTCACCTATTTGGTTCTTCGTAGCTGAAGGGGGGTGCGAGGGAAAAGCGCAGCCCCTGTTTGTGTTCTCCCAAGGAGCCCATCTTGCTCCTTTGTACCTCAGGCCAGGGCAGGGCACTAAACACCATCAGCCTCCTCTGACAAGTCACCCGTCTGCCCCTCCAAGACTTCTTCCCATCCGCCATCTCCTCTGTTCCAGGCTGTCCGCATTCCCGGAATCGGGACTTTTGCGGTTGTCACAAAGCGAGTAGCCCTCAGTGACCAGGATCTGGTGATCGTGGAGAGACCCGTGTTTCAACCTGAAAAGGCTGTTGTGCAGGACCGTGAGCTCCGCTGTGCTTGCACAGACTTCCCTGGTAAGCAGCGTGAAAGCGGCGCTGGCCTTGAGCAGGGTGGGAGGGGTGCTGTGCTCTCCAGAGGTGACTGAGGGGAGCACCAACCACCCACCGCGGTCCTGCCAAGAGCTTCACTCGACAAAACCAGCCGGCTGTGAAAGGACCCTGCCCAGCTGTTTGTTTTAAAGAATCACCAGAGGACAATACAGCTAAGAGCGCACTCTCTTTGTCCTGCTTCAACAACAGGGTCCCTCACAGCTTCCTTGGTGTGGTGTCTTCTGGTTCCGTGATGCTTCAGCTGTTGCTCCCCCTTTCCGCTGCACTAGACCTCGTCCAGGCAAATGCCGGGGCTCTTCCCAGCTCCCTCAGCCTCCTTGCACGGGGGAAAAGCAGGGGAAACCCAGGGGGGAAAGACGGTTCCTTCCAAAAGCCACTGGCGGGACACCTGCGCGTTCTAGTCACTACTGCCTTTGGGGCAGCTGTTGTGGGACCCCGGGGAGCACCAAGAGCTTGGGGCTGTGTTTGGGGTGCGTTTCTCTCTAAAGACAAAGACAGCACCGAGTGTGGGCTGGCACTCTCCAGCTGCCCTGGGACCTGGCGCCTATCTCCCCACTTTGTCCCGCAGTCACTCTTCTTCCCACCAAGTGCCTAAGACCCTTTGTTTCCCTTTCTGTATCAGAGAAGCCACCGCTGTCTGCTCCGCACCTCACTGTCCACTTTAAGAGGAAGGGACAAGCCGAGCGTCTCCTCAGAGGCGCTGGCCCAGCCACACAGCCCAGTACCAAAGTGTTGCCCGAGGGCCTGGAGGCTGCAGACCTTTGATTGTAGCCTGCCCAGCAGGTCTGCAAGCTCCTGTGTTCCTCTTCTCTCGTCTTTCAGGCCATCAAGATTTCGAGCAACTGCCGTATGCTCAGATAGCCTCAGAGAATGCTGTCTCTGAGGGCACCGTGCAGCTCTACATGGAAAGGACCACGCACCTTTTCCATGCCTGCGTAGAGAACGGGCAGAACGTTGCCATCATCTGGAGGGACGTGGGCATGCTGATTGTCCAGGGAAAAGACATAAAAATGAGATTTTACTTACACTTTTTGGAAAGGCTGAATGGCACTGGCAAGATGCTGCAAGCTCTTCTCGAGGTAGGATTTTCACTTTCCCAGCGCCACTCCTGCTGCTTCTGAAATGCTTTCTGGGGGCTGCTTTCCCCTGGCCGGCCATGCCTCGTTCAGCCACCTGGGCTCCTGGAGCTCTAGAGCACAGCAGGCTCTCTGCAGAGCACCTCCCTGGCGTGCAATGGCCCGGCTTTGCAAGAGCCACCCCCAGAGGAGCTGCACTTTGCGAGAAAAGGCCGGCGTTGATGGCGGGGAGCGCTGCGTGCCCCACTCTGGGGGCCGGGAGCAGAGGCACAGGCAGAGCAAGGCTTGCTGAGCCCAGAGCCCTTGGGCGGCTCTGGCTCTTTGCTGGCGTTGGGCCGAGGCGGAGCGAGCAGCCGGCCCTTCCCAGTGTCCGCTCCTCCCGTCATCCGCCTCTGTCCTCGTTGCAGATGCCGGAGATGAGGGACTCGGTCATCTCACGCCATGACACCGCTGCTTCCCAGACCTCTTCTGGACGTGTTATCGTCCTGCCATGGTACGTTTGACTTCACTTGGAGGAACGGGGGACAGTGGCACGGCTTCTGCATCTGTCCTACTGTGGACCTAGAGACGCATTTAGGCAACATTTCCCACTACGTTTCTCCTGCTCCTTTTCTTTCCTCTCTGGGAGAGACTGCTCTTAGGTCCAGAAACGTTAATCTGCAAGGCTCTACGAGGAACTTGGAGGGCAAGATCAGAATTCAAAAGGGTGTTAGAAAATCAGAGCACTAGATAATACTCTGCTCTCCATGTGCACGATGAGCAGAATCATTTCCCCAGAAGCAGCAAGGGGGTTTTGTGGGAGGACGGCCATTCTCAGGGAAGGATGGAGAAACGCGGGCACAGGCTGACGGGGCCTCTCCCGGCACTGGAGCTTCTACTGCGTCCCTCCGGGTTGGGCTGCCTTGGGAAACAACGTGGTGTCCTTTCTTCAGCCTGCTGCCTTCTTCCTCTTCCAGGTACCAACTTGAGACCGTGCCCAAAATGCCAGCGCTGATAGACCTGAAAGGATGTGTGAAGGGAAAAGGTGATGGCCTGTGGTGTGAACCTGCCCCAGCAGCAAATCTGTGTGCGCGGGACCAATGCAGAAACCCCAGAGCCGGGTTCCCTTGAGATAAATGATTCCCCTCCCCAGAATGACTCCTGGACAGCACCAGTATCTCCCATGGAAGCCCCCGTTTCAGCACACGGATGAGAGAAAGCCATGCAAACAGTCTTCCCCAGGGAATAACGGTGCACTGTAGGCATGGGGCGTTGGATGAAAAAACAGTGTCAGAAAAGGCCTAAGACCTCCCAGGAAACATGGCTTTCCTCCAAAGGGATGAAAAGGACCACCTTCCCCAGTGTTACCACAGCCCTGAGCAGACCCGCACGTCACTCTCCTTGGAACTGGCACACGAGTGGCACCCGGTTCCCAGAACAACACCGAGATGCTGTTCTGAAGAACCGTCTCCTTTCCCGTTTCTAGAGGATGCTGCCGGGAAGCGCCTCCTCCGTCGAGCCAGGCTTCCTCCAAATCGGTTACCTGCACCGACTGTGAAGCCGGAGCAGGGTCAGAAAGCTGAGGGGAGTGAGCCTCGCGCCAGGTGAGACACTCGCATAAATGGGTGAGCGTGACCCCCTGCTCCGGTCTCTGTGGGAGCGAGACGTTTCTCCCGGAAACACCCCACGTGCGCTTTTCCCACGTCCCACTGACTCATGGTTTCTTGCTCATGGCAGTGTCTTGTAGCTTCTTGGCAGACTCTGCTGGCACCACTATTTCTTTCTTCCCTTCCGATGTGCAGATCTCTTGAGTAGCCAAGTGCAAAGGCTCGTTCCAGGAGCAGAAGGTCATTTTGGCTTTCCCTTCAGGTTGAAATGAGCCTGGCCTTTCTGTTTGCTGAGAACAGAGTTCTGCAGTTAGTTACTGCAGAGGATTGCCCTGAGCAACCAGGAGCCTCTTCTACGCTGACGCCTGTCTTACGGAGAGCTCAGTGGCAGGATGGCTTTTCTCGTGGGCTCATGTCCTCCTCCCTTTGACACTGTGTCCCCAGCGCCCAACCTGCCCGTACAGGGCATAGCGCTATCTCCGGGCACAGGACCCTGTTCCTCTGGTTGCTCCAGCAAGAGAGGGCCGAGACCTGGGCATCCTGAGTTGCAGGGGGGCTGTTGGGCACATCCGAGGCTGACAGCTTGGGGTCTTCTCTGTGTCTGGGGACTTGATCACAAGGATGTGAGCAGAGCCCGTTCTGCTGCAGAAGCAGGTGCGCCACCTGGAAGCACAGGATGCAGAACCAGCTCCTCCTGCGCTCCTGCCAACACGCCCTGTTGTGTCTTTGCAGGCAGCTACCGGTCATCCAGAGGAGCTGCTTGAAGGAAAAGGAGGAGAAAGGAAAGCTACCGCCTCTGCTTGCACCCAGAGAAGTGGACTTCATAGCCAGAGCCATTGAGAGGAGAGAAAAGGTACCCGACACCGGATGCTGCAGGAGCACATCCTACTGGACTGTAGAGCAGCGTTGCTCCACACATGCCAGTGCTCACAAGGTTCTTCACTGGGTGTTCACGGGACCACTGACCGGTTGCTTTGGTGTTTGCTTGGAGAGAGGCGGGTCACTGTCAGTTGAGAATATACTTGTCACTTCCAGTAGCCTGGAAACACCCCCAGAGCCCTCACTTGAGGCCGTTTCTGTCGGCCAGGTGACTGCAGGGCTTGTCTGGGCTCGCCAGCTGCCGGCTGGTTTGTAGCCCGGTGGTGGCTGATCTCCCTGGTCATTCCAGACGGGCTCCTCGGTGGAGCCTGCGGGAACCTGGGAGCAAACCAGCGTGGACAGCAAGGCAGAAGAGAAGGGAGGGAAGGGAGGAAAACAGCTCAGCCGTGGCAGGACAGACTGATGCTGCCTGCTATTGCATTTCATTCGGCCTCCAGAATAAACGGGAGAAGAAGAAAGAGGAGAAGCTTCCACAGTATATCCAGAAATTCCTGGAAGCAGAGGAAAAGAAGAAAAAAGAGGCGGCGGTAGGGGAAAAAAGTAAACGGCAGTCAGCCGGAGCAATGAAAGCAAAGGCCGAGGCAGAAAAGGAGACACCCGGTGTGGAAGGAAAGGCAGAAAACCCAGAGGAGATGCAGAGGAGCCAGGTACTTGGGATTCCTGCAGAAAAAGAGCACTTTCTCCCGCGGGGCGGCTGAGACCGCAAAGTACCTCTGGCACCCAAGCCGTCACAGCAGCGTTGCTGCAGCAGAGCCGGGCGGGTGATGCTGCCCTTCCTGAGCAAGAAGGGGGACACAGAGTTGCAGTGAAACCCTGGTGACACTCAGAGGTCACCCCAGGGCCTGCTGAGCTCCTTCTCCCGGTTCTCCCTGTCCCCTGTGGTCCATTCAGAAGTGTTCTGGGGTCTGCGTGCTGGGAAGCAGCACCCTCCGGGTGCGGGGCTGTTGTATGAGAGTCTCCTCCTGTGCAGGAATCCAGCTCCCCCGAGTGCTCCTCAGACAGCTCCCCGAGCAGCGTGGAGTCAGACGAGTCCAGCTGTGACCTGCTGGAGATCAGGACCATTATGGAGGACTGGGAAGAGGCCGGAGAAGAGCCCCCCACAGTCCCTGAGGACAACAGCGTCCCCCCGAAGCGGTACGAGTGTGCCCGCTCCAGCCGAGCCCTGGGGCCGTGGGGGGTGAGCCGGAGGTGGTGGGTACAGGGAGCCAACCCCCGAGCCACGGGGCTGCACAGGGCGCCCGGGGATTTCTGCAGCCACGGGAACGGGCTGGGTTAGACCCCACGGCAGGGGCCAGAGCAGGGGCTTGAAACCCCTCCTGCCTCCAGGGGGCTGTGGGGCAGAACGGGGCCGCATAGCTGTGGGGCTGGGTGTGGGAAGAGGCAGGACGGTCCCAGCTGCAGAGTCAGGGAGACTTTGTCCTTGCTGTTGCAGGAGCCTTTCCCCACGGACAGACCGGGCCCTGCGGGAGGTGGTGACCTGCATCCTGGGGCAGGTGGCCCGCAAGAGAAGAGGGGAGAGGGATGAGCAGCTGGATCTGCAGGACAAGCTCCAGTGGTAAATCTCTCCGGACACGGGCAGTGCTTCCTCTCCCGCAGTCCCTTCCTCCTGCTCCCCGCAGCCCCGCGGGAGAGAGCCGCTTCTCCTGGCACCGGCCTCTCGGCAGAGCCGCTCCTGCGGCTGCGGCTGGCGCCCAGCTGGGAGCCCGGCTGGAGCGCTCTCCTGTGCTCACACCACCTCCTCCCGCTGTGTGTCTGCAGCGAGCTGGCCGTGCTGCGCTGGGAACGGTCGGGGAAAGAGGCAGGCAGCAGCCAACACCTGCGGGAAGCTGCACCCCAGGCTGCACCCCCTGCCAAGGCGGGGGAGAGGAGGGCAGGACCGGTACGTCCCCAAGGCTTGATGTGGTGGCGTTTGTAACGGCGACGGCGCAACGGTGCGGCCAGGCTGGTCTGGGATAGCAAGCAGCCGGGTTGCTTTCAGCCCCGCGCTCCCTTGGCTCAGGGGTCGTTGCAGAAAGGCTCTGCAGTCAGGACCGTGAGCAAAGCAGGGCTGATGGAGAGGCTGAAAAGAAGGGGCAGGAGGGAGCGGGGGCGCTGATATCCCCCCAGCCCCTGCCAGGGACACTAACACTGCCTGCTGCTGCATTGCCGTGGTCCTGCAGGCGCAGCCCCGCGTGTGCACGGAGGAGGAAACACGCAAGCTCTGGGAGTCCTTGTGCAGCAAGATAGAGCAGAAGCGCAGCAGTGGCACCGCCAAAGGCCTGGAAAAAAGAGCCAGAGCAATGGGAGGCCCAGGTACCGCAGGCCGTGAAAAACAACTGGGGAAAGAGCATTCCCAGTTGAGTGTTTGCCTTTTGGAGTGCTCGCCTCTGAAAAAGGGGGTGTGGGCCAGCTTCAGGCCAGAGCTGGGCAAAGAGGGTGTTTTCCTGACAGCCCTGGGGGCACGGAGAGCAGCAGGGTGGGACTGCATCCCAGGGACCTGGACCTGCTCTCTCCAGACAGCAGCAGATCCCACCACAGGTGTCCTGACCAGACTTGTTGCTCTGCACCTCTGTGCATACAAGACTGCAGAGCTTTGTACTCAACTCCGCAGCTCTGGAGAGCAGATCTGCTCCACGTCGGCCAGTGCCAGGAGACCGTCTCAGGCGCTGAGGCTCGCGAGAGAGACGTCCAGCAAGAGCCTTCTCCGGCGTTACGAGCGCCAGTGCCGGCCAGCCAGGCTGCTGACACCAGCTCTTGCCCCGATCAGTAAAGCCCCACCTGCAAACCGCTGGGTCTCACGCTGTGGGTGTTTCCTTGGTGGCTGTGGAAGCTGCGCTGGGCAGTGGGTGAGCGCTGGGGGGGCAGGGAAAGGCCTGCAGGGAGAGGGCTGGAGCTCCGGCCCTGCTCCAAGGGCAGCCCTCCCCAAGGCTCTGCTGGACCCGCTCGGCTGCGGCCCCGCTCTTGGTGCCCCTGCAGCCCGTGGCCCTGGCACTGAGCCTGCTGCAGCTGCACATCCCGGACAGGAGCGGGAGGAGGAGGAGGAGGAGGAGGAGGAGGATGTGAAAAATGCAGTTGTGATTCGTGCTAAGATGTTGAATGTTTACAGATATAACCAAATGAGGCACGGACTCTGAACTTGGAAAAGGGAAAAGGTGGTTAAGTTCTATGTAAAAAGTTATGAAACTTGTTTAGGAAGTTATATTGATAGAGGGAACTAACCTTTTAAGGGTTAAGCAACTGTATAGTAAGGGCCTACTAACAAGCTAACATTTTAAACCACGTAATGAATATCTAGTTTAGAGCTGTATGTAACCAAGTGTGCTAAAAAAAGCAGGACTTCATTCAATGCCGAGATAAGAAGTTTTACAGCACCAGCTGCAACCTTGAGGAGACAAGACAGCCAAGATTTACAGCAAAAAGGGGGCGCCAGTCCGGTTTCGGTCGGTTTGGTAGCTTGGGTTCCAGGCAGTTCCTTGTAATGAGCCAAAGGGAAAAAGTCCACTGTGACGGAGCTGAAGGAGCCTTCATCCAGAGACCCCTAAAGACCCCTCCTCAAATTCACCAAGTGACACTGCGCAGGCGAACAGGGGAGGGGCGAGGAGGGGCTGTGGAAATGGTGATCTGAGACTCACTTCATGAATATGTAGAGGCGTTCCTGGGGTCATTATGAATATGTAATACCTTACTGTATTTAAGCACACTTCTTATTGTTAAAAGTGTGCGTGCTGGGCGGAGTGAATCCCCCGCGCACCCAGCGCTGTTTTGCTTATGCTCTAATGAACACATGTTTAAAGAATACAATTAAGGAATTGGATTAAACGTTGTTTATCTATAGAAAAAGCGTAAGTTATTTATTTCAAGGAGGAGGCTGGGCAGCCAGGGGAGCCGAGCTGCAGGGGAACATCCGGGGGCTCGCCCAGCCAGGGCACTGCGGGGCGCCCAGGCCAGCGCTGTCAGGGGCACCCAGAGCTGTGCAGGAACCACCGTGTGGTTCCACGTGGCACCACGGGGACAGCGACAGCCAGGGCAGGAGCCGTGCCTGGGGAGAGGAAAGCCATGGGGGGCAGTTGGGCAGCCGGACTCTGCCAAAGCTCTGCTGGGGCTCCCGAGCCTTTTGTCGGACAGCCCCTGGTAGGACAGGCAGGCTGGGGCTGAGGTGGGATGGCCAGGCAGGCTTCAGCCGGGAGGGGAAGGATGGGGTTCCGCTGCTCCACGCGGGGCTGATCTCAAGTCTTGCTCAGTCACTCTCTTCCAGCTCACTGCTGCTTTTTGCATTAACGATTCAGCCTGTCCCTCGGTATGAGGATATTAGGATCCCACTCTGGACCGTCCGAGGGACAATTTTGGCGAGTGTGGCCTCAGCCCCGGGTCCTGGCCCCAGTGATAGTAATCAACCTTACAAGATGTTTTCTTCCATGGAACAGGACAGGATGGGTCTTCCCTGAATATCGCTGGATCTGTTACAGTTGGGTTAATATTAGGATAGTAACCAGCCCTGTAGCCATAGAACTCTCGTAATCAGTAATCAAACTCTGTTCTTAAAGCTGCCATAGATTTATGGTATATTCTTATAAGGCAGGTAACTATAACCGAGCCTTATTCTTAAGGTGGACATAGATTTACGATATATTCTTTTAAAGTTGGTACCGTAGAAAATAACTGATAATTATAGCATCTTTTAGATAGGAAGTTTGTGTTAGAATAGGTGTGGAATATGCTAATGGTTGTCAGGGGTGTAATGAATATGTATGTGACTGACTTGTATAATAAGGTATGGTCTGAATCAGCTGTTGGAAGCTTTGGGTGCGAACCCCTGGTTTCCCAGCGCTGAAATAAAGCACCGCATATAACTACGTCCGTGGTTGTGTGTCCTGATTGCTAACATTTTGGCGACCCACATGGGAGCTTGCAAGCATTGCTGAGACGGCTCGCGTCTCGATCCTGCTCCGGCTAGCACCGAGGTATTCTTGGGGAGTGCATCGGACGCGACCGGCTCTCCGCTGCTCACGACGGACCTCTGATTGGTAAGAAGGTGCTTTATCTGTTGTTTTACCTGGATTACTGGGTACCCATCTGGTCTGGTTCTGGTCTGGTAGCCTGCCGGTCAGACGCGGTGAAAGCCACGCTCGGTTGGGCAGGGAGCTCCCGGGGTATTGCCCAGGCAGCCGTCCGTTAGACAGAGGGAAACCTCTGCAGGTTCGGCATCTGGTCTGGTTATTTAAGCCGCAGGCTCGGCACCTGCTCTGGTCTGGTTATTTGCGCGCACCTGGTCTGGTTATCTATGCTGTTCAGGACCTGGTCTACATTTTTAGTAATTTGATCTGTATTTGCTGTTGAAACTGGTGATTTGATCCGTCTTTACTGTTGTTCTGGTAAAGTTATCTGTGTGTTACCTTTCTGTGTTAATCGTCTGTGTTACCCTTTTGTGTTGATATGAGCGATACAAAGATGTCACCATTGGACTGTTTGTTGAAACATTGGAAGGAGGCTGGATTTGGACAATCAATGAGTAAAAAGAAATTAATTGAATATTGTACTCACTACTGGCCTGAGTATGACTTGCCTAATGAAGTACGGTGGCTGCCAGAGGGTACTTTAGAACCTGGAACTATTAGTGAATTAATGAGGTTTTGTCAAAGGGAAGGTAAATGGGATGAGGTACGGTATGTGGATCTCTTTTTCTATCTTGTACAAAAACAGGACTGGAGGAAGGAATGTGGGTTAATGTTAGTGCGGAGGAGCGGTACTAATGATAAATGTATGGGCTGTACGGCAGAAAAGAAATGCATGACGTGTTTGGCAACAGAAAGCAGCCGCGGTAACGCCTTAGATCTGCCGTGTCTTGACGCTGCGCCTTCAGAATCTGAACCCTCTGCACCTCAACCCCTTAAACCCCTGGCACCTGTGCGTCTTACTGAAAGTGATATCAATTCCAGTGGGGATGAGGGGGCAGCAACCGGAGTAAAAGGAGTAACAACTACACCAATATCCTACAGGACTAGGAACAGAGGAAAGGAAGCCCAAAAGGGGGGTGGACTGCCAAATGTAATAGCACCCCTGAGACAAGCGGTAGGAGTGGGGGGAGAGCCAGTTTATGTAAAAATCCTGTTTTCGCCAGGAGATTTAATGATCTGGAAACAATCGGCTGGTCCTTACCGGGAAAACCCGGACAAGGTTGCAAGGATAATTAAAATGATAATTAAAACGCAGAATCCTGATTGGGATGATTTACAAGTGATTCTTGACACATTAATGGATTCTACAGAAAAGGATATGGTTATACGGGTAGCAAGAGATAAAGTAAGGGAGGATATTCGGAATGGAATAGTGGGTGGCAATGTTGATGAAAATTTTCCAAAGGAGGATCCCCGGTGGGATTATAATACTGGGGGTGGTCAGCTTCGCCTCCGGAGGTATCGGGACTGGTTATTGATCGGTGTTCAGACTGCTATGCCAAAACAAATGAATTGGTCAAAATTGTATAATGTTAGGCAGGAAAAGAATGAATCCCCTTCAGCCTTTTTAGAAAGATTAAAAGAAACTGCAAAGAGATATACGGATTTAGATATTGAAACCGAACAAGCAAGGGTTCAGTTGGCTTTAATCTTTTTGGGACAGTCTCAGGATGACATTCGGAAGAAATTACAGAAACTGGAGGGGGCACAACTACGAGATCTGGATGTTATGTTAGAAACAGCCTGGAAAGTTTATAATAATAGAGAAAAAGAACAGTCGAGGCGTTCTCAGCAAGACTTGTTGGCCCTGCTCCAAGGGCAAGGCAGGGGAATAGGAATGGAAGCCCGTGGCAGAGGAACTAGAGGCGGCCGAGGGCGCGGTTTTCGGAATGTTCAGGGAACTCCTTTAAGACCTGTTGTAAAGCTTGGTATAAATCAATGTGCTTATTGTAAGGAGGAAGGACACTGGAAAAATGAATGCCCGAACCGTTCGGGCTCCACGAGTCAGGTACCAAGTGCAGCAGGGAATGCAGTGTGAACTATGGTGTTAGGAGAGTATGATAACAACAGCTGACTATATGGCAGCACAAGAACGGATACCCAGAGTAAGGAACCCCTGGTGACGATACAAGTGGGGACCAGGATGTGAGATTTTTAGTGGATACAGGGGCTACTTACTCGGTGCTAAATTCCTTACAGGGAACAATAGGTCATAAAATGACAACGATTGTTGGTGCCACAGGGAGGGAAGAAGTACGGCCAGTCCTGCAACCCTTAGATCTGTGTTTTGGAGAAAAGGAGTTAACCCATGAGTTCTTATATGTTCCAGATTGTCCAGTTTCCCTTCTAGGACGGGATTTATTGACCAAATTGGATGCTGTGATAACATTCGAGAATGGAAACCTGGTAATGAAAATTCCAGAATCCAAGGTAGGACAAATTCTGTTATTAAAAGAAAACCCGGCAGTGGAAATACCACAAGCTGTGGAGGAGGCGGTGATCCCCACGGTACGGGCGACTGGCATACCTGGGAAATCGAAAACAGCCCAGCCCGTAAAAGTGGAATCAAAGGAAGATGCCAGGCCAGTACACTTGAGGCAGTACCCACTGAAATTAGAAGCTAGGTTAGGAATAGTGCCTCTAATCGAAAAATTCTTGAGATATGGAATTCTAGAGGAATGTGAATCAGAATATAATACTCCAATTTTTCCAGTAAAGAAGCCCGATGGTAATTACCGATTAGTCCAAGATTTGCGGGCTGTAAACCAGATCACTAAGGACATTTATCCGGTAGCTGCAAATCCATATACCTTGTTAACATCTGTGAAGGAGAAATAGAAATGGTTTACTGCACTTGATTTAAAAGATGCCTTCTTCTGCATACCCCTCGACCAGGAAAGCAAAAAGCTATTTGCCTTTGAATGGGAAAATCCACACAATGGAAGGAAAACTCAGTTAACCTGGACACGTCTTCCGCAAGGATTCAAGAATAGCCCAACTATTTTTGGAAATCAGTTGGCCAAGGAACTCGAGGAATGGACTACGAAAGGCCACGTCGTGATCCCTCGACAACGGTACCTGTTGCTACAATACGTAGACGACATTTTGATCGTGATTGAGACACGAGAACTCTGCATCCAGGTAACGATTGAAATACTGAACCAATTGGGAATGAATGGGTACAAAGTATTGAAAAGTAAAGCTCAGATTGCATCCGAGACCGTGATTTATTTAGGATGCGAGCTTTCTCAAGGACAGCGGAAATTAGGTACAAACCGTGTGCGTGCTATCTGTGCTATTTCAGAACCATGAAACTTACATGAATTAAGATCCTTTTTAGGAATGACAGGATGGTGCAGACTTTGGATTACGGACTATGGGTTGATTGCTAAACCTTTATACGAAGCACAAGGGAATAAGACGTTTGTGTGGGGAAAACCACAACGTGAAGCCTTACAAAAGCTAAACCAGGCTTTGATGCAGGCACCTGCCTTGGGCCTGCCGGACTTGAGCAAAGATTTCCAGTTGTTTGTACATGAGCGACAAAGCCTTGCCTTGGGGGTATTAACCCAACGACTGGGATCCTGGAAAAGACCTGTCGGCTATTTCTCTAAACAGCCAGATCCGGTAAGTGCTGGGTGGCCGGCGTGCCTACGGGCGGTGGCTGCTACAGTAATACTGATCCAGGAGGTCCAAAAACTAACTATGGGAAAAAGGATCGAAGTGTTTGTATCCCATATGGTGACAACAGTACTGGAACAAAAGGGGGGCCATTGGCTGTCCCCAGGCAGAATGATGAAATACCGGGTAATTCTGACAGAACAAGATGATGTTGTTCTAAAAACTACTAACCTAATGAATCCTGCTGAGTTTTTGGGTGCAGGTACTGAAGAAGGAGACCTGGAACATGATTGCGTGGAAGTCATTGAATACACCCACGCAAGTCGCCCTGATTTGAAAGACACTCCGCTGGCAGAAACTGACTGGGAACTCTTTACTGATGGCAGTAGCTTTGTGGAGAACGGAATGCGGTACGCAGGATATGCGATCACTACTGCCAAGACAGTAATTGAGGCTAAGCCCTTACCATCAAACACCTCAGCACAAAAAGCGGAGTTAATCGCCTTAACCAGGGCATTGGAACTCAGCAAAAACAAGAAAGTTAATATATGGACTGATTCAAAATATGCTTTCAGAGTTGTTCATGTGCATGGAGCCCTTTGGAAAGAGCGGGGAATGCTCTCTTCACAAGGAACAAACATGAAGTACCAGGAGGAGATACTGAACCTGATCAATGCCATTCAAAAACCATCGCAAGTTTCTGTAATGCACTGTAAAGCTCATCAAGGTGGAACATCAAAAATCATCGAGGGAAATTGGCTTGCTGATCAAACAGCTCGGTCAGTAGCACGGCAAGTGAGGACAATGGTGGGCCTTGTCTCCCAGAAGGTAAGAGCAATGGATTTATTACCTTCAGAACCACCTAAATATTCTAGAGAAGATGAAAAATTGGCAAGTCTAGTAAGAGCCAGCAAAAATAATTCTGGGTGGTATGTAACCACCAATGGACAAGTTGTGGAACCATAGCCACTGTTATGAGAGGAATACTTCAGACGGAACACCAGAAGTGTCACTGGGGTGCAGAAGCATTGGTAACTTATCTAAGAAAACGAATTATCTTGGTCCAGATGTTAACAATGGCAAAGTCTATTACAGCTAAGTGTGAAATTTGCTTGAAAAATAATCCTTTAGTAAGAAGAAAAATAGAAATGGGGAAAATTAAGACAGGTGTACAACCTGGGGATTATTGGCAAATAGATTATGTAGAGCTCCCCAGAACCCGAGGATTCAGGTATATACTAGTTGGGGTAGATACCTTTTCAGGATGGCCGGAAGCTTTCCCTTGTCGCACCAACCAAGCAAAAGAAACTGTAAAATGGTTACTAAAGGAAATAATTCCTAGATTTGGGGTACCACTGGGGATATCTTCCGATAGGGGACCACACTTTGTGGCACAATTAGTAAAAGAAATCAGCAGATGTTTGGGAATTAAATGGGAGTTACATACCCCATGGAGACCCCAGTCTAGTGGGCAAGTGGAGAAAATGAATCAAACTCTAAAAAGGCAACTTAGCAAGATCTGCCAGGAAGCAAAAATTCAATGGCCTCAGGCCTTGCCAATAGCATTGCTGCGCATTAGGATTAAACCTAGGAGTGGGATGTCAGTGAGTCCATACGAGATTTTGTATGGCAAACCATATGAAGCACCAGACCCAAACCCAGAGGTACATGTGAAAGGAAATCAGGACTTGTACAATTATGTGTTGTCTCTTGGCAGGACATTGAATCGACTCAGATCCGCACTAGTGTGGAATCGCCCACTAGCGCTCGAGATTCCGGTACATGATATAGAGCCTGGAGACACGGTGTATATAAGAACCTGGAATGAAGAACCCTTAAAAGAGCGTTGGGACGGACCCTATCAAGTACTCCTGACTACATTCACCGCAGTCAAAGTTGCTGGAGTAGACTCCTGGATACACTATACCCGAGTGAAAAGAGTCCCAAGACTGTGGAAATCGCAGATAGTGGGTCCTACCTCGCTCAAGATTACATCGCAGTAATGTCTGGTTTTCATTACCGAATTGTGATTTTGGTTAGAGTGTTTGTACTTTTGAAGAGTGCAGAGGGAAGTGCCACTCTATTCCACAAGGCCTCTGATAAACAGTGGGAAAATGGGACAATTCAAATGGAATTGCAAATTAGGCCATGAAGAGCAGTAAACAATAATGAAAGTACCCAGGTGCCACAGGTAGTACAAAGCGTACAGAATCAGGCAGAGAATCTGATGATAGGGCTAATTGGAGATTTTGCATTGACCCAGAATACCAGTAGCATCACTGCTTGCCTTCCAATTCCAAAATCGGCTGAAGATCCAATACAGTGGGGAATAATATCTACCACCTTACCAGAAGTAAATAAAACGAGTAAAATAGCATGTGAATCTCACACTAGAATAGAAGAAGTCCCAACTGAGCGATGGGTAAAAAGCGGACCCCAGACAGAAGTAATGACAATAGAAGATTGTATGAGACTCAGAGGAAAACTTGGTTCAGGTGCTGGGTGGAAAACCAAGTGCACCTATGAAAGCTGGACCAAAGAGACGGTAAATGAAAAGGTTGAACGGACTTACTGGGAATGCAAAGATCAAAATAGCAAAAATAGAACTGAATCATGGAATAACATGTGGACACTGAGTATTGTACAACAATACCAATATAGTGAAGCATTTCCATGGTGTGTACGGTGGTCCAATGTAACAGGAGGAACAACAGTACCATGGTGGAATTGTTCACAAGTAATAACCTGCCAGACAGATGTGAAAGAAATACCTCTGTCCATCATTAAAGTTGCAACAATTGCAGGTTGCATTTGTCAGAAACAATTGGATCCAAAGGAAGCAACCAAGATAGGCATTGATGGAGATAGAATTGATTGTAGAGGCGTTATAGGTAGTGTGGGACATCTGGTTTGGGCCTTAAGTGATGGGACCTGGACAACTCATCTACCAATAGGAGGACCAGTAGGAGGTGCAGTTTTATGGGGTGCAGGATTCGGGGGTGCAAGCCTTGGGCGGGCAGGATTTTGAGGTGCAGGGTTGGCAGGTGTAGGGTTTTGGGGGAAGGATCTGGAGGTGTGAGATCTGGACGTGCAGGGTTTGGTGGGGCAGGGTTTGGTGTGCAGGATTTGAGGGCGCAGAGTTGGATCTGGGGGTGTAGTGTTTGGGGGTACAGGGTTTGGGGGTGCAGATTTTGGGGTGAATCGTTAAGGGTGCAAGGTTTAAGGGTGCAGGTTTTTGGGTTTGCAAGATTTGTGGGTTTGGAGGAGGCATATTGGGATGCGGGATTTGGGGGTGCTGAGTTTTGAGTGCAAGATTGGAGTGACTTGATATTTGGGTTCAGGGCTTTGGCGGACAGGATTTAGGGTTTTAGGGGTTTAGGGCAAAGGGTTTGGGGGTGCAGGGCTTTTGGGGTGCAGAATTTAGAGATTGAGAACCTGGGGGGGGGTCAGGGCTTTGGGATGCAGGATCTGGAAATTCAGGATTTGGGGTTGCAGGGTTTTGGGAATGCAAGATTTGGGGGTGCAGCATTTGGGGTTTCAGGGTTTAGGGGAAGGACCTGGGGGTGAAGTTTCTGGGGGTGCCGGGTTTCTGAGTTCAGGATACGGGGGTGGAGAAACCCTCGAGACCCCTCCCTCCTCCCGCCACCCGCCCCTTCTCTTCCCTCTCCGCAACCTGATTGGCCGGCTACGCACCTTAATTTCCATTCTCCCCGCCTATCACTCCTCCCCGTTTCCCCAGCGCTGCGCTCCGCTCCGCCCCCCAAGCTTTCTCGCGCGATCTGATTGGCCCGCTCTGCATCCCCGTTCGCGTTCTCTCCGCCCACTCCTGGAACCTCGAGGTGATTTGCATATTCGGCGCGGCTTTTTCTTCTATTTAATTTCTGTTTCCATTTCTAGTTCTTTATTTCAATTTCTGTTTCTTTTTCCCGGCGGCCAGTTTGAGCCTTCAGGTGCTCTGTTTCCATATATGAATACATATATAAAAAATACATATAATAAAGATAAAAAATATGCCAAAATATAAGCATATAAAAATGTGTATACATCTATATAAAAATATACAATATATAGAAATGCATATAGAGAGAAATGTATATATAAAAATGCATCTGTTTGCCTAAAAATCGCCCCGAGGCGATCTGCACATTCGGCGCGGCAGTTTCTTCTCTTTCCATTCCGCCCCATGTGTTTCTATTTCCATTCTAGTTCTGGTTCATTTCTTTTTCTGTTTCTTTTCTATTCCTCTCTGTTTCCCGGCGGCTCCTCCGACCGCTGCCCCCCCCTTTCTGACGGGCACGGCCCCGCCCGCAGGGGCAGCGCCCCCCGCCCCCCCGGCACGGGCACCGGGCGCCGCTCCCCGGCTGCAGTTCCGGGCTGTGGCCACCAGACGGCAGCACCGAGCGCGGTCACGCAGCGCCCCCCGGGCCCCGCAGCGCGGGCGCTTCTTTTCAGCCCCCCGGCCCTTTTTCTTGACCCGCGGGCAGCCTGAGCTCCCTGAACGCGCTTTCCCAGAGCCGGTGCATCTGCAGGCGGCAGACACACATAGCGACACACATTTCCCCAAGCCTGAGCGGAGCCAGCATTCCCTTCCTCGCCCTGGAATGATCAGGGAGGCGGGGCAAAGGGAGGGAGAGGCCAAAAACAAGGACAAGGAGCAGGACAGAAACGGTGGGGAAAGATCCTAGGATGGGCAGCAGGAGAGACAGGGGAAGGAGAAGCAGGCGCCGGGCCACGGGACAGGGAGCGGGGCAGACCGTCAGAAACAAAAACAAAGGGGGAGTGGGACAGAGAAACAAGGGGAAAGTCAAGGAGAAGGGCAGAGAAACAGGAACAGGGGTGAGTGGGGAGCAGGACTGAGAGATGGAGCGAGGAAGGGGAAAAAGGATGGGGGCAGAACGCAGGGAGTGTGAAAAGGACAGGGAGCAGGACAAAGGGACAGGAGAGGAAAGAATTAGCAATGGGCTGCAGGACAGAGATGGAGGAATTACAAAAAACAAAACAAACAAACAAACAAACAAAACCAGAAAGAAAATACTTCAGTTTTCCTTGGCTCAAGATTTCACTCGAATTCTGAGCAGCACTAAAGGTGGTGCTTGATTCCACTTCTAATTAGTTCCTTGACAAAGTTTATTTAACTGCTGTTTCATTATATGATTGATTTTCTTTTCTACCTGCCCACTTGCTTAAGGCTTTTAGGGAGTTTGCAACTGCCAATCCACCTGTAATGCTGTTGTCGAGGGTTTTGATGGTGGGGTGACAATCAAACCCTGGCAGATGTATCGTTAACCTCCTCTCCCCCCCACTTCCCCTGTTTGCCCCTTCCTCTCCCCCCTTCCCACTCAGGACAGGCGATCGGGAGGGAAAGAAGGACAGAGAGAAGAGAGTTGGGAAAACTGAAGATGTTTTACTAATGCTACTGATAAAATAGAGAAAATAATACAAAATATATAAAACCAATCTTCAAAGTCTCAGCAACTGCAGAGCCAGCACCCGAAGTACGGGATTGGACTCTGCAGCCAACCGGAGCTGGATTCAGTCTGTCACTGGCCTCAGTTCGCAGGGACGACCAGCAAGGTCCTCTCCTAATGTCGCCATAAGGAAAAAAGGGACAAGATCCTCGTGATCTCCCACTTTTATATGAAGTATTCACGTGAATGGGATGTTACACACAGTTGGTCAGTTTCTCGGTCACCAGTTTCTCGTTGCCCCTCTCATGAGATGTGAATCTGTCCTTATCAATAAGTTTCCATTCCATTGCTATGTTCACCAAAACATGTGTCTGATTCTCCAGGAAAATGCAGCTCATATGAAGCTTTAGCTGGCAGGCAAAATTCACTAAAAGAGAAACTTGGTTTTTAACAAAACCAGGACAGCTGTGCAACAAAACGTGGCCTCTGTCAGAGTGTACCCCAAATCGGGGTATGAGTTCATTTAAGAAAGCTTTAGTTACTTGTCTCACTTTACTAGTTCGGCACGGGAATGCTTCTGGCCAACCTGAGAAGGGATCTGTTAATACCAGCAAATATCGATACCCCCCTTTTCTAGGGAGTTTGGATAAATTTATTTGTCAGTGTTGTCCTGGTACATTTCCCTTGTCCAATTGTTCTTATTTGTACCCCATTTACAGTACTAAGCTTGTTTTCCAGACATATTTCACATTGCTGGGTCACTTGTTTCTAAATAGTATATAAATTCACCTTTACCTTTTAATCAAATCTTGGTATAGAGCATCAGCTCACTAATTAGTTTTGCTGTATTTTAATACAATTTCCCATAACACACTACAAGGAATAGTTTCCTGATGTTGGTTCGAGGAGGCAGCCTCTGTCTTTTTAGAAGCTTGTCCAGCAGTATCATCTGTAATCTGCCAATTTATTCTTTTTCCCGGCAGCCCGTTTGAGCCCTCGGCTGCTCCATCTGCATGTATAAATGCATATATATTAAAAAAATATTAAAAATATACATAAATGTATCTATATAAATATATATCTCATATATAGAGAGAAAATATATATAAATATGTGTATAAAGATATATATATAAATAGAAAGATATCTTCCCAGCAAAACAACTGCTGTGGGGCTGGGCTGCAGAGATTGAGGGGGTGGGGAGGGCAGAGTGCAGGGGGGAGACAATGGGCTGTTTAGGGGGGTGGAGGTGCCCCAGGGGTTGGCAGACAGAGGGCTATTGGGGGGGCAGTGTGGACATGGGGGGCTGGAGGGGACAGAGAAGGGAGTGAAGACACAAGAGTGGAGGAGGGGGCGCGTCTCATGGGGGAAAAAACCCACACGGGGCACATTTGGAGAGAAGCCGTTTGGGGAGGGGCAGAGACACCACCCCCCGGGAGTACCTGCAGCAGACGGCTCACCTGGGACAACCCACAATGGAACATCCGCTCTGGAGAACCGACCACAGCGGAGAATCCACACCACATCACCCCGGCAATGCCCCTGCAACTGCTGCCATTTCACTCCGGAGTTGCCCCAAAAGGGGGCGGGGTGAGGGGTGGTGTGCCTGTCCATAATACAGATATTTTTTTGACTTTTCCAAAATATGTAATTTTGAGAGGTTTTCGCACTTTTTCACAACATGCTTTTGGTTTAGTGCATCAAAATGTAGTTAATTTTACTTTCCAGCTGCACACGTCCAGGAAGAGTTCGATTACCAGGAGCCTCAAACTGTTCTTCTGTTATTATTTCCCCCAATGCACACCCAGAATTGGGGTGTTTGGAGTGGTTTTGTGCTGCTGTGGTGGCTCCCACCCTGTGTGCACAGCGCAGAGGGGAAAATCCCCATTTGGGAGAATCAGCCCCAAATCAGGATGAGAAAAATGGGAAAAGGAGAAGGGAGAACAGGCAGCTTTTCAAAGTGGTTTTGTATCTTTTCTTTTGAGAGATATTTTGAGGGGAGGTTGAGTTTTTGAGTTCTGAAATGCTTTCTCTAAACAGGGTTTCTTTGCATTTAAAAACCTTATGTGTCACTGACATTTACTCTTATATATCTTATTACATATACATATTTAGGGAATATATCTAGTTTATATATTACCTGTTTGCACCTTAATATATATCTACTTTGACATACCACATTACATACTTTTACTTCTGTATCTGTTTATACCTGTATACAATATTTATTTATACTTAAGTACGTTTAAACTTCAATTTTGACACTAAATATATTTTCAGATTTACATATTTTGATATATATACAATTACATATATTTAGACTGAGATACCTACTTACACTTAATATATAGAAAGTTCGGGAGGGACCCAGGAGTGCCCCAAGGGACCCAGGAATTTGGGACAGACCCAGGAGTTCTCCAAAGGACCTCGGAGTTCGGAAGGGACCCAGGAGTGCCCCAAGGGACCCAGGACTTTGGGAGGGACCCAGGAGTGCCCCAAGGTTTCCAGGGTTTCACGAGGGACCAAGGAGTCCCCCATGGGATCCAGGCATGCCCCAAGGGACCCAGGAGTTCTGGAGGGAACCAGGAGTTCGGGAGGGACCCAACAAAAGTGCCTCCAGTTTACAACCAGCAGAGTGGAGGCGGCTGCATCACCCGCACAACAAAAGTGGCAATGTCTACAAGAGCATCCTGGTGGGTGGCGTGGACAGCAAAATGGTGTGATCCTGGGTGATGTTTTCATCCCAAATTGCTTAAACCGTGCTTTGAGTTTTGGAAACATATGTTCCCTGATCAAACCTCCCTGAAAGGGAAAACGACAAATGTTACAAAGCAAAACGTGGAGTGGGGTATAAATAAGAGGTTTGAAAACAGCATCTCCGAAAGCTTCTAGTCATGAAACTGAAGTTTGGATTTGATCAACAATTCAAGTGAAGCGTTTTGAGCAAGTGCTGGATCTGCAGCTCCTGCCCTTCTGCCAGCGCCGGCTGTTGTGTCTCCAGCTCAGCTCTGGTTGTGACTGTGACACACGGTGCCACTGACAGAGGGAACTCACAAACTAACACATCAAGGGTGCCTAGTTTAGAGTTTTATGTAACCAATTATGTTAAGAAAAAACAGAACTTCGTCGAATGCCAAGATAAGAAGTTTTACAGCACCAAGATGTAAACTTGAGGCAGCAGCTGTAACCTTGAGGAGACAAGATAACGAAGATTTACAGAAAAAGGGGGCGCCAGTCTGGTTTCAGTCGACTTGGCAGCTTGGAAGACCTGTAGAGACCATAGAGACCCATAGAGACCACAGAGATCATAGAGACCATAGAGACCGTAGAGACCCATACAGACCCATAGAGACCACAGAGACCCATAGAGACCACAGATACCAGAGAGACCCATAGAGACCACAGATACCAGAGAGACCCATAGAGACCACAGAGACCACAGAGACCCATAGAGACCCCTCCTCAAAGCCACCAAGTGCCACTGCGCAGGTGGAACAGGGGAGGGTCAAGGAGGAGACTTATGGAAATGGTTCTCTGAGACTCATTTTAATAAGAAGCAGGGAAAGGTTATGAATATGTAGAGGCGTTCCTGGGGTCATTATGAATATGTAACACCTTACTGTATTAAATACACCTCATATTGATAGAAGTTGCGCATGAATGGTGGAACGATCCCCCTTGCACTCAACGTCGAAATGAACACACCTGCTTTATAACCTTGTGAGTTGTAAAGTTTTATGACTTTACAGGCTGTAAAGATGTTTCTGCCATCAGTGGCTCCGCTCGGGCAGGGCTGTCCCCATGGAGCCTCTGGCGGGTGCTGCACCCGCAGCCCCAATGCGGAGCCGCCTCGTGCGGGGTCACGCGTGAAGCTGTACCTCTGGAAAATGAGATGCTGTCAGCAGAACTTAACAGGGGTGTTCGCTTGGCTGCTTCAGGAATTATTTTGTTCTCCTTTGAGTGTGGGTTTTATCCTCTGCTGTGGAGCATGGGAGCGAAGCCCCCAGAGCCCTGGCGGATGCAAACCCCGCAGTGAGGGTGACAGACCTGGAGCCAGGAGCAGGTTTCCCCAGGGGAGCAGCGAGTTCAGCTGCCCACACAAAGGTCACACAGGCAGGTGCTTAAGGAGAGAAGCCAGAGACTCATGGTCAATGGGGCAGAGTCCAGTTGGAGGCCAGTATCTAGTGCAGTGCCTCAAGGGTCAGTACTGGGGCCAATATTATTCAATATATTCATTAACGATTTAGACGAGGGAATTGAGTGTACTATCAGCAAGCTTGCTGATGACACCAAGCTGGGAGGAGTGGCTGACACTGGAAGCTGTGCTGCCATCCAGAGACCTGGACAGGCTGGAGAGTTGGGCAGGGAATAACCTGATGAAATTAAACAAGGGTAAGTGTAGAGTCCTGCATCTGGGCAGGAACAACCCCAGGTTCCAGTGTAAGTTGGGGAATGACCTGTTAGAGAGCAGTGTAGGGGAAAGGGACCTGGGGGTCCTGGAGACAGCAGGGTGACCATGAGCCAGCACTGGGCCCTTGTGGCCAGGAAGGCCAATGGTACCTGGGGTGGGTTAGAAGGGGGTGGTCAGTAGGTCAGAGAGGTTCTCCTGCCCCTCTGCTCTGCCCTGGGGAGACCACACCTGGAATATTGTGTCCAGTTGTGGCCCCTCAGCTCCAGCAGGACAGGGAACTGCTGCAGAGAGTCCAGCGCAGCCACCAAGATGCTGAAGGGAGTGGAGCATCTGCCGTGTGAGGAAAAGCTGAGGGAGCTGGGGCTCTGGAGCTGGAGGAGACTGAGGCGGGACTCATTCATGGGGATCAATATGGAAAGGGGGAGTGTCAGGAGGATGGAGCCAGGCTCTTCTCGGTGACAACCAGTGACAGGACAAGGGGCAATGGGTGCAAACTGGAACACAAGAGGTTTCACTGAAATTTGAGAAGGAACTTGTTCTCAGTGAGGGTGGCAGAGCCTGGCCCAGGCTGCCCAGGGAGGTTGTGGAGTCTCCTTCTCTGCAGACATTCAAACCCGCCTGGACCCCTTCCTGTGGAACCTCAGCTGGGTGTTCCTGCTCCATGGGGGGATTGCACTGGATGAGCATTCCAGGTCCCTTCCAATCCCTAGCATTCTATGATTCTATGATGATTCTATGATAATGAGCAAAGGCCTGTCTTTCTGCAGACTGCTTGGTCCTGCAAAGACTTCCAAGAACTAAAAATTACAGTGGGTTTAGTAACTAAGTCATAGATTCTGCTGGATACTAAAACATGCTCTTTGCGACACGTGGTGGTTGATTTAGTTCAAGACGACAGACGCTGTTCTAGAATCGCAGCAGTAAATCACAGCCTCTGCTCTCCTGAGCAACCACTTGGAGAGGTGAGACCTTGTTCTCAGCAGCCACTGAATCCACAGCAAGAGCTGCCCCAGCTGCTGTTTGCAGACATCCATGAATCCACAGTCTCCTGTGCTAAACACCTTCTTTGATGTTCTGCAAAGATTTTGGGCCTTGTAGCTGGGTTTGCTGGGGAAGTGGCACCTGGTGTCACAGTCACACTGCAGTGCTGAGCTGGAGACACAATAGCCAGTGCTGGCAGAAAAGCAGGGGCAGCAAAGCCGGCACTTGCTCAGAACGCTTCACTTGGCATTGTTGATCAAATACAAGCTTTCAATTTCAAGACCAGAAACCTTGAGAGATGCTCTTTGCGAACTTCTCATTCATCCCCTGCTCCACGTTTTGATTTGTAACATTTGTCATTTTCCCTGTCAAGGAGGTTTCATTAGCGAATAGGTGTTTATGAAACTAAAAGCACCATTTCAGTCACCTGGGGTGAAAACATCACCCACAGTAACAGCATTTTGCTGTTCCCACCACTCACCAGGACGCTCTTGTAGACTTTGCCACTTCTGTCGTCTTCTACACTGGTCCGAATGATGCAGCCGTCTCCACTCTGGTGGTTGTAAACTGGCTGGACTGGAGGCGCTTCTTTTGATGTAACGGGCGTCACAGAGCTGGGGCACTTCTTGGAGCACTTGTCATCAGATGACAGCAAGGGAGGGGATGAGATCAAACACATTGATTACAATTTAATTTAAAAGACTCAAAAGCTAAATATGACACTCTTCAGCACAACAGCCTTAACAAGGGCTTCAGTAACCCAGTTAAGACAGTTTAGGTCAAAGGAGCAGAGTCTGTAGGACAAGCTCCCTGGGAACGGAACCCAGCCCAGCCCAGGCTTGGTCTGGGCAGTTCCTGGCAGGTCAAACCACAGGGCTGGTGAGCTCTGACCTCACCTGCTTCTCACTCGCTCAGTTGCTCCGCCTGCCCCAGAATTAGGCTGGGCTGATGCAGAGGAGCTTTCCCCCCAAAATTGCCTTTCCCAGAGCTCAGGTCCCTCCATTCCACTGCAGGCAACGCCTTAGTCAAGACCCACAGGCTTGGGCAAGCGCCCGGGGCCGCTGGCAGCGTCAGCAGCCTCGCACAGGCTGTTTGTGCTGAACACAGGGCCCGGGCCTCACCTTGTGCTGAGGCTCCTCAGCAGTGTCGGTGGGAGGGACGATGGTGACGGTGCTGTCCCCAGAGCTCCCACCTGGAGTAGGTTTGGGCTGTGCTTTGATGGGTGTGCTGTGGGCGCTCACCCCCAAGCCCAGGAATGGCCTAGGGGAGAAAAGAAAGCACAACAGAGCTGGGCTGAGCACAGCTGTCACTTGCTTCAGAAATCTGACCTGGTGGTGTGTTTTCCTGTCTCGAGTGGCCTATTGTTTGTATGTGTATATCAAATTACACTCTATCCCTATTTACTCTGTTTTGCTACTGCAAATTTGAATTGAATTTATAATCCAGCACTAAAATTGTTCCTTTCTCTGACACCTTAGGGTTATTTCTAATGTCTTTAATCAATAATCTACTTATGCCAATAGAAAGGGACAGCAGAAATAGGTATTTCTAGCTGCTGGTGTCTCCTTACAGTACTGGAGTGCTCTGGATCCCCAGACAGGTTTGTCAGCTGGTGTTTGATTTACTCCAGTTCATATTCAGGCACCAAACACCCCTTCTCATTGTACTCACAGGCTGAATCTCTTCATCACACTCTTCTGAGCTTTGGCTGATGTGATGCTCTTGTCAGCAGCTGCTTCAATTTCCCATGAAAGATGGAAACTGCAGAACAGGCAATACTATATCTCAAAGTGGCCATATTTGAGAACCCCAGGGTCATTCCCCCTCCCCAGAGGGCTGCATCCCCACAAAGAGGAGCGCAGCTCTCCCGTGTGTATTTCCACTCTCCGGGAGCAGCTCCTGGCAGCTCAAGGCTCAGAGAACCTGCCTGCAGGGGAAGAAAAGCTGCTTCGCCAGCTGGGCTGAGACTCGACCTCTCTTCAGCACTTAAATGCTGCTGCCTCCTAAACCACTGCAGGAATTTCTCATCTGGTGCCATGCAATAGCTGTTACATGCAGACTGCAAGAGCTCAATTTGGGCGATTACTTCAAATTCCTAAGAAAAAAAATAATAAAATAGGAATTCTAATTAGAAGAATAAAGCCAGTCTCGTTAATATACTTAACACATGCAGCAACAGATCCAGGACAAACTGAGTCTGACCCGCAGTTCATTTCAGTTGAAGAAGTGACTATTTCAAGAACCACTTTTTCCAACAATGCAATTCTGCAGCTCCCCCTTCCCACTCACCCCTGCGTGGCCAGAGCGGCGCCGAGAGAGGAATCATGCTCTGTACGTGGGTGGTTCTCAGGCACTGGGCAAGGTAAAGAGTTTGTCCCTCTTGGTACACTCCGGCCCCAAGGGGCTGGAATGAGGGCACCCAGGCATCCCTGTCTCTGCATGGCTTGTGCTCCTACCCTCTGTGTGACTCTGGAGAGCCACAGGATGGTGCCCATGATCTATCTATGTGGGTGAGCAGCTGCTCCCTGGGGGCACACAGAGCGATGCGGCCGTACATGCACGTCAGAGCAGCATGAGTGGCCTGAGGTCTCTCTGCGCCCTGCAGTGGCTGTGCCTGTGACCACAGAGATGTCCCCACATGTCAGCCCCAGTCCTGCCCCGCACCCTCACCAGCTCCTTCCTTCCCTGGGCATCTCCCGGCAGCTTCTCGAGCTGCGAGCTTCGGGGCCGGGAGCTGTTCCCATCCTGCAACCGGGGCTCTGGCATGGGATGGGGAGCAGGGAGCAGCCAGCATCACACACACTGCTGGCGGATTTACCGCTGTCCTTCCCAACACATCTCAGGGGCCCCAATGCTGGGACATCCCCTCTGAAACACAGGTCTTGGGCACCTCTTACAAGAGGGCTGATATAAACACAGCTGCCACAGTTTGGCTACAGAAGGTGTAGAAGTGAAAATAAGGTCACAAAAAGGAAAGCCAAAGCGCGAAACCCTGGACTCTTTACCTTCCAGCCCGTGGAAGTCTCATAAAACCTGTCTCTGGTGAAAGCAGACACTGTGTCCAAAACCAGGTTGAAGTGGATGTTAGCAGCATGGGACACCACAGAAATCATCCCCTGCAACCACAGGGAAATGGGGAGTGGGCTCCACCTCTGGCACTCAGCCATGGCCAGTGACAATAGCCAGGCAGGACGTTGCAATAAGGGGGAAACAGCAGCGATGGGCAGATCAGGGAGGTCTGGAGGAGGGCCAGCACCAGCCCTCCCTCTGCCCCAGCAACAGGCAGAGGATGCTCAGGACATGAGCATCACCTCACCTGAGTCTCAGAGAGCTCCACAGAGTTTGTGTCCTGGAGGAACCTCAGCACCTGCCCTTGGACATGGCTGAGGTCCTGACAACCTGCCAGCACTGTCCTGAGAGCCTTGTAGAGGAAAAGCTGAAAGAGAAGAGGCTGAGCCTGAGATGCAGTCACAGCCCGACCTGTCAGGAGAGGGTTGGCCCCAGACTGACCCAACTCCCCCAGGAGCAGGCGAGACTGGCCGCAGTGCCAGGCCGGGGCAGCATGGGTGGAAGCGCAGTTTGGGGGTGAAGCAGTGAAAACTGCCAGTGTGGGCAGAGTCCTGGTGTGGGGTAGGAGACAAACCTTCTCCCAGGAGCCGGGGGCAGAGCTGCCCAGCTGCCGGCTCAGCTGCTGGCTCAGGCCCACGGTCCAGGTCTCATTCTCAGTGGGCTCCAGGGACGCTGGCAGGCTCTGGGGGGAAGAGGAGAGGAAGTGAGTGTCCCCCTGCCCTTGGCCTGGGCCCTTCCCACACCCATGTGTCCTGGGATGCTGCTGGGGGAGAGCTGCTGGAATGGCAGTGTCTCCCCCTGCCAAGCCCAGCCGTCTTCTCACCAGCTCCCCACAACTCTGTCTGCTCCCTCTTCTCCCCGTCTGTGATACCCCCTGAGGATGCTGTACCTTAAGCACATGCTGCTCCCACTCTGCAGAGTCCAGGGAGCTCTCAGCTCTTCCTAGAAAGCAAAAGGAAGCAAAAGCTCTGCTGCTGCTCAAGTTCACACCAAAGAAGAGCCTGGTGGTCTCCTCTGCGGTCAGACCTTCCAGAAGTCCCAGGTCATCAGGCTGGAAAGGGCCCACAAGCGCCTGTGCCAAAGCCCTCGCAAGGCCACAGACACAGGAGGGAACCCAGGGGCATTTGTCAGAGCCACTGGATTCATGGTGGGGAAGGACACACTGACCATGGCTGATCCCCACTGTGTGACTGCTGGGAAGCTGCATTTTCCTGCCCTCTCTCCCCTCCAGCCTCTCCCCCCACCCACACTTTACCTGCCAGGTGCTGCAGCAGGAGGGGGATCTCAGTGGCCCACGCTGTCCCCAAGGCCCCGTGGATCCAGCCCTGCAGGGTCTGCAGCAGCTGCAAGGCAGCGACTGCGCAGCCACTGCTGGTGTGAGGAGCTGCCGCCAGCACCTGGGCAAGGGCAGCAGAGAGGGGTCACCCCTGCCACCAGAGCCACCCCTGCCAGCCCTGAGACAGGACTGGGATCCCTGCGGGGCTCGGGCAGGCTCGGGAGTGCTGCCAGAAAAGCTCTTTCTTTCCCCAGGGCCCCGCTACTCACCAGCGGTCGAGCCAGCAGTGCCTGGGGAGCCGGCAGCTGGGCTGCAGGGAGGGGGAAAGGCTGGTGAGATGAAGAGGCCTCGCTGTACCCTGACCCTCGTACCTCCTGTGGCCCACACAGGGCTGAGAGCAGCTGCACAGCCACAGTGCTGGCCCAGGGGCTCCCCAGGCTGCCCCGCATGGGATGAAGGCAGATCCAGTACGACCAGGAAGGAGCTGCAGCTCCCCAGGAGCCAGAGCCTGACTCTGTCCTTTGCTTTTCCTGGGCTCCTGCTCAGGGTTCATGGGGCACAGGGAGACACAGACTGGCCTGAGCCCCTTCCAAACCCTGCAGCACTCCCTGGGGCTCCTACCTTGCTCCTGTGAGTCCACAGCATTGGGCTCCTCCTCCTCCTCGCATCCCGCGCTCTCCCGTCTCTCCAGCAGGGCTCGCAGGCAGCGGGACAGCGGGATCAGCACGCCGCTGCACTGGGCTGGCACCATGTACTGCAGCAGCCTGGGCCACAGGAGCTGCAGAGAAGAACCGAGCAATTCAGCACATCAGCATTTCCACTCAGCTCCAAGATGTGAAGGATGGTCTACATTTCCCTGAGCCTCGTGTGCTTCAGCACACGTGAGGGGAGAGGTTCAGGCCATGAGGAAGAGCAATAAAAAACACTCTGAAGGCAAGAAGTGGCCACAGCAGCGGGCCAGAGGGCAACTTACTTGGGACAACCCTCTCTGAGTGACATCCAGCGAGCCCAGGATGTCCACGTGCAGGGCTCGAAGAGCTCTGTCCTCCTGCGGCTCCCAGGCAAAAGGGCCTCCTGCCGCCTGTAAGACAGAGTTGCAAAACCCCCGTTCCTCTCAGCTCCTGACCGACCAGGCTCAGGCACGGCCCCACCACTGCTGCTGCACCAGCATCCCGGGAGCAGCGACCTCCCGAAGGAGAATCCAGAAGCCCTTTCCTTTGCCCTGCTCCCAAAACAGCCTTCTGGAGCTCTGGAGAAGAGTGGCACACACCCATCTCCCAGCCAGACAGATGCTCCAGCCAGAGAGGGAAGATCCTTGGCAAGCCAGCAGGAGGCTGGGCCATCCCTGGCCTTCATCTCCTGGGTGCCCGGCTGGAAACACTCACCACAGGGGCTGCCGCACAGCCTGTCCCCTTGCCAGAAGGGCTGTGGGCCCCAGGCTGCTATGGGATGGGCAGGGCATGCTTTGGAGAGCCGGGGCACGAGAACACCACAGAAAGCTCCTCTAGCCAGGCCCACCTGTGTGCACGGGCTGAGATGGGCTGATGGCCCATCAGCATTTCGGGACGGATGATGTCCTCTCCCCACAAGTCTGCCCCTCCCTTCACAAGGCAGCTTTGCTGGAGGTGCGTGTGTGCACAGTTCAGCCCATGGGGCATGCAGGCAGTCCCGGGTGGCGTGTCCAGGTGCAAACCCACGTCACCCCGACATCTCCACCACCATGGCACAGCCCTGTGGAGGCCGCTGCGATGGCTGAGCTGGCACCAATGGCCCTGCAGTATGGAGCTCTCCATGGGCAAGGGTGCCTGCAGGAGCTCTCAGCACGGCCCCGGCACCGGCTGAAGCCCTGGTGTCCTGCTCTGTCCTTACCAGTCTGCTCGAGCTCTGGCTGTACTCGCTGAAGATGTGCCCCACCACATCCCATGGCCAGCAGCTCTGGGAGCCGGAGCTGAGCATTTCCCGGATGAACTCCAGAACTGCCCTCCGCACCTGCCGGGGAGAGCGTGGTTATCACCCTCCTGCTCCAAACCACAGGGAAGTCGCCTGCGCTTGGGGAAGCCTTTGTGGCTCACGGGGAGATGATGAGGGCACGGCAGAAGTTTTTGCTGCTGCCATGGCCTGGCCAGGCTCTGCCCCGAGGGGAAGGGTTTCTCTGCCTTCCCTGGCAGCACTGTCCCTTCCCAAACCAGCTCACCTGGGCGCTGGGGTCGGTGCACACCAGCTGCTCAGCCACCACCCACCGGGGCAGCTTCTTCCTTGCTGCAGGAACTGGAAGAGACACAGAGAGGTGTGTTGAGGCAGAGCTCCAACGGCAGAAGGATCCCTTGAAGCTTCCAAGCTTCACATACACTGGTGGGACAGAGAAGCAGGGCCTGACTCTGAATTCACAGGAGGGAGGGGTGTGCCCAGAGTGACTGTTTCTAGAGGCACAGCTATTTTGTAGGCACCGAAAGCTCTGGTAATGCAGAGAATGGGAGAAACGCCACTGGTACGAGCATCTCCTGTGCAAACCATCCACTCATGTCACTGAGCCTGGAGCATCGTCCCTGGTGTTCCCCCATTTCTAACTGCCGGGGACAGCTTGAGCATGATCACAGGGTGTCAGCTCGGCTGGGGGACCCGCTCTTTGCAGCTCCTCTCGGGTGCAGCTGCACCACTTCCAGCCCATTCCAGCATTCAGCCCAGCAGCCCCAGCCCCTGCCGTGTGTCCCCAGCCCTGGCACTGACCATCAGAGCGGGCCAGCTCTCTCAGCAGGCTCAGGGTTGCCACATGCTGGGCCTTGCTCCCATGCCTCAGCTGGGACCACAGAACAGCTGTGGGCAGGTTTGGGCTGCAGGGAAGAAATTGCATTCCGCATTAGCAGGTGGCTGCCCCTGGCTGCCGAGGACAGGGGCAGAGCTGCCACGGCACAGGGACATCGCCCCGTCCCCTCTCCTTACCCTGCAGCGTCATGGGGCGGGATGGCTTTGCCTTACGGGCCAGGGCAGGCACCTCAGTCACATCAGGGACCTATGGGAACAAGGGTCGTTTGAGAGAAATGTGCATCGGCCTTGAGAGGGACTGAAAAGAATTGGTGCTCTCTGCCTTCCTCCCCTCCCTTGCTCCTCCTGCAGCTTGGCCGAGAGGGAAATGGCTGTGGGAACCAGGCTGCCCCTCCAGCCCCTTCCAAGCATAGAATCAGAGAATGTCCTGAGTTGGAAGGAACCCACAAGGATCTCGAGTCCAACTCATGTCCCTGCACAGGACACCCCACAGGTCACCCCATGTGTCTGAGGATGTTGTCCAGTCTCTTCTTGAACACTGTCAGGTTGGGGCCGTGACACCTCCCTGGGAGCCTGTTCAGTGTCCAGCACCTCTGGGTGAAGAACCTTTTCCTCATGTCCAACCGACCCTCCCCAGCACATCTTCTGCCATTCCCTGGGATCCCAGCATTGCTCTTCCTGCAGCCTTAAGGCACCTCCGTGGCCCCTGGCTCACACCCTGGCATGCTGGTCTGCAGCTGGTCCTGGCGAAGGGACACCCTGCCCTGTCCCGCAGGCTCCCCTTACCTGGCGGTGCCCAGTGGTGCGGGTGGCGAGAGCTGAGCCCCGTGGGGTTGGCATCTGACCTCCCCCCAGCATCTGCAGTACGTGGATGAGGTTCTACAGGAGAATGGGGAGGGGACAAAGAGGAGGCTAAAGCCAGCGCAATGCCCCAGGGAAAGGAGAAGTCCAGCACAGATGGGATGAGGGGAGCCCCCGATGTCAGCTCCCAGGGACATTCGCAAACCCTCCTGCCCAGGGTCCTTGTTTGCCCCCTCTCAGAGCAGCATCAGAGGGTCTCTGCTCTCTGCACAGGGACACTGCTGACAACTCCGATTCATGGAATCATAGAATAATTTTGGTTGGAAAAGTCCCTCAAGATCATAAAGTCCAACAATAGCCCACCCCTGGCACTATCCCATGTCCCTGAGAACCTGTCCTGGTTTTGTTAAAAACAAGTTTCTCTTGTAGTGAATTTTGCCTGTCAGCTAAAGCCTTCATATGAGCTGCATTTTCCTGGAGAACCAGACACATGTTTTGGTAAACCTAGCAATGGAATGCAAACTTATTGATAAGTACGGATGGACATCTTGCGAGAGTGGCAACGAGAAACCGGTGACCGAGAGACTGACCAACGGTGTATAACATGCCATTCACGTGAATACTTCATATAAAAGTGGGAGATGACGAGGATCTCATCCCTTTTTCCTTCCTTCTGCTTGTGGCCGACATTAGGAGAGGACCTTGCTGGTCGTCCCTGCGAACTGAGGCCAGTGACAGACTGAATCCAGCTCCGGTTGGCTACAGAGCCTAATCCAGGACTTTGGGTGCTGGCTCTGCAGTTGCTGAGACTTTCAAGATTGGTTTTGTATATTTTGTATTATTTTCTCTATTCTTATCAGTAGCATTAGTAAAACATCTTTAATTTTTCCAACTCTCTTCTCTCTGTCCTTCTTTCCCTCCCGATCGCCTGTCCTGAGTGGGAAGGGGGGAGAGAGAAGGGCAAAAGGGGGAAGTGGGGGGGGAGAGCTGGTTAACAACACATCTGCCAGGGTTTGATTGTCACCCCGCAATCTTAACCCTCGACAGAACCTCATCTCCATGTCTGTTCAACCCCTCCAGGGATGGTGACTCCACCACTCCCCTGTGCAGCCTCTTTCAATGCCTGACAGCCCTTTCCAGGAAGAAATGCCTCCTCCTGGCACTTCCCACTCAGAACTTGTCCCTCACTGGACGTTACAGCAAAGCTCTGCCCACACACATAGCCCCAGGGAGGTGCCAGTGCCTCCCTTCCCAAGAAGATGAGCCCCAGGGACTCTTGGTTCCCCCTGTCCCCGTCCCCCCCATTGCTCTTTTCTAGCCCAAAGAGCCCAGGAAGCCTCAGGCCTCCTATGCTCTCCCTGCTCCTTCTCTAAGGGCTTCCCAGCTCCCCTGGCACCCCACAGCTCCCCAGCACCGCGTGGCACTGGCACAGACCCGCTGATCAGCCACGCCGGGCACTGCGCGAGTCCTCACCTCGGTGACCTGGGAGGTGTCCTGGACCCGCTGGTGCTGGCGCAGGAGCTGGAGGAGCTGCTCCCGGGCACGCTGGCAGTGCCACTGCTCACACACAAGGACACCAACCACGGCAGACACCGCACCCAGGACAGCCCGATTATCCTGGGGAGGGAAGGGAGAGGCTCTGCTTGGGCGGCTGAAGCTCTGCCTGGTGCTCAGCACGCCCTGGACACCAGTCTGCCCTTCCCACTGGGAGGGGTTCCCTTTCCCTTCTGCCCCATGGGAGAGGGACTCCAGAGCAAAGCCAGCGTTTCCCCAGGCTGGTAGCCCAAGGCCACAGGACTCGGCTGCTTCTCTCCAGGGAGCCTCCATCCCCAGGCACAGTGCCAGCAGGCTCCTGGCTCAGGGGCTTTCCCCCCAGACCCCCTCCCTTCCCCACCTCCCTCTGCTCCACCCCACGGGGCACAGATGGACCCACTGACATGGACACCCCCTCTGCAGCCCCAGCTGTGGGAAGCAGCACTTCTCACCTGTTCCTCCTTGCAGCCCAGCCAATTTACCACCGCGTGATGGAAGAGCGGGTAAATGTCTCCACAGAGCTGTGCTGCCCTGCTGCGAGGAAAGGGGCGGCGCTTCTGGCTGCACAAGTACACGGTGATGCCCTTGGACCATTGCTCCAGAACTGCACCAGGAGAAAGGACAAGGGAGCACATGGGAGTCTGCAGCAAGGGTCTGCCCTTGCACCCTCCCCCAAGCCTGCTTTACGTACAGCCCCAGGCCCAGTCCAGGACCAGATCTGGATCCAAGGACAAGCTGTGCTCTGCAGGTGTCTGGATTCTAACACCCCACTGTTTCTCTCCTCCCCACTGCACCTGTTCCTCCTCAGTGGCCCCTTTGCCTCCAGCACTTGCTACTACAGCCCCTTCCCTTCCCACATACTTCCCTTTCAGTGCAGGGACTTCAAACCCCAGGGAAGAGCAGGGGAATCATAAAACCACAGACTGGCTGAGGTTGCAGGGCCCTCTGTAGATCCCCAGCCCCACTTGCTCACGCAGGGTCACAGAGCAGATCACACAGGATCCCAGGCAGGTTCGAATGTCTCAGAGAAGGAGACTTCACACGCGCTCTGGGCAGCCTGGGCCAGGCTCTGGCACCTCACAGCAGAGAAGTTTCTCCTCACGTTTAGATGGAACCTCCTGTGTTTCAGTCTGTGCCCATTGCCCCTCACCCTGGCGTTGGGCACCACTGAACAGAGTCTGCTCCACCCTCTGACATCCACCCTTCAGATATTTACCAGAATAAATGAGGTTCCCTCTCAGCCTCCTCCAGGCTGAACAGCCCCAGCTCTCTCAGCCTTTCCTCAGAAGAAAGATGCTCCAGACCCCTCAGCATCTTCGTAGCTCCTCTTTGTAAGGAACAGAAGCCACGGGAAGGGACCCGGGAGCTCCTGACGTGTCCTGCCCACAGAAACCTCCCAGGCTTCCCCCGCTCCTCCGCACACCCAGCAGTTCGAGGTCCCGGGTGGGCTGACACCCACCACCTCTCCTCTGTGGTCACATGGAGCCACCAAAGGCCACCCAGCCCCTGCGTGGGCCCTGGCCGAGCTGACACTCACCCCCGCAGATGGTGCGCAGGGTCCGGCCGCTCCCCGCCCGGCTCAGTGTCCTGCGCAGGGCCAGCAGCATCGTTCCCGCGAAGGGGACACAGCGCAGGGCTGCAGAGAAGGGACAGAGGGACCCAGAGGGTCAGTGGCACACAGGGGACACCAGGGTCCATCTCTGGCAAGGCTGGAGCTGCTGGGATGTGTGGGGCATGTCAGAGGGCACCGGGAGGGTGGCCTCCCCGAGGGGGACACGGGGAAGCCCTGTGGGGAAATAGGGGGGACAGAGACCCTGCGGGTTTGTCTCCAGTGGGTTCCTACTGTCCAAGCACCAGGACTGGGCTGGTGAGGCAGAGCTGCTGGCCGGTCCTGGCACCAAGCGAGGAGGCACGGCAACTCCAGAGTCCCCCCAGTTCAAGACAGGGCATTTAGGGAGGGGGGATCCCTTCTCCCTGTTATCACAGACCCCTGCCAAAACCAGGAGGCTGCATGTGCTGTCCCATAGCTGCCAGCCATCTTGCCCAAGGTGACGAGCACAGCCTCATCAGGGACCTTCCCCACCACCTTCAGGTGGCTCTGGAGCTCAGCCATGACAAAGTAGAAGTGGGAGCGGGCCAGAGCCACCAAGAAGTCACTGGCGGCCATCTTCACATCATCCAAAAAAAAAAAAGTGCCACATAGAATTACAGAATCATTTTGGTTGGAAAAGACTCTCAAAATCAAGAGTCCAGCTGTTAACCCACCCCTGGCACTGCCCCATGTCCTGAGAACCTCATGTCCGTCTGTCCAACCCTCCAGGGATGGTGACTCCAGCACTGCCCTGGGCAGCCTGTTCCAATGCCCCACAGCCCTTTGGGGAAGAAATTGTTCCCCAGATCCAACCTCAACCTCCCCTGGCGCAACTTGAGGCCGTTTCCTCTGCTCCTGGCGCTTGCTCCTGGGGAGCAGAGCCCAACCCCCCTGGCTCCAAGCTCCTTTCAGGCAGTTCAGAGATCAGAAGGTCTCCCCTCAGCTCCTGTTCTCCAGCTGAACCCCCAGGTCCCTCAGCCTGCAGGGTCTGGGGTTCAGGATTTGTGGTGCATTCATTTGGGGGGGAGGATCAGGGGGGTGCAGGGTTTAAGGGTTCAGGATTTGGAGGTGTAGTTTTGGGGTGCAGGGTTCTGTGGTTCAGGTTTTGGGGGTGCAAGGTGTGGGGCAGGATTAAGGATTGCAAGGTTTTGGCGGTAGGATTTGGGGTGTAGGGTATGGGGTGCAGGAACTGGGGGTGCCTGATTTGGGGGTTCTGGGTTTGGGGTTGCAGTGTTTTGAAGTGAAGGGTTTGGAGGGGGGAGGTTTTTCGGGTGCAAGATTTGGTGGTGCAGGTTTTAGGGGTGCAAGGCTGGGGGGGCAGGGTTTTGGGGGGCCTGATTTGGGACTACAGAGTCTGGGTGTGCAGGTTCTGGGGGTTCAGGGTTTAGGGCAGAAGGATCTTTGGGTGCAGGAGTTTGGGGTTGCAGGGTTCTGGAGTGCCAAGTTTGGGGTGCAGTGTTTTGAGGTGCAGGGCTTAGGGAAGGATGATATGGGGGTGCAGAGTATAGGGCAGCAGGATCTTGGGGTGCAGGGATTTGGAGTGGAGGACTTGGTAGGGCAGGATTTGGGGGTGGACCGTTTAGGGGGGTAGGGTTTGGGGTGCAGGATTTGGGGGTGCAGAGGTTAGGGGGTGCAAGATTTGGGGTGTAGAGTTTGGGGGGCAGGGTGTGGGGGTACAAAGTTTAGGAGGCAGGGTTTGGGGTGCAGGTTTGGGGGTCCATTGTATCTTGGGGTCTATGAGCTTTCGGTGTGAGATTTGAAGGAAAATTATTTGGGGGTGCAGGGTTCAGGGGTGCAGGGTTTGGGGTTGCTGCTTTTGGAGATTCGAGATGTGGGTGTCAAGGATCTGGGGGTACAGGGTTTGGGTGCAGGATTTGGGGGTACAGGTCTTGGGTTCAAGACTTCGGGGTACAGGGGTTTGAAGGGGACAGGATTTGCAGGTGCAAGATTTGGTGGGCTGGGGTACTGGGGTGCAGGGTTTTGGGGTGAGGGGTTTGGGGGTCAGGATGTGGGGTGGAGGATTCAAGCATGCGTCCAGAGTTTCAGGGGACAGATTTGGGGGTGCAGGGTTTGTGGGGCAGGATTTAGAGTTCAAGGTTTAGGGCTTTGGGGTGCAGGGCTGTGGAAGGCAGGATCTGGGGGTGCAGCATTTGGGGCTGCAGGCTTTGGGGTGCAGGGGTTTAAGGTGCAGGGTTTGGGGCACGCGATTTTGGGGATGCAGCTTGGAGAGTGCAGGGTTTGGAGGTGGAGGGGCTTGGGGGACAGGATTTGAGGCAGCGCAGTGTTGGGGAAGGATCTGGGGGTGCAGCGTTCAGGGGGCAGAATTTGGAGTGCAGGGTTTGGGACTGCGGGATTTGGGGTGCAGGGTTTGGAAGGGCAGGATCTGGAGAGTCAGGATTTGGGGGTGAATGGTTTGGGGGCACACAGGTTTTGGGGGTGCATGATTTGAGAGTGCAGGGTTTGCGGTGCAGGATCTAGGGGTGCAGGTTTTGGGGATGCAGGATTTTGGGTCTGCAGGGTTTGAGGGTTCGGGACATCGGGTTGGAGGATTTTTGGGTACAGGACCTGGGGATGCAGAGTTTGGGAGGGAAGGATCTTGGGGTGTAGGGCTTGGGGGTGCAGAGTTTTGGGGTGTAGGATTTAGGGGGCAGAACTTGGAGGGGCAGGGTTATGGGGGTACAGGATTTGGGGCTGCAGGGTTTTGGGTGCCAGGATTAGGGGTGCAGGGTTTAGGGTAGCAGGATCTTGGGGTGCAGGGGTTTGGGACAAAAGGATTGGTAGGACAGGATTTGGGGGTGCAGGTGTTTGGGACAAAAGGATTGGTAGGACAGGATTTGGGGGTGCAGGATTTGAGGTGAGGGTTTGGGGGTGCAAGGTTTGGAGGTGCCAGGTTTGGAGGGGTGTGTTGTTGGGGGCAGAATTTGGAGTGCAGGATTCGAGGTGCATGCTTTTGGGGTGCAAGTTTTGAGGCTGCAGGATTTGGGTGTTTAGAACCTGGGGGTGCAGAATTTGGGCATGCAGGGTTTGGCTGTGCAGAGTTCTGGATGGCAATGATCTGAGGGTATAAGATTTGGGGGTTCAGTGTTTAGGGTAGCACAGTCTGGGATGCAGAGGTTTGCAGTGAAAGGTTTGGGAGGGCAGGATTTGGGGTGCAGGATTCTGGGGTGCTGGGTTTTGGGGTACAGGATTTAGTGTTGCAGGGATGGGGTTGAAGGGCTTGGGTTTCCAGGACTTTGAGGTGCAGGATTTGGAGGTGCAAGGTTTGGGAGGGAATTCTTTGGGGTGCAGGGTTTTGGGGTGCAGGGTTGGGGTGTTCAGGACCTGGGGATGCTGCGTTTGGGGGTGCAGTGTTTTGGGGTGCAGGGTTTGGGGAGGCAAATTATGGGTTTAGGGTGAAGGGTTTTGGGGGTGCACTGTTGGGGGTGAATGGTTGGTTTGGGGGGTTCAGGATTCTGGGGTGTAGGATTTAAGAGGTGTAGGGTTTAGATGTGCAGGGTTTGAGGGTTCAGGACGTGGGGGTGGACAATTTGGGCGTTTAGGGTTTGGGGGTTCAGGGTGTTGGGGAGGGATTTCAGGTTGCAAGATTTGGTGGTCCAGGGTTTTTGGATGAAGGATCTGGGGGTGCAGGGTTTGGAGGTTGAGGAAATGGGGTTGAAGGATTTGGGGGTGCAGGGTTTGAGAGGTGCAGGGTTTTTGGTGAGGGATTTGGGGTTCAGGGTTAGGGGGTGTAGGGTTTGGGGTGCAGGGTGTTTGGGAAGGATTTGGGGGTGCAGGGTTTGGAGATGCAGTGTTTCAGGGATCAGGGTTTGGGAGGCAGAATTTTGGGTGCAGGGTTTGGGATTGCAGGGTTTGGGGGCACAAGACTGTGGGGTGCAGGGTTTTGGGGTGAAGGGTTGGGTAGAGCAGGATTTGGGGTGCAGGTTTTGGGAAGGAAGGAAGGAAGGAAGGAAGGAAGGAAGGAAGGAAGGAAGGAAGGAAGGAAGGAAGGAAGGAAGGAAGGAAGGAAGGAAGGAAGGAAGGAAGGAAGGAAGGAAGGAAGGGGGGACCTGGGCATGCAGAATTTGGGGGTCCAGGGTTTAAGGCCGTAGGATCTTTGGGTGCAGGGTTTGGAAGTCTGGTACATAGGGTGGGAGTACTTGAGGGTGCAGGGTTCTGGGGTGCAGAGTATGGGGTGCATTGTTTCTTGGGAGAGGATTTGGGGTGCAGGGTTTAAGGGTTTAGGATCTGGAGGTGCAGAGTTCTGGGGTGCAGGGTGTTGGGTGCAGGATCTGGGGGTGCAAGATTTATGGGTGCAGGGTGTTGGGGGTTTAGGGTAGGAGGATCTTGGGGTGCAGGGCTTTGGGGCACAGGATTTGGGCATGCAGGCTGTTGCAGTTCAGGATAGGGGGGTGCAGGGTTCAGGTGTTTAGGAGCTGGGGGTGCAGAGTTTTGAGGCTGCAAAATCTGGGGGTGTACGGTTTTGGGGTGCAGTGTCTCAAGTGAAGGCTTTTCCAGAGGAGTATTTGGGGATGCAGGGTTAGGGGTGCAGGTTTCTCATGTTGAGGAGCTGGGGGTGCAGGATCTGAGGGTTGAAGGTTTGGGGGGCTGGATGAGGTGGTGCACGATTTAGGGTTGCAGATCTTGGGGGGCAGGGCTTTGTTGGAAAAATTTGGGGGTGCAGGGTTTTGGGGTGCAGAGCTTGGGAGATTGGGGTCTGAGGGTGCAGGGGTTTAGGGGTGCAATTTAATATTGCGGAGTGTGGGTTGCACTGGTTTTGGGGTGAAGGATTTGGGGGTGTGGGATTTGAGAGGTGCAGGGTTTTTGGGTGAGGGATTTGTGGTGCAGGATTTGAGAGTGCAGGGTGCAGGGTTTGGGTGGGCAGGATCTGGGGGTGCAGGGTTTTGGGGTGCAGGATTCAGGGGTGCAGAGTTTGGTATTACAGGTTTTGGGGGTCCATGGCTTGGGGGTGAAGGATTTGGGGGGACAGAATTTAGGGGTGCACGTTTTGAGGGTGCAGAGTTCAGGGGTGAAGAATTGGGGATGCAGGGTTTTGGGGGCATTATCTGGGGGGTCAGGATTTGGGGGTGCAGGGTTTTGAGGTGCAGGGTTCAGGTGTTCAGGACATTGGGGTGCAGGGTTTGAGGGAAGGATCTGGAGGTGCACGGTGTCAGGTGCAGGGTTTTGGAGGATTTTGGGGGGCAGTGTTTGGGGGCCAGGGTTAGTTGGGATTTGGTTTGCAGGGATTTGGGGTGTAGGGTTTGGGGGTGTAGGATCTGGGGGTGAAGGATTTCAGGGTGCAGGATTGAGGGGAAGGATTTGGGGTGCAGGGTTAGGTGGGATATGGGGCTGCAGGGTTTAAGCAGGGAAGATTTTGGGGTGCAGGGGTTTGTAGTGCAAGGTTTGGGAGGGCAGGGCTTTGGGGTGAGGGTTTGGGGGTGCAGGACTCACGTGTTTAAGAACTGAGGCTGCAGGATTTGGGGATTCAGGGACTGAGAGTGCAAGCGTTTGGAGATGCAGGAGTGTGGGGTGCAGGGTCTAATGGTGCAAGGTATGGGGGAGCAGGATCGGGGGTGCACGTCATGGGGCATGATTTGGGGGTGCAGGGTTTCAGGGTGTTTTATTTTTGGGGTTCAGGGCTTTGGGGAGGAGGATCTGAGGGGGCAGGATTTGGGAGTACAAGGTTTGTGTGTTCAGAACCGGGGGTGCAGCATTTAGGGGCCAGGATTTGGGCTGCAAGGTTTGGGGGTGCAGGATTTACAGTGCAGGCTTTTGGGGTGCAGGGTTTTAGGGTACAGGGCTTGCTGAGGCAGGATCTTGGGGTGTAGGGCTTTGGGGTGCAGGATTCGGGGTTGCAGAGTTTGGTATTACAGGTTTTGGGGGTACATGGCTTGGGAGGAATGATTTGGGGGGGCAGAATTTAGGGGTGCACGTTTTGAGGGTGCAGAGTTCAGGTGTGAAGAATTGGGGATGCAAGGTATTGGGGGCATTATCTGGGGGGCCAGGATTTGGGGGTGCATGTTTTGGGGTGTAGGCTTTGGGGGCAGGATGTTGGGGTACAAAGTTTAGGGGGCAGGATTTTGGGGTGCAGGATCTCGGGGTGTATGAGTTTTGGGTATGGGATTTGAAGGAAAATGATTTGGGGTGCAAGGTTTTGGGGTGCAGGGTTGCAGGGGCATGTTTTGCGTGTTCGGGTACTGGGGGTGCACGGTTTGGGGTACAGGGTTTTGGAGTGCAGTATTTTGGGGGGGCCAAATCTTGGGGTGCAGGGTTTTGGTGTGCAGGATTCGGGGTTGCAGAGTTTGCTATTACAGGTTTTGGGGGTCCATGGCTTGGGAGGAAGGATTTGGGGGTGCAGAATTTACGGGTGCACGTTTTGAGGGTGCAGAGTTCAGTGGTGAAGAATTGGGGATGCAGGGTTTTGGGGGCATTATCTGGGGGGTCAGGATTTGGGGGTGCAGGGTTTTGAGGTGCAGGGTTCAGGTGTTCAGGACACTGGGGTGCAGGTGTTATAGTTGAACTGTTTTTTTGTAAGCTGTATTCGGTTTTGTAAATTATGTCCAAGATTCTTACTTTACCTCTGAAGCTTTGCAGGTTGTATTCAGGTTCTTTTCTTAGTTTGAGAATAGAGAGCTGAAAGTTAGTCCTTATCTTGAAAGTGTAGGATGTGCATCCAGGAATCTCACATGATTTTATAATGAGCATATGGATAGTGCACATGTGCTGTGACAAGAGGTGAAAAGGACACGAGTGAAGAAGACTACTTACTTCATCCTGAAGACCACCTGAACGACCACCAGAGGACACTGCGCAAGCTTAGAGTATTTCCAAAGATGTCGCAATTGAAATTGTAAAATAGTTGTGTAATCTAATGAATATGCAACACATACATTGTAAACCTAATGAATATGTATGTAACCAAATTGTATAAATGTAATGGAGTTCGAATCAGCTGTTGAAACCAGCTTTGGGTGCGAACCCCTGGATTCCCAGCACCGAAATAAAAGCACCACATGTAACTACGCCCATGGTTATGTTTTGTTTGCTAACACAGGGTTTGAGGGAAGGATCTGGAGGTGCACGGTTTCAGGGTGCAGGGTTTTAGACAGGAGGATTTTGGGGGGCAGTGATTGGGCGGGCAGGGTTAGTTGGGATTTGGGGGTGCAGGATTTGGGGGTGCAGGTTTTGGGTGGGGAATTTGGGGGTACAGGGTGTTGAGGAAGGACCTAGGGGTGCAATATTTGGGCTTTAAGGGTTACGGGGGGCAGGATCTGGCAGTGCAGAGTTTGGGGACAGGATCTGGAGGTGCAGCATTTGGGGGTACAGGTTTTGGGGGTGCAGGGTGGAGGGAATTATTTGAGGTGCAGGGTTATGAGAGTGCAGGATTTCCAGGTGCAGAGTTTGGGGTGCTGGGTATGGGGCAGCAGGATCTGGGGGTTCAGGTTTTGGGGGTGCCTTCATCTGGGGGGAAGGATCTAGGGGTGCAGGTTTTGGGGGTCCAAGGTTAGACGGGATTTGGGGCTGCAGGGATCTAGAGTGCAGGGTTTAAGGCTGCAGTGTTCTGGAGGAAGGATTTGGGGTGCAGGGTTTGGGGGTGCAGGGTTTGGGGCTGCAGGGGTTTGGGTACAAAGTTTTGGTAGGGCATGGTTTGGGGTGCAGGATTTTGGGGTGCAGAATTTGGGGGTTTGCAGTTTAAGTGGACAGGATTTGGCGTTGCAGGGTTCTGGGGTGTCAGGTTTGGGGTGCAGTGTTTTGGGGTGCAGGGTTTAGGGAAGGATGATATGGGGGTGCAGGGTTTAGGGCAGCAGGATCTTGGTGTGCAGGGGTTTGGGGTGGAGGGCTTGGCAGGGCAGAGTTTGGGGGTAGACCATTTAGGGGGGTAGGGTTTGGGGTGCAGGGTTCTGGGGTGCAGGGTTCGGGAGTCCTGGATGTGGGTCTGGAGGATTTGAGGGTGCAGGGTTCTGGGGTGCAGAGTGTGGGGCTGCAGGGTTTGGGGCAGCAGGATCTGGGGGTGCAGAGTTGGGGGTGCATTGTATTTTGGGGGAGGATTTGGGGGGCAGGCTTTAAGGGTTTAGGATCTGGGGGTGCAGAGTTCTGGGGTACAGGGTGTTGGGTGCAGGATCTGGGGTACAGGATTTATGGGTGCAGGATGTTGGGGGTTTAGGGTAGCAGGATCTTGGGGTGCAGGGCTGAATGGTTTGGTAGGGCAGGATTTGGGGGTGCAGGGCTCTGGAGTAAGGGGTGGGAGTGAGGCTTTGGGGCTGTCGGTTTCGTGTTTTTCAAGAACTCAGGGTGCAGGGTTTGGGGGTAAAGACTTTTGGGGTGCAGGGTTTGAAGGGTGCAGGGTTCAGGTGTTCAGGACCTGGAGGTTGGAGGATTTGGGGGTGCAGGGTAGGGCAAGGAAGGCTCTGAAGGTGCAGAGTTTGAAGTTTCAGGACATGGGGGTGCAGGATTAATGGGTGCAGGGTGTTTGGGAGAAGGATTTAGGGGTGCAGGGTTTTGAAGTGCAGGGTATAAAGGGGCAGGATATGGGGTGAACTGTTTGGGGTGCACAGTTTCTGGGGGTGCAAGATTTGAGAGTGCAGGGATTTTGGGGTTGCAGGATTTGTGGGTGCAGGATTTGGGGGGGAAGGATCTGCAGGTGCATGGTTTGTAAGTGCCTTGATTGGGGTCAGAATTTGGGGGTGCAGAGTTTGTGGGGCAGGATTTTGGGTGCAGGGATTTTGGGTGAGGGATTTGGGGTTCAGGGTTAGGGGGTGCAGGGTGTTGGGGAAAGATCTGGGGGGGCAGGGTTTGGGAGAGTAGGATCTGGGGAGCAGGATTTGGGGTTGCAGGCTTTAAAGATGAGGAAATGAGGTTGAAGGATTTAGGGGGTGCAGGGTTTTGAAGTGCAGGATTTGGGGGACAGGATCTGGGGGTGCAGGATTTGGGCATGAATGCTTTCAGGGTGCAGGGTTTTTGGGGGAGGGATGACGGATTTATGGGGCAGCGATTAGGGGGGCAGGATCTAGGGGCGCAAGATTTTGGGGTGCAGGGTTGTGGAGAGCAGGAACGGAGGTGCCGGGGTGCAGGATTTAGTGGGGCAGGAATTGGGGGTGTAGGGTGTTGGGGGGAAGGATCTGCTGGTGCAGGTTTTAGGGTAAGGGGTTTTGGGGTGCAGGGTTTTGGGCTGAAGGATTTGGGGGTAGAGGGTTTGGGGGTGAAGGGTGTTGGGGGAAGGATCTGTTGGTTCAAGTTCTGGGGGTGCAGGGTTCGGGGGTGCAGGGTTTGGGCAGCAGGGTCTGGGTTGTGGGATTTAAGGTTGCAGGATTTGGGGGTGAAGGGTTTGGGGGACAGAATTTCAAGGTGAAGGCTTTGGGGTGCAGGATCTGGGGGTGCAGGATCTGGGTTTCAGGGATGGGGTGCAAGGTTTGGGTGATCAAAGTTTAGGGCAGCAAGATCTTGTGGTGCATGGTTTGAGGGGTGCAGGGTTTTTGGGTGAGGGATTTGGGGTTCAGGGTTAGGGGGTGCAGGGTTTGGGGGTGCAGGGTGTTTGGGGAAGGATCTGGGGATGCGGAATTTAGGAGAGTAGGGTTGGGAGAGCAGGGCTTTGGTGTGCAGGGTTTGGGACTGCAGGTTTTGGGGTGTAGGGCTTGGGGGACAGGGTGTGGGGGTACAAAGTTTAGGGGGCAGGGTTTTGGGGTACAGGATCTTGGGGTGTATGAGTTTTGAGTGTGAGCTTTGAAGGAAAATGATTTGTGGTGCAAGATTTTGGGGTGCAGAGCTTGGGGGGGCAGGTTTTCCGTGTTCAGGAACTGGGGTGCAGGATTTTGCATTGAAGGGCTCTGGGGTGCCGGGGTTGGCCTGCAGGGGTTGGGGTGCAGTATTTTGGGGTGCAGGGGCTTGGGTTTCAGGACGTGGGGGTGCAGGGTCTTAGGGAACAGGATTTCAGGGGTGCAGCATTTGAGGGGTGATGGCCTTAGGGGTCTTGGGGATGAAGGATTGGGGAGTGCAGGGTTTGGGGGTGCAGATTTGGGGTGCAGGGTTTAGGGGGTGTAGGGTTTTGGAGGGGCAGGATATTGGGGTGCAGGATTTAGTGGAGCCAACTTTTGGTCGGTAGGATTGGGGGGGCAAGGATCTTGGGTTGCAGGGTTTCAGGGTGCAGGGTTTAAGGCTGCAGGATTAGGGGGTGGAGGTTTGGGGGTGCAGGGTTTTGGGGTGCAGGATCTGGGGGATGTATGGCGCAGGATTTGCGGGTGCAGGGTTTGGAGGGGCCAAAATGGGGAGTGTACGTTTGTGGGGTGCAGGGTTTGGGGTGCACGATTTCTGGGGGAAGGGATTCAGGTTGCAGGATTTGGGGGTGCAGTGTTTGTGTGTTTGGGACCTCGGGATGCAGGATTTTGGGGTGCAAGATTTGGTGGTTCAGGATTCTGGGGTGCCAGTTTTTGAGGTGAAGGATTGGGGGTGCAGGGTTCTGGGGTGCAGTGTGGGGCTGCAGGATGTGGGGCAGCAGGATCTGGGGGTGCAGAGTTGGGGGTGTATTGTTTTTGGGGGAGGATTTGGGGTGCAGGGTTGAAGGGTTTAGGATCTGGAGGTGCAGAGTTCTGGGGTGCAGGGTGTTTGGTGCAGGATCTGGGGGTACAGGATTTACGGATGCAGGGTGTTGGGGTTTAGGGTAGGAGGATCTTGGGGTGCAGGGCTGAAGGGTTTGGTAGGGCCGGATTTGGGGCTGCAGGGCTTTAGGGTGAGGCTTTGGGGGTGCAGGTTTCATGTCTTTAGGAACTGGGGTTGCAGGATTTTGTGGTGCTGACTTTTGAGTGCAAGTTTGAGGGGCCTTGATTTTTGGGGTACATGGTTTGGGGGGACAGGATTTTGGGTGTAAGGTTTGGGGGTGCAGATTTCACACATTAAGGAACCGGGGCTGCAGAAGTTGGGGGTGCAGGGTTTGGGGTGCAGGGTTGAAGGGTGCAGGGTTATGGTGTACAGGTTTTGGGAGGGAAGGATCTGGGGGTGCAGGGATTAGGGAACAGAATATGGGGGTGCAGAACCTTGTTGTTCAGGTATTCAGGACCTGGGGGTGCCGTGTTTGGGGGTGCAGGCCTTTGGGGTGCAGAATCTAGAAAGGCAGGGTTGGGGTGCAGGGTTTGGGGGTGCAGGGTTTGCTGCTTCATGACATGGAGATGGAGGAATTAGGGGTGCAGGGTTGGGGACTGCAGGATGTTGGGGGAAGGATCTGCGGGTACAAGATTTGGGGCAGCAGGGGATGGGGAGCAGGGTTTAGGGGTCAGGCTTTAGGGGGACAGGGTTTGTGGGGCAGGGTTGGGAGGGTTGATTTTAGGGTGCAGGGTTTAGGGCATCAGGATCTTCGGGTGAAGGGGGTTGGGGTGAAGGGTTAGGTAGGACAGGATATGGGGTCCAGGTTTTTAGGGTGCAACTTGTGGGGGGCAGGATTTGGGGTATAGGGGTTTAGGGGTGCAGAATTTAGTGGTGAAGGGATTGGGGATGCAGGTCTTGGGGAGACAGAATTGGGGCTGCAGGTTTTGGGAGTTCAGGGATTTGGGGGTGCAGACTTTGGGTGTTCAGGACATAGGGGTACAGGATTTGGGGGTGAAGGGTTTGGGGGGCAGGGTTTGGGGTGCTGGGTTTGGGAGAGGTTCAGAACATGGGTCTGCAGGATTTGAGGGTGCAGGGCTAAGGGGATTAGGATTTTGGGGTGAAGGGTTCTGGGGTGCAGAGTTAGGGGGGACAGGGTTTCGGGAGGCAGGGGCTGAAGCGTTTGGGTGTGCAGGGTGTTAAGGTGCAGGATCTGGGGGTGCATGTTTTGGGGGTGCAGTGTTCTGGGGCTGTAGGTTATTGGGGTGCAGGATTTGGGGTTGTAGGAGGCAGGATCTGGGGCACAGTTTTTGAAGTTGCAGGTTTTGGGGGTGCAGGATCTGGAGAGTCAGGATTTGGGGGTGCACGGTTTAGGGTGCACATGTTTTGGGCGTGCATGATTTGAGAGTGCAGGGCTTTGGGGTGCAGGATCTGGGGGTGCAGGGTTTTGGGGTCAGGATCTGGGGGTGTAGGGTGTTGGGAAGAAGGATTTGGGGTGCAGCATTTTGAAGTGCAGGGTTTGGATGGGGGAGGTTTTGGGGGTGCAAGGTTTGGTGGTGCAGGTTTTGGGGGTGCAGTGTTAAGGGGGTGGAGGATTAGAGGTGCAGGATTTGGGGGTGCAGGGTTGGGCGTGCAGGGTTTTTGGGGGGTCTAATTTGGGGGTGCAGGATCTGGGGGTGCAAGATCCTGGAGTTCAGGATCTGGGGGTTCAGGATTTGGGCTGCAGGGTATGGGAGGGAAGGATCTGGGGCTTCAGGATTTGGGGCTGCATTGTTTGGGGGTGCAGGGTTTAGAAGTCAGGTCTAAGTGCAGGGTTTGGGGGTGCAGGGGTTTGGGGAGAAATTTAAGGCTGCAGAGTGTGGGGTGCAGAGCATTGGTCCACAGGATTTCGGGGTGCGGGGTTTCAGGGTTCAGGATTTGGAGGTGTGGAGTTTTGGGGTGCAGGGGTTGGGGGGTGAAGGATTTGAGGGTGCAGGGTGGTGGGGGAAGGATTTGGGAGTGAGAGATTTGGGGTGCAGGATTTGGGGGTGCAGGATCTGGGGGTTCAATGTTTAGGGTAACACAGTCTTGGGGTGCAGGGGTTTGCAGTGAAAGGTTTGGTAGGGCAGGATTTGGGGTGAAGGATTCTGGGGTGCTGGGTTTTGGGGCACAGGATTTGGTGTTGCAGGGATGGGGTTGAAGGGCTTGGGTTTCCAGGACATTGAGGTGCAGGATTTGGAGGTGCAAGGTTTGGGAGGGAATTCTTTGGGGTACATGGTTTGGGGTTTCAGGAGGTGGGGGAAGGATCTTGGGGTGTAGGGTTTGGGGCGGCAGGGTGTCGGGGGCAGGATTTGGGGGTGTAGCGTTTCAGGCTGGCATGACTTTGGGGGTGCACATGTGGGGGTCCCAGTTTGGGGGTGCAGAGTATGGGAATGGAGGATTTTGGGGTGCTGGGTTTGGGGCTGCCTGATTTGGGGGTGCAGGGTTTTGGGGTGCAGTGTTTGGGTGTTCAGGACCTGGGGGTGCTGTGTTTGGGGGTGCAGAGTTTTGGGTGCAGGGTTTGGTGGTGTATTGTTGGGGGACAGGATCTGGGGGTGCGGGGTTTGGGGTGCAGGGTGTACAGGGAAGGAGCTGGTGGTGAAAGATTATGGGGTGGAGGTTTTGGGGGATTTCAAGGAAAATGGGTTTGGGTTGCCGGATTTGGGGAGGCAAAATGGGGGGTGCAAGGTTTGGGGTTCAGAGCCTGGGGGTACAGGGTTTGGGGTTGCAAGGACTGGGGGAAGGATTTGGGGTGCAGGTTGTTGGGGGAAGGATCTGAGGGTGCAAGACTCGGGAGTGCAGGGTTTGGGGGTCCAGGTCTGGGTGTGCAGGGTTTTAAGGTGCAGGACTTGGGGGTGCAGGATTTGGAGTGCAGGGTTTGGGGGGGCAGGATCTGGGGGTGCAGCATCTGGGAATGCGGTATCTGGGGTGCCTGATTTGGGGTGCAGGATTTAGGGTGCAGGTTTTTGGGTTTCAGGGTTTTAGGGTACAGGGCTGGGTGAGGCAAGATTTGGGGGTGCAGGGTTTGGGATTGAAGGGTTTCGGGGAAAGAATTTCAGGGTGCAGGGTTTAGGGGTGGAAGGATTGTGGGACAGAATCTGGGGGTAGATTTGAAGGTTCAGCATTTGGGGGTGCACAGTTTGTACAGCAGAATTGGGGGTGCAGGATTTGGGAGGGAAGGATCTGGGGGTGCAGGATCTTGGGGCTCAGGGGTTTGGGTGAAGGGTTTGCTGCAGCAAGATTTTGGGGTGCTGGGTTTAGGGGTGCAGGATCTGGGGTGCAGATTTGGGGGTTCAGGGTTTAGAGGTCAGGATCTAAGGGGGCAGGGTTTGGAGATGCAGGGTTTGTGGTTGCAGGCTTTAGGGGTGCTGGGTTTGGGGGTTCAGGTGGTGGGAGTGGAGGATTTGGGGGTGCAGGACTTCCAAGTTAAGGGCTAGGGGTGCACAGTTAGGGCATGGAGAAATAGGGGTTGCCGGATCTGGGGGTGCAGTATTTGGGGGTTCAGAGTCTAAGGTAGCAGGATCCCAGAATCATTCTGGTTGGCAAACACCTCGAAGATGCTGGAGTCCAAGCATAAGCCCCTGGCACTGCCCCACGTCCCTCAGGAGCTCACGGGGAAACCCCTCCAGGGATGGCGACTCCAGCACTGCCCTGGGCAGCCTGTCCAGTGCCCGACAGCCCTCGCTGGGAGGAACACTTTCCAGTCTCCAGTCTCCAGTCAGAACCTCACCTGGTACCGCTGGGGCCGTCTCCTCTCCTCCTGCCGCTCGTTCCCGGGCAGAGTCCCCGAAGCCCGCTCTCCGGGCGCTCTGCGGGCGGCTCCTGGCCCGGCCGCCCCCCGCACTCCCGCTCTGGCTCCGCCCCAAGGCTCAGGCGGGAACGGCCGCTGCGTCCCGGCCGGCCAATCGCAGCTCGCCGCCTCAGCCCCGCGCGCCGCCGGCCGGTGGCCCCGCCCCCTCATCCCCCATCCCCTCACGGAGGAGCCGCACCCGCTGGTGCTGAGCGCGGAGCTGCTGGCGCCACTCGGAGAGGCTCCAGGGGACACCCCCAAAAGGTGATGGAGCCCTGCCCTGTTGGGCAGAGGGAGAGGACCCGAGACAGCCCCTGCCCTGTCGCTGTCGGGCACCGCTAGGGGACCGAAAAGATGACGAGGGTTGGAAGCGAGTTCCAGTTCGGCGCCACGGGCATCCTGGGAAAAATAGGCAGGCTGACCCTCAGAAAGGTACAGCCACCGAGCAGAGCTTAGCTGAGAGAAAATCACTAAAAGAGACCCGGTCTGGTTTGTGACAAAACCAGGACACCTCCAAATTGCGTACTTTGCCCGAAAAATGGGCCCCAAAAATGCTTTTTCCCCATAAAAATGGGTTCCCCGCAAAATTGAGTGTTTTCCCCCAAAAATGGGCCTCAAGTATTGGAAGTATTGGCTTTTTTCCAAAACAATGGGTCTTGTTCCCTCCAGAATGGGTACTACCCCACGAAAAATGGGACTGAAAATGGGTGTTTCATTCCAAAAATGTGTCCAAAAAATGGTGTTTACCCACAAAATGTGGGCCCAAAAGTTGTTTTTTCACCCCCAAAAAAATGAGTGCACCCACAACTGTGTGCACCCTCCGAAAATGGTTCGAAAAATGGGTGTTTCTCCCCAAATATGGCCCTAAAATTGGGGTTTTCCCCAAAATATGCACTTGTTTCTAATAAAAAAATGTGTTTCCCCCGAAAAAATGGATAAAAAAATAGTGTTTCCCCCAAAAAGGTTATACATTTTTTTGCAAGATTTGCCAAGTTTGGGCAAAATTACGGATTTTCTGGTCCAGATTTGTAGATTTTGGCGCAAAATTGCAAGGTTTTGGGGCAAGATTTGCAATTGGGGGGGAAATTAGTATTTTGAGGCAAGATTTCGCGTTTTTTGGTTAAATTACAAATTTATTTGCAAGAGTTTGGAAGATTTGCAATTTCTTTTTGGTAAAACTACTCAGTTTGGGGGCATTATTGTGCAAGATGATGAGAGAGGTTCTCCTGCCCCCCTGCTCTGCCCTGGGGAGACCACCCCTGGAATATTGTGTCCAGTTCTCCCTCAGCTCCAGAAGGACAGGGAACTGCTGCAGAGAGTCCAGCGCAGCCACCAAGATGCTGAAGGGAGTGGAGCATCTCCCGTGTGAGGAAAGGCTGAGGGAGCTGGGGCTCTGGAGCTGGAGAAGAGGAGACTGAGGGGGGGCTCATTCCTGGGGATCAATATGGAAAGGGGGGTGTCCCGGAGGCACCCCAGGTTCGTTTAAGGGACAACAGGGTCCAAACCAACTTTTGTTAAACCAGTGAGAAACAGGGTTTTAGCATCCAAAAGTGACTTGAATACAAGTTCGGAAAATTATGAAGGGGCAGCAACCAATACGACAGGCGGTCCACAGAGTGCATGCACGTGGCTTCACCAAAACAATGCCGGAGCCGTCCCTGAGTCCGGGAGGAGTACGCACTTGCCTGTACACGGTGTGGGGTTATTTTGAAGAGATACACGTACTGGTAGTGAGTACGGAAAGTGCACACTCGCGATTGTGCGAGGGTAAATTTACAATACACTCGCAATCCTGCGAGGGTTAATACACGTGCAGATGTGCACGGAAAGTTACACGTGCTTGTGCGGAAGCAGGGGAGGAAAATACACCCGCGATTGTGCGAGGAAATAATTGATACACGTGCTTGTGTTAAGCACGGAAAGTACGCGTGCAAACGTGCACGGTGTTACAGACGATCACGATAAACAGCACGCACTCGTCGGAATAAATTGCTTAGAATTTATTGCAGCAAGCGGGCAAAAGAGCGCTGGGCGGCCGGGGAGCCTGCGCTGCACCACGGCGCCTTTCCAGGAGCAGCCAGCTTGGTTACATGTGGTAAAGGATTACATAGTCATGGTTACTCCAGGAACGCCTATACACATTCATAACTTTTCCTCGAAAAGGCCATTATTATTAAAATGAGTTCCAAGGAATTATATCTATAGTCTTCAGCTCTGGCTCCTTCCTGTTGCGCCTGCGCAGTGTCTGCGGGTGGTCACGGGCGGGGGTCTTTTGGATGAAGGCTGCGGTCCGTTTTTTTGTGCATTTCTTATCTTTGGCCTAGCACGCTGGGTTTGGCCAGGGCTCCAAGGGCTTGAGCTGGTTTTCCTCCCGCTTTGTGCTGAAGACCCCGTTATCCCGTTCACACAAGGATGCAACTGGGCCCTTCTCTCTGTCCCTCTCTTCCTGAATGTTCTGCAGGGTACGCTAAATTAGGCTTTTACACATATCTGTGGAACAAGTTTTTTACAAAGACTACATACAGGTTGCATTGTTTAATGGCAGCATATACTAATATTATATGCTCAGGTTTCACAGCCACTGATAACATATCCATTTAGACCGGTTTGATTAACAAATATATCGTTAAGTCTATTACAGTCCCTAACCCCAGGAAAAATACACCCACGTGTTTAGTGAGAAATTATATTACGGATATACGCTTGCCTGAATCTGGCAAGGAATTCTTCAAGAAAATCCACAGGTCCACAAGGCAGAAAGGCCGAGGCACTGCCTGTGTGGCCCCAGGGATGGGTCCCCAGCTTGGTGACCTGCAAACCACGTTTTTGTGCAGACGGGGAGGAATGGGGACTGAATCATTGTTAAGGGAGGACGAGACAGGAGGGTGCTGGAGACCCGGAGGGGTTCTGAGAAAAGGATTGTCAGCGTTGTGGCGATGAGGAACGATTCATACAGACGCAGACGGGGCGCACAGGCACAGAGTTCTTGTTAGCAGCAAGAGCAGAGCCGGGCAGAGCTGAGCTCTCTTTTATTAACGGTTCTCCATTTATAGATTTACAGGGATGAGCTTGGGCTAAGAGGTTAGACAAAATGATTTTGTTCAATAATTGTTATTCTAAACACACCACACTCCTATTGTGACTGGTTTCAGTCACGTTCCCATGCGTATCTTGTGGGCGGCGTTCCGACCCACTCGTTCACACGCCCAGGCCCAACATTCACACATCACACACACGGGGGTGGTTTTCTGACCCGAGATATCGTTCTCACTGGTCTGGGCCATCACGTCTTACACCCATAGAAAACATACTTCCGTGTAATCTGTCCAAGGCCCTTTAGCTGGAACCGCACATCCTGCCATTCCCGCAAGAGTTATCGACCCTGAACCCTTCGACGGCCCGTGGGACCAGGCGGGCGGCCTGGAGCCGGGCGACCTGTGGCACGGAGCGTTAATGAGCCTTAGGGCACCGCGAGTGCTGCTGCATGGACAGGCCTCTCTCCTGGGAACACCAAGGGAGCAGCGGCCATCCATCACCACCCTGTTTGGTTCGGCAGCCCGAACCCCCTCCCCGAGTTTGGCAACTGCACCCCCCTCAGCACCTTCAGCAAATCCGAGCAGTCCTCTCCATGGCACCTGGGAACCGTGAGCAGCGGGAGCTGCAGCGGGACCCGTGTGGGAGCAGGTCCGGTGCTGCCGGGGCCGGTGGGAGAGGGTTGCAGCCGGCTCCAAAGCCGGTGTGAGCAGCCATCGCCTGCCAAAGCTGCGCCAGGCAGGGCAGCCGCGCTCCCCGCTGCAGACACTTTGGGTGAGAGGGGCAGGAAGAAGCGGGGAAGGGTGGAAGGAAGCCCATCGGCGCTTGCAGCCCGGTGTCCCCATGTGGGGACATGGCAGGGGTGGCCTGGGGAAACCCCTCCCGCTCAGGAGACAGTGGGGTGGGGGCAGCTCCCAGAAACCCCTGCCCACTGCAGAGCCCCTGGCAGGGCCTGGGGGGAGGGTGTGTGCAGCCCCTCTGTGACACGGTCCGAGGTCACAGTGGGACAGCCAGACGTCACAGTGGTGACAGCCCCCCTTTCCCTGTCGTGACCAGCATCTGCCCCACTCACCCCGGTGAGGCCGAGTGGACTCCAAGTGCTGAGAGCTGCTCTCGCACCGCTCTGCTCTGGAGTAGCTGCTCTGCAGTGAGGAGGAGAAGGCGGAGAGAGGGAGCACGACAGCACCAAGGAGGGTGAAGGGTGGAGAAGGAGAAGGAGGAGGAGGAGGAAGAGAAGAGAAAAAGAAGGAGGAGGAGGAGAAGAGAAAAAGAAGGAGGAAGAGCAGGAGGAGGAGGAGAAGGAGGAGGACAAGGAGAAGCAGTAAAGCCATTGTCCAGCCACTTGCTGCAGTTGTTAACTTGAAGCAGAGTGGAACTAAGATGGCAAGACAGCTCTTCTTGCAGCCTCACCTGAGCCCAACTATTGAGAAGCTGGAGCGTTATGGTAAGGCCTTCAGGCCCAATTTCACATGTGTGTCTGGGTCAAGGACATCTCTGAAATCAGGCATGGAAACCCGAGGACTGGGGGGGGTGGTTGCTGAGGAGTGGTGACTGCAAGGAGGGACCTGCTTGACCATCCCAAAGGGCTGAGGGGCTGATGTGGCAGCCAGGGCTCCTGGTTCCCTTCCTGACGTGGCCCCTGCCTTCCTGGGGCAGCCCAGGCAGAAGCCCCTGACCCCAAGGGGCTGCCCTTGCCTGGCGCTGGGCATTGCCCACGCTGAGCTCATGTCTGAATGGAAGAGCTGAAGGTGCTTGTGGGCCACGTGGGCTCTGTGTGTTCAGAGATGTGACCCGGCAAAACTGGCCCCTGCTGGGGAGACACCAGGGCCTGCCCTGAGCCTCCGAGAGCCGCGTGGAGCACAGCCCCGTGCCCCCGCGGGCATGGCAGAGCACTGCCGGCTTCCCGGCTGCTGCCTCAGAGCATGACGGGTCTTTCCCTTGTTCTTCCAGAGTTCACTAAGATTTGGGCCAGCACATCGTATCACCTCAGCCTGCAGCTGGCTCTCCACCAGGTGGGCCTCACCTCCTTCTCCCCTCACACCCTGATGAACGCTGATCAATTCCTGACAGCCCTTTGCCATCGGGTGCAGCTGTTCTTCCCCTCCGTTGGAAGCAGGAGCAACGCCCCAGCACAACACTGCAATGCACACAGTGACATGGACACCTTCTCTGTCCATTCAGATGTACAAGAAGGTCCCCCCGTCAGGTTGCATGTGAAAACCTGGAAGCCCGGGACACATCTGGATTTATTCCAAGCGTGGGAACCCCCTGCCTTCTATCTGATTGAGCCAGAGGGTGTTTGTCAGCTTTCCCTCACCTATTTGGTTCTTCGTAGCTGAAGGGGGGTGCGAGGGAAAAGCGCAGCCCCTGTTTGTGTTCTCCCAAGGAGCCCATCTTGCTCCTTTGTACCTCAGGCCAGGACAGGGCACTAAACACCATCAGCCTCCTCTGACAAGTCACCCGTCTGCCCCTCCAAGACTTCTTCCCATCCGCCATCTCCTCTGTTCCAGGCTGTCCGCATTCCCGGAATCGGGACTTTTGCGGTTGTCACAAAGCGAGTAGCCCTCAGTGACCAGGATCTGGTGATCGTGGAGAGACCCGTGTTTCAACCTGAAAAGGCTGTTGCGCAGGACCGTGAGCTCCGCTGTGCTTGCACAGACTTCCCTGGTAAGCAGCGTGAAAGCGGCGCTGGCCTTGAGCAGGGTGGGGAGGGGTGCTGTGCTCTCCAGAGGTGACTGAGGGGAGCACCAACCACCCACCGCGGTCCTGCCAAGAGCTTCACTCGACAAAACCAGCCGGCTGTGAAAGGACCCTGCCTAGCGGTTTGTTTTAAAGAATCACCAGAGGACAATACAGCTAAGAGCGCACTCTCTTTGTCCTGCTTCAACAACAGGGTCCCTCACAGCTTCCTTGGGGTGGTGTCTTCTGGTTCCATGATGCTTCAACTGTTGCTCCCCCTTTCCGCTGCACTAGACCTCGTCCAGGCAAATGCCGGGGCTCTTCCCAGCTCCCTCAGCCTCCTTGCACGGGGGAAAAGCAGGGGAAACCCAGGGGGGAAAGACGGTTCCTTCCAAAAGCCACTGGCGGGACACCTGCGCCTTCTGGTCACTACTGCCTTTGGGGCAGCTGTTGTGGGACCCCGGGGAGCACCAAGAGCTTGGGGCTGTGTTTGGGGTGCGTTTCTCTCTAAAGACAAAGACAGCACCGAGTGTGGGCTGGCACCCTCCAGCTTGCCCTGGGACCTGGCGCCTATCTCCCCACTTTGTCCCGCAGTCACTCTTCTTCCCACCAAGTGCCTAAGACCCTTTGTTTCCCTTTCTGTATCAGAGAAGCCACAGCTGTCTGCTGCGCACCTCACTGTCCACTTTAAGAGGAAGGGACAAGCCGAGCGTCTCCTCAGAGGCGCTGGCCCAGCCACACAGCCCAGTACCAAAGTGTTGCCCGAGGGCCTGGAGGCTGCAGACCTTTGATTGTAGCCTGCCCAGCAGGTCTGCAAGCTCATGTGTTCCTCTTCTCTCGTCTTTCAGGCCATCAAGATTTCGAGCAACTGCCGTATGCTCAGATAGCCTCAGAGAACGCTGTCTCTGAGGGCACCGTGCAGCTCTACATGGAAAGGACCACGCACCTTTTCCATGCCTGCGTAGAGAACGGGCAGAACGTTGCCATCATCTGGAGGGACGTGGGCATGCTGATTGTCCAGGGAAAAGACATAAAAATGAGATTTTACTTACACTTTTTGGAAAGGCTGAATGGCACTGGCAAGATGCTGCAAGCTCTTCTCGAGGTAGGATTTTCACTTTCCCAGCGCCACTCCTGCTGCTTCTGAAATGCTTTCTGGGGGCTGCTTTCCCCTGGCCGGCCATGCCTCGTTCAGCCACCTGGGCTCCTGGAGCTCTAGAGCACAGCAGGCTCTCTGCAGAGCACCTCCCTGGCGTGCAATGGCCCGGCTTTGCAAGAGCCACCCCCAGAGGAGCTGCACTTTGCGAGAAAAGGCCGGCGTTGATGGCGGGGAGCGCTGCGTGCCCCACTCTGGGGGCCGGGAGCAGAGGCACAGGCAGAGCAAGGCTTGCTGAGCCCAGAGCCCTTGGGCGGCTCTGGCTCTTTGCTGGCGTTGGGCCGAGGCGGAGCGAGCAGCCGGCCCTTCCCAGTGTCCGCTCCTCCCGTCATCCGCCTCTGTCCTCGTTGCAGATGCCGGAGATGAGGGACTCGGTCATCTCACGCCATGACACCGCTGCTTCCCAGACCTCTTCTGGACGTGTTATCGTCCTGCCATGGTACGTTTGACTTCACTTGGAGGAACGGGGGACAGTGGCACGGCTTCTGCATCTGTCCTACTGTGGACCTAGAGACGCATTTAGGCAACATTTCCCACTACGTTTCTCCTGCTCCTTTTCTTTCCTCTCTGGGAGAGACTGCTCTTAGGTCCAGAAACGTTAATCTGCAAGGCTCTACGAGGAACTTGGAGGGCAAGATCAGAATTCAAAAGGGTGTTAGAAAATCAGAGCACTAGATAATACTCTGCTCTCCATGTGCACGATGAGCAGAATCATTTCCCCAGAAGCAGCAAGGGGGTTTTGTGGGAGGACGGCCATTCTCAGGGAAGGATGGAGAAACGCGGGCACAGGCTGACGGGGCCTCTCCCAGCACTGGAGCTTCTACTGCGTCCCTCCGGGTTGGGCTGCCTTGGGAAACAACGTGGTGTCCTTTCTTCAGCCTGCTGCCTTCTTCCTCTTCCAGGTACCAACTTGAGACCGTGCCCAAAATGCCAGCGCTGATAGACCTGAAAGGATGTGTGAAGGGAAAAGGTGATGGCCTGTGGTGTGAACCTGCCCCAGCAGCAAATCTGTGTGCATGGGACCAATGCAGAAACCCCAGAGCCGGGTTCCCTTGAGATAAATGATTCCCCTCCCCAGAATGACTCCTGGACAGCACCAGTATCTCCCATGGAACCCCCCGTTTCAGCACACGGATGAGAGAAAGCCATGCAAACAGTCTTCCCCAGGGAATAACGGTGCACTGTAGGCATGGGGCGTTGGATGTTAAAACAGTGTCAGAAAAGGCCTAAGACCTCCCAGGAAACATGGCTTTCTTCCAAAGGGATGAAAAGGACCACCTTCCCCAGTGTTACCACAGCCCTGAGCAGACCCGCACGTCACTCTCCTTGGAACTGGCACACGAGTGGCACCCGGTTCCCAGAACAACACCGAGATGCTGTTCTGAAGAACCGTCTCCTTTCCCGTTTCTAGAGGATGCTGCCGGGAAGCGCCTCCTCCGTCGAGCCAGGCTTCCTCCAAATCGGTTACCTGCACCGACTGTGAAGCCGGAGCAGGGTCAGAAAGCTGAGGGGAGTGAGCCTCGCGCCAGGTGAGACACTCGCATAAATGGGTGAGCGTGACCCCCTGCTCCGGTCTCTGTGGGAGCGAGACGTTTCTCCCGGAAACACCCCACGTGCGCTTTTCCCACGTCCCACTGACTCATGGTTTCTTGCTCATGGCAGTGTCTTGTAGCTTCTTGGCAGACTCTGCTGGCACCACTATTTCTTTCTTCCCTTCCGATGTGCAGATCTCTTGAGTAGCCAAGTGCAAAGGCTCGTTCCAGGAGCAGAAGGTCATTTTGGCTTTCCCTTCAGGTTGAAATGAGCCTGGCCTTTCTGTTTGCTGAGAACAGAGTTCTGCAGTTAGTTACTGCAGAGGATTGCCCTGAGCAACCAGGAGCCTCTTCTACGCTGATGCCTGTCTTACGGAGAGCTCAGTGGCAGGATGGCTTTTCTCATGGGGTCGTGTCCTCCCCCCTTTGACACTGTGTCCCCAGAGCCCAACCTGCCCGTACAGGACATAGCGCTATCTCCGGGCACAGGACCCTGTTCCTCTGGTTGCTCCAGCAAGAGAGGGCCGAGACCTGGGCATCCTGAGTTGCAGGGAGGCTGTTGGGCACATCCGAGGCTGACAGTTTGGGGTCTTCTCTGTGTCTGGGGACTTGATCACAAGGATGTGAGCAGAGCCCGTTCTGCTGCAGAAGCAGGTGCGCCACCTGGAAGCACAGGATGCAGAACCAGCTCCTCCTGCGCTCCTGCCAACACGCCCTGTTGTGTCTTTGCAGGCAGCTACCGGTCATCCAGAGGAGCTGCTTGAAGGAAAAGGAGGAGAAAGGAAAGCTACCGCCTCTGGTTGCCCCCAGAGAAGTGGACTTCATAGCCAGAGCCATTGAGAGGAGAGAAAAGGTACCCGACACCGGATGCTGCAGGAGCACATCCTACTGGACTGTAGAGCAGCGTTGCTCCACACATGCCAGTGCTCACAAGATTCTTCACTGGGTGTTCACGGGACCACTGACCGGTTGCTTTGGTGTTTGCTTGGAGAGAGGCGGGTCACTGTCAGTTGAGAATATACTTGTCACTTCCAGTAGCCTGGAAACACCCCCAGAGCCCTCACTTGAGGCCGTTTCTGTCGGCCGGGTGACTGCAGGGCTTGTCTGGGCTCGCCAGCTGCCGGCTGGTTTGTAGCCCGGTGGTGGCTGATCTCCCTGGTCATTCCAGACGGGCTCCTCGGTGGAGCCTGCGGGAACCTGGGAGCAAACCAGCGTGGACAGCAAGGCAGAAGAGAAGGGAGGGAAGGGAGGAAAACAGCTCAGCCGTGGCAGGACAGACTAATGCTGCCTGCTATTGCATTTCATTCGGCCTCCAGAATAAACGGGAGAAGAAGAAAGAGGAGAAGCTTCCACAGTATATCCAGAAATTCCTGGAAGCAGAGGAAAAGAAGAAAAAAGAGGCGGCGGTAGGGGAAAAAAGTAAACGGCAGTCAGCCGGAGCAATGAAAGCAAAGGCCGAGGCAGAAAAGGAGACACCCGGTGTGGAAGGAAAGGCAGAAAACCCAGAGGAGATGCAGAGGAGCCAGGTACTTGGGATTCCTGCAGAAAAAGAGCACTTTCTCCCGCGGGGCGGCTGAGACCGCAAAGTACCTCTGGCACCCAAGCCGTCACAGCAGCGTTGCTGCAGCAGAGCCGGGCGGGTGATGCTGCCCTTCCTGAGCAAGAAGGGGGACACAGAGTTGCAGTGAAACCCTGGTGACACTCAGAGGTCACCCCAGGGCCTGCTGAGCTCCTTCTCCCGGTTCTCCCTGTCCCCTGTGGTCCATTCAGAAGTGTTCTGGGGTCTGCGTGCTGGGAAGCAGCACCCTCCGGGTGCGGGGCTGTTGTATGAGAGTCTCCTCCTGCGCAGGAATCCAGCTCCCCCGAGTGCTCCTCAGACAGCTCCCCGAGCAGCGTGGAGTCAGACGAGTCCAGCTGTGACCTGCTGGAGATTAGGACCATTATGGAGGACTGGGAAGAGGCCGGAGAAGAGCCCCCCACAGTCCCTGAGGACAACAGCGTCCCCCCGAAGCGGTACGAGTGTGCCCGCTCCAGCCGAGCCCTGGGGCGGTGGGGAGTGAGCCAGAGGTGGTGGGTACAGGGAGCCAACCCCCGAGCCACGGGGCTGCACAGGGCGCCCGGGGATTTCTGCAGCCACGGGAACGGGCTGGGTTAGACCCCACGGCAGGGGCCAGAGCAGGGGCTTGAAACCCCTCCTGCCTCCAGGGGGCTGTGGGGCAGAACGGGGCCGCATAGCTGTGGGGCTGAGTGTGGGAAGAGGCAGGACGGTCCCAGCTGCAGAGTCAGGGAGACTTTGTCCTTGCTGTTGCAGGAGCCTTTCCCCACGGACAGACCGGGCCCTGCGGGAGGTGGTGACCTGCATCCTGGGGCAGGTGGCCCGCAAGAGGAGAGGGGAGAGGGATGAGCAGCTGGATCTGCAGGACAAGCTCCAGTGGTAAATCTCTCCGGACACGGGCAGTGCTTCCTCTCCCGCAGTCCCTTCCTCCTGCTCCCCGCAGCCCCGCGGGAGAGAGCCGCTTCTCCTGGCACCGGCCTCTCGGCAGAGCCGCTCCTGCGGCCGCGGCTGGCGCCCAGCTGGGAGCCCGGCTGGAGCGCTCTCCTGTGCTCACACCACCTCCTCCCGCTGTGTGTCTGCAGCGAGCTGGCCGTGCTGCGCTGGGAACGGTCGGGGAAAGAGGCAGGCAGCAGCCAACACCTGCGGGAAGCTGCACCCCAGGCTGCACCCCCTGCCAAGGCGGGGGAGAGGAGGGCAGGACCGGTACGTCCCCAAGGCTCGATGTGGTGGCGTTTGTAATGGCGACGGCGCAACGGTGCGGCCAGGCTGGTCTGGGATAGCAAGCAGCTGGGTTGCTTTCAGCCCCGCGCTCCCTTGGCTCAGGGGTTGTTGCAGAAAGGCTCTGCAGTCAGGACCGTGAGCAAAGCAGGGCTGATGGAGAGGCTGAAAAGAAGGGGCAGGAGGGAGCGGGGGCGCTGACATCCCCCCAGCCCCTGCCAGGGACACCAACACTGCCTGCTGCTGCATTGCCGTGGTCCTGCAGGCGCAGCCCCGCGTGTGCACGGAGGAGGAAACACGCAAGCTCTGGGAGTCCTTGTGCAGCAAGATAGAGCAGAAGCGCAGCAGTGGCACCGCCAAAGGCCTGGAAAAAAGAGCCAGAGCAATGGGAGGCCCAGGTACCGCAGGCCGTGAAAAACAACTGGGGAAAGAGCATTCCCAGTTGAGTGTTTGCCTTTTGGAGTGCTCGCCTCTGAAAAAGGGGGTGTGGGCCAGCTTCAGGCCAGAGCTGGGCAAAGAGGGTGTTTTCCTGACAGCCCTGGGGGCACAGAGAGCAGCAGGGTGGGACTGCATCCCAGGGACCTGGACCTGCTCTCTCCAGACAGCAGCAGATCCCACCACAGGTGTCCTGACCAGACTTGTTGCTCTGCACCTCTGTGCATACAAGACTGCAGAGCTTTGTACTCAACTCCGCAGCTCTGGAGAGCAGATCTGCTCCACGTCGGCCAGTGCCAGGAGACCGTCTCAGGCGCTGAGGCTCACGAGAGAGACGTCCAGCAAGAGCCTTCTCCGGCGTGACGAGCGCCAGTGCCGGCCAGCCAGGCTGCTGACACCAGCTCTTGCCCCGATCAGTAAAGCCCCACCTGCAAACCGCTGGGTCTCACGCTGTGGGTGTTTCCTTGGTGGCTGTGGAAGCTGCGCTGGGCAGTGGGTGAGCGCTGGGGGGGCAGGGAAAGGCCTGCAGGGAGAGGGCTGGAGCTCCGGCCCTGCTCCAAGGGCAGCCCTCCCCAAGGCTCTGCTGGACCCACTCGGCTGCGGCCCCGCTCTTGGTGCCCCTGCAGCCCGTGGCCCTGGCACTGAGCCTGCTGCAGCTGCACATCCCGGACAGGAGCGGGAGGAGGAGGAGGAGGAGGAGGAGGAGGATGTGAAAAATGCAGTTGTGATTCGTGCTAAGATGTTGAATGTTTACAGATATAACCAAATGAGGCACGGACTCTGAACTTGGAAAAGGGAAAAGGTGGTTAAGTTCTATGTAAAAAGTTATGAAACTTGTTTAGGAAGTTATATTGATAGAGGGAACTAACCTTTTAAGGGTTAAGCAACTGTATAGTAAGGGCCTACTAACAAGCTAACATTTTAAACCACGTAATGAATATCTAGTTTAGAGCTGTATGTAACCAAGTGTGCTAAAAAAAGCAGGACTTCATTCAATGCCGAGATAAGAAGTTTTACAGCACCAGCTGCAACCTTGAGGAGACAAGACAGCCAAGATTTACAGCAAAAAGGGGGCGCCAGTCCGGTTTCGGTCGGTTTGGTAGCTTGGGTTCCAGGCAGTTCCTTGTAATGAGCCAAAGGGAAAAAGTCCACTGTGACGGAGCTGAAGGAGCCTTCATCCAGAGACCCCTAAAGACCCCTCCTCAAATTCACCAAGTGACACTGCGCAGGCGAACAGGGGAGGGGCGAGGAGGGGCTGTGGAAATGGTGATCTGAGACTCACTTCATGAATATGTAGAGGCGTTCCTGGGGTCATTATGAATATGTAATACCTTACTGTATTTAAGCACACTTCTTATTGTTAAAAGTGTGCGTGCTGGGCGGAGTGAATCCCCCGCGCACCCAGCGCTGTTTTGCTTATGCTCTAATGAACACATGTTTAAAGAATACAATTAAGGAATTGGATTAAACGTTGTTTATCTATAGAAAAAGCGTAAGTTATTTATTTCAAGGAGGAGGCTGGGCAGCCAGGGGAGCCGAGCTGCAGGGGAACATCCGGGGGCTCGCCCAGCCAGGGCACTGCGGGGCGCCCAGGCCAGCGCTGTCAGGGGCACCCAGAGCTGTGCAGGAACCACCGTGTGGTTCCACGTGGCACCACGGGGACAGCGACAGCCAGGGCAGGAGCCGTGCCTGGGGAGAGGAAAGCCATGGGGGGCAGTTGGGCAGCCGGACTCTGCCAAAGCTCTGCTGGGGCTCCCGAGCCTTTTGTCGGACAGCCCCTGGTAGGACAGGCAGGCTGGGGCTGAGGTGGGATGGCCAGGCAGGCTTCAGCCGGGAGGGGAAGGATGGGGTTCCGCTGCTCCACGCGGGGCTGATCTCAAGTCTTGCTCAGTCACTCTCTTCCAGCTCACTGCTGCTTTTTGCATTAACGATTCAGCCTGTCCCTCGGTATGAGGATATTAGGATCCCACTCTGGACCGTCCGAGGGACAATTTTGGCGAGTGTGGCCTCAGCCCTGGGTCCTGGCCCCAGTGATAGTAATCAACCTTACTAGATCCGGTAAGTGCTGGGTGGCCGGCGTGCCTATGGGCGGTAGCTGCTACAGTAATACTGATCCAGGAGGTCCGAAAATTAACTATGGGAAAAAGGATAGAAGTGTTTGTATCCCATATGGTGACAACAGTACTGGAACAAAAGGGGGGCGATTGGCTGTCCCCAAGCAGAATGATGAAATACCAGGTAATTCTGACAGAACAAGATGATGTTGTTCTAAAAACTACTAACCTAATGAACCCTGCTGAGTTTTTGGGTGCAGGTACTGAAGAAGGAGACCTGGAACATGATTGCGTGGAAGTCATCGAATACACCCACGCAAGTCGCCCTGATTTGGAAGACACTCCGCTGGCAGAAACTGACTGGGAACTCTTTACTGATGGCAGTAGCTTTGTGGAGAACGGAATGCGGCATGCAGGATATGCCATCGCTACTGCCAAGACAGTAATTGAGGCTAAACCCTTACCACCAAACACCTCAGCACAAAAAGCGGAGTTAATCGCCTTAACCAGGGCATTGGAACTCAGCGAAAACAAGAAAGTTAATATATGGACTGATTCAAAATATGCTTTCGGAGTTGTTCATGTGCATGGAGCCCTTTGGAAAGAGCGGGGACTGCTCTCTTCACAAGGAACAAACATTAAATACCAGGAGGAGATACTGAACCTGATCAATGCCATTCAAAAGCCATCACAAGTTGCTGTAATGCACTGTAAAGCTCATCAAAGTGGAACATCAAAAATCATCGAGGGAAATTGGCTTGCTGATCAAACAGCTCGGTCAGTAGCACGGCAAGTGAGGACAATGGTGGGTCTTGTCTCTCAGAAGGTAAGAGCAATTGATTTATTACCTTCAGAACCACCTAAATATTCTAGAGAAGATGAAAAATTGGCAAGTCTAGTAAGAGCCAGCAAGAATAATTCTGGGTGGTATGTAACCACCAATGGACAAGTTGTGGTACCAACCACTGTTATGAGAGGAATACTTCAGCCGGAACACCAGAAGTGTCACTGGGGTGGAGAAACATTGGTAACTTATCTAAGAAAACGAATTATCTTGGTCCAGATGTTAACAATGGCAAAGTCTATCACAGCTAAGTGTGAAATTTGCTTAAAAAATAATCCTTTAATAAAAAGAAAAATAGAAATGGGGAAAATAAAGACAGGCATACAACCTGGGGATTATTGGCAAATAGACTACGCGGAACTTCCCAGAACCCGAGGATTCAGGTATATACTAGTAGGGGTAGATACCTTTTCAGGATGGCCGGAAGCTTTCCCTTGTCGCACCAACCAGGCGAAAGAAACTGTAAAATGGTTACTGAAGGATATAATCCCTAGATTTGGGGTACCATTGGGGATATCTTCCGATAGGGGACCACACTTTGTTGCACAATTGGTAAAAGAAATCAGCAGATGTTTGGGAATTAAGTGGGAGTTACATACCCCATGGAGACCCCAGTCTAGTGGACAAGTGGAGAAAATGAATCAAACCCTAAAAAGGCAACTTAGCAAGATCTGTCAGGAAGCAAAAATTCAATGGCCTCAGGCCTTGCCAATAGCATTGTTGCGTATTAGGATTAAACCTAGGAGTGGGATGTCAGTGAGTCCATACGAGATTTTGTATGGCAAACCATATGAAGCACCGAACCCAAACCCAGAGGTACATGTGAAAGGAAATCAGGACTTGTACAATTATGTGTTGTCTCTTGGCAGGACATTGAATCGACTCAGATCCGCACTAGTGTGGAATCGCCCACTAGCGCTCGAGAATCCGGTACATGATATAGAGTCTGGAGACACGGTGTATCTAAGAACTTGGAATGAAGAACCTTTAAAAGAGCGTTGGGACGGACCCTGTCAAGTACTCCTGACTACATTCACCGCAGTCAAAGTTGCTGGAGTAGACTCATGGGTACACTATACCCAAGTGAAAAGAGTCCCAAGACTGTGGAAATCGCAGATAGTGGGTCCTACCTCGCTCAAGATTACATCGCAGTAATGTCTGGTTTGCATTACCGAATTCTGATCTTGGTTAGAGTGTTTGTACTTTTGAAAACTGGAAAGGGAAGTGCCACTCTATTCCACAAGGCCTCTGATAGACAGTGGGAAAATGAGACTATTCAAATGGAATTGCAAATTAGGCCACGAAGAGCAGTAGGCAATAACGAAAGTACCCAGATACCACAGGTGGTACAAAGCGTACAGAATCAGGCAGAGAATCTGATGATAGGATTAATTTGAGATTTCACACTGACTCAGAATACCAGTAGCATCACTGCTTGCCTTCCAATTCCAAAATCAGCCAAAGACCCAATACAGTGGGGAATAATATCTACCACCTTAACAGAAATAAATAGAACTGGTAAAATAGCATGCGAATCCCGCACTAGAAAAGAAGTCGTCCCAACGGAACAAAAGGTAAAAGAACAAGGAAAATGGAAAACACCAGGGCCAAGGGAGGATTGTTTAAAATTACCTGGGGCGAAATGGGTTAAAATAGGAATGACCAGACCATTCAAACACATAGGTTGGTGTTATTATGACACGTGGACCACCAAAGTAGTAAACCGAACGGTTGAACGGACCTGCTGGGAATGCAAAGATCAGGATAATAAAAATATAACTGAATCATGGAGTAACATGTGGACATTGAGTATTGTACAACAATACCAATATAGTGAAGCATTTCCATGGTGTGTACGGTGGTCCAATGTAACAGGAGGAACAACAGTACCATGGTGGAATTGTTCACGAGTAATAACTTGCCAGACAGATCTGAGGGAGATACCTATATCCATCGTTAAGGTTGCAGTAATTGCAGGTTGCATTTGTCAGAAACAATTGGATCCAAAGGAAGGAACCAAGGTAGGTATCGATGGAGATAGAATTGATTGTAGAGGCGTTATAGGTAGTGTGGGACATCTGGTTTGGGCCTTAAGTGATGGGACCTGGACAACGCATTTACCAATAGCAGGACCAGTAAGGGAAATTACCTTGGGACTGCCAACCGTATGTCCTATTTGGAAAAAGTCTCCCTTGAAAAATGGGCAAGAACTTCTACATGTTAGGCACAAACGAGAAATAGGTGAAGATGATGTGTGGCACGAACCATCAAGCAGTGTTAAATTCGACTGGGCACTAGAATCCTTCTTTGCACCAACTGCGGCATACAGAAACAGAGAAATGATTGATAAATTGATCAGGCAAATGGATCGATTGGCCAGAATAACTAAAAAAGGTTTTCGGGAACTTAATATACAATTACAGGCTACGACTAAAATGACCTTGCAGAATAGAATGGCACTCGACATAATGCTATTGAAAGAAAATGGTGTCTGTGGATATTTGAAAGACAGAATTGATCATTGCTGCATCCATATTCCAAATGTAACTTCGGAGGTCGAGAAGGACATTTCTCAACTGACCCAAACAGAGATGGAGCTGCAAAAGGAAAAGCAGGATGCAGAACAGAGCTGGATAGGAGCTCTGTTGAATTCATTTGGTTTAAATTTAGGAGGATGGGTACATTCACTACTAGAAAGCTTAGTTGTACTTACAATTGTGATTATACTTCTTTGTTTATTATATGTAGGTATTAAACGTGTAATTAGTCAAAGAAATGGTAAGAATAACCGCATTTTCAGTGTCCTGAGTAGGAATTACGCTAATCCTGTATTTGACAGCCATCCAGCTAGCCCTCCAGCTTATGAACTGTCACATTTGCCAAATCACCAATCAAATAAATAATTGAAGAGGTTGTTTAAAGCGAAAATCCATTGTTTAAAGAAAAGGATTTTCAAAGGGGGGAAGATGATAGTAATCAACCTTACAAAATGTTTTTTTCTGTGGAACAGGACAGAATGGGTCTTCCCTGAATATCACTGGATCTGTTACAGTTGGATTAATATTAGGATAGCAACCAGCCCTGTAGCCATAGAACTCTTGTAATCAGTAACCAAACTCTGTTCTTAAAGCTGCCATAGATTTATGGTATATTCTTATAAGGCAGGTAACTATAACCGAGCCTTATTCTTAAGGTGGACATGGATTTACGATATATTCTTTTAAAGTTGGTACCGTAGAAAATAACTGATAATTATAGCATCTTTTAGATAGGAAGTTTGTGTTAGAATAGGTGTGGAATATGCTAATGGTTGTCAGGGGTGTAATGAATATGTATGTGACTGACTTGTATAATAAGGTATGGTCTGAATCAGCTGTTTGAAGCCAGCTTTGGGTACGAACCTCTGGTTTCCCAGCGCTGAAATAAAGCACTGCATATAACTACGTCCGTGGTTATGTGTCCTGATTGCTAACAGCTTTCTCTCATCCTCGTGCTGAAACGGGGGGTTCCCTGGCAGAGCCGGTGGTCTCCAGGAGTCATTCTGGGGAGGGCAATCATTTTGCTCAAGGGAACCCAGCTCTGGGATTGCTGCACTGGTCCCGTGCACACACATTGCTGCTGGAGCAGGTTCACTCTACAGGCATTGCTTCTGAGACATCTGAGCACATGATGGAAAGAAGCTCTGATTATCCAACACCCTTTTGAATTCTAATCTTGCCCTCCAAGTTCCTTGTCCAGCCTCACAGATTAATGCCTCTGCAGCTAAAAGGAGTCACCTCCTTCCCCTCAGTCATTGATAGCACTGCACAGCAAGGCTGGCACAAGGCAGAGCTCTGCAGAACCCCACCCTTAGTCCCCATAGAATAGTTTGGGTTGAAAAGGACCTTCACAACTCATCTAGTCAAATCGCCCAGCCATGAGCAGGGACATCTTCACCAGCTCAGGTTGCTCAGAGCCCTGTCCAACCTGACATTGAATGTTTCCAGGGATGGGGCATTCGCCACTTCTCTGGACAGCCTGGGACAGTATTTTACCTCTCTCATAAAAAATTTCTTCCTCATCTCCAGCCCAAATCTCCCCTCCTTCAGTTTAAAGCCATCATCCCTTGTCCTGTCACAACAGGCCCTGCTAAAAAGTCTTCATCTTTCTCGTGGGTGCCTTTTAAGTATGGAAAGGCCACACTAAGGTCTCCCCGGAGCTTCTCCTCTCCAGCTGAACACCCCAGCTCTCTCAGCCTGTCCTCCCAGCAGAGCTGTTCCAGCCTCGGATCATTCCTGGGGCTCCTCTGGCCCCTCTCCAGCAGGTCCATGTGTGCCCTGTGCTGAGGACCCAGAGCTGGACCAGCACTGCAGGGGTCTCACAGAGCGGGGCAGAGGGGACAATCCCCTCCCTGCTCTGCTGCCCACGGCGCTGGAGATGCAGACAGGGTACGATTTGCCTTCAGGGCTGCAAGCACACGGTGGCTCATGTCCAGTCTTTCACCTCCCAGGACCCCAAGTCCTTCTCCACAGGGCTGCTCCCCATCCCTTCATCCCCAGCCTGGACTGATACTGGGGGTTGCCCAGACCCAGGTGCAGGACCTTGAACTTGGCCTCATTGAACCTCATGGGGTTCACATGGACACATTTCTCCAGCTTGTCTGGGTCCCTCTGGACGGATCCCGCCCCTCAGGTGTGTCACCTGCCCCACTCAGCCTGGTGTCATCTGCAAATTTGCTGAGGCTGCCCTCGATCCCACTGTCTGTGTCACTGCTGAAGATGTTAAACAGTTCTGGTCCCAGTATGGACCGCTGTGGGACACCACTTGTCACCAGTGTCCATCCACACATTGTGCCATTGACCACCACTCTCTGAGTGTGACAGTCCACCCATCACCTCCACACTTCTCCCATTTAGAGAGAAAGATGTTGTGGCGGACCATGTCAAAGGCTTTGCAGAAGTCCAGACAGACGACATCCACAGCCCTTGCTCTGTCCACTGAGGTAGTTACTCCATCATAGAAGGCCACGAGTTTGGTCAGGCAGGACTTGTCCTTGGTGAAGCCTGAACATTTGTCGAGTTCCACAGAACAACTCTGTGTGTATGTCTATGCGTGTATTCAGCTTGCTAGTTTTAAACTATCATGTTTTATTTTAGAGGAGGGGAAATATCTATATCCTTTATATATCTTATATATTATTCGTTATTATACAGTATGACTCATTGCGGCCTACAGCTTCTTCCCAAGGGAGCAGGAGAGGCAGGGCTGAGCTCTTCTCTGTGACAGTGACAGAGCCCAGGGAACAGCAGAAGATGTGCCAGGGAGGGTCAGTGGGACATGAGGAAAAGGTTCTTCACCCAGAGGTGCTGGACACTGAACAGGCTCCCAGGGAGGTGTCACGGCCCCAACCTGACGGTGTTCAAGGAGAGACTGGACAGCGTCCTCAGACACACGGGGTGACCTGTGGGGTGTCCTGTGCAGGGACACGAGTTGGACTCCATGATCCTGGTGGGTCTCTTCTGTGAGAACCTTGAAGCACTTCCCCCACCCCATCCTTAGCAGAACAAAGGACCATGTTATGCCTTAAACATCTGAGTTTTGTTACTTTGGGAGGATAAGACAGATGGCTGTGTAGGCAGACATCTCCCTTATCTTTCCCAAGGTGTTGTGTTTGGCAGAAGAGATAGATAGTTATGGTGTCAGACACCTTGTCAATCACTGTGAAGGCCTCATGGACTAATTGGAAGGAGATGAACCATCTGTTGGACAACGAATTATCAGAAGAAACCACGAACCAACAGCTACCCCTGACAGGCAAGACAATTCACTTCTGGTCAGTGCTGTGAACTTTCCCCTAGTTTGAAGACCCCAGATCCATTTTCAGAAGAATCTTCCTAATCAGTATGAAGAGCGAACAGAGGGAGGAGATGAACTGCTCACATGTAAATGAACCGGGTTATAAAAGGACCCTGTGCGTGGCGTCAGGTGTGGTATGTATGTGCTGCACAGCGTGACCGAAGTCTTCAACACAACCACCCTCCCTCCACTGGACATCCCTGGATCGATAACCTGTGTAGTGGGGATATCTTATTTTCTCTCCTCTCTTTCTTCTATCTTAATTTTCCTTTTCTCTCTCTCTTTTTTCCTTTTTCTTGAACATATAAAAATAATCATTTCAAGTTCTGCTGTTAAAGTCTTGTTCAGTTTTGCATTATAGTTACTAATTGTTGCCAATCCACCGTTTTTAGAAGGACTTTTGCTGTCAATGTATTGATAAGCTTTGTGATACTATAACATGCTTTTGCCAAGTCACTAATCCCTGTAATTTGTATTGCACCGCTGTTGTGTATTGATAAGGATCATGGCTGAAAACATTGTGGTGAAACTGGTTCATCCAGCCACAGGAGGTGACACTTTCAGTATGGGGGAACTGCGATTTACATATCAACGACAAGCTAAGGAGCCACAGCCCAGGCCAGTTGGCCGATACCGGAGATGGGGCATGAGCCGGAGGGCACAGAGCTCCATCTTCTGATACGCCCAGCTTGGCACACAAAGGGGAAAAACTGAGACCCCTTAATATGGCCCAAGACTTGTCGAGACTTGTCAATCTTTTCCAATCGCCTGTTCTCCCCGGACTTTCCCCTACTCAGAGAGCTATAAAAAAGCTCACCAAACCCAGCACTGATAGGGAATCCACCACCCTGAGGAGCCCTGGCGCACCAGGCTCACCGCAGGAACCAGACCGGACATCGGAGGACGCTGCGCTCCCAAACTACAAACCCCAGCATCCTCGCCGCAGGACACCAGAGGCCATACATCATCATACAAGTTCTGTCATCCCCACTGCGGAGCCGTAAGAGTGACTGGGTCCCTCACCCTTCTCATTCTTCCTTTGTCTTTGCTCTTTCCTTCTCTCCTTTTATCTATATCCCTATTTCTTTGTCTCTCCTTCCGTGATATATTACTCTCTTTCTCTCTCTCTGACGCCTTAGTTTTTCTTCCCTCTCTACCACTCTCTTTCCCTCTTTTCCTTTCGAACATATAAGAGTAATATCTTAAGCTCTGCGGTTGGATTCTTGTGAAGTCTTGTATTATAGCTACTAATGGTTGCCAATACATTGCTCATAGTAGGACTTTTGCTGTTAATGTATTGATAAGTTCTGTGATATCATAAAATACTTTTGCCAAGACCCTCTTCGCTGTAGCTAGTTTTCCAACACGTACTTTTAGTAAAACTCACAATTGAATTGGACACCTGGAGTGATTGTCACTTCGCACAACCGCGCAGATATACCCAGAGTTAACTCACACCTGGTCTCATCTGTTGAGTAAGGGCACAAGTCGCGTTCAGAGTGAACTCATCCCGTCTGTTGGGTCGGGACACCTTCTAACTCAGGATGTTCCATGATTCTATAAAATGTCCATAAATTATTTCCAGAGTAAAAATTCTGTGTCGGAGTCTACCAAATCAATTATGAGTGATGTTCATGTTCCTAGGAAATAAATTGTATTGCTTCAGTGCCTCCGTGTCAATCTAATATTAAGAGTAAAACTGAGATGATGACGCTGCGTATCACAGGGTTTTCTTTATGACAGTTCCCAAGCCAAATCCTATAATTGGATTATTTAACAAAATTGATCCCAAATACTAGAAGGACAAGCAAATATTTTGCCATCAAAGGGAGAGGTGCAATGAGCCAGAGTGAGGGACTTGACATATTAGTTGAATGAAAACAAAAAGTACAGCAACGGTGTTGTCCTGCAGGATAACTCCAGGCACAACATGGTAAGAAATTCACAGTGAGAAATTAACTACTAAACAATGTCATTTTGTTTCAGAACCCTTCTGCCAAGCCTGAGCTGCCAGCCCAAAGCGAAAGGCCAGATCACAATTTGCTGCTGTGAACAGAGAAGCTCATGAATAGATGGAAATGTTTACCATGTGTTGGAGTGCAGGTGTGGAGGACTTGCTTCAAAGTGCAGCTGAAGGGTGCTGGAGTCTTATGAACACACTTGGACACATAATGGTTTGGAATACATGCTGAGGTCTCTGATCACAGTATCACAGTATCACAGCATGTTTGGGATCAGAAGGGACCTCAAATGATCATCCAGTCCAATCCCCCTGCTGGAGCAGGAACGCCTAGGAGAGGTCACACAGGAAGGTGTCCAGGTGGGCTTTGAATGTCTGCAGGGAAGGAGACTCCACAACCTCCCTGGGCAGCCTGTTCCAGTGCTCTGTTACCCTCACTGAGAAGAAGTTCTTTCTCAAATTTAAGTGGAACCTCTTGTGTTCCAGCTTGATCCCATTGCCCCTTGTCCTATCATTGTTTGCCACTGAGAAGAGCCTGACTCCATCCTCGTGGCACTCACCCTTTATATATTTATAAACATTAATAAGGTCACCCCTCAGTCTCCTCTTCTCCAAACTAAAGAGCCCCAGCTCCCTCAGCCTTTCTTCATAAGGGAGATGCTCCACTCCCTTAATCATCTTTGTTGCCCTACGCTGGACCCTCTCCAGCAGTTCCCTGTCCTTCTTGAACTGAGGGGCCCAGAACTGGACACAGTATTCCAGATGTGGTCTCACCAGGGCGGAGTAGAGGGGAAGGAGGACCTCTCTCGATCTACTGACCACCCCCGTTGTAATACACCCAAGGATGCCATTGGCCTTCCTGGCTACAAGGGCACAGTGCTGGCTCATGGTCATCCTGTTGTCCACCAGGACCCCCAGGTCCCTTTCCCCTACACTGCTCTCTAATAGGTCATTCCCCAACCTATACTGGAACCTGGGGTTGTTCCTGCCCAGATGCAGGACTCCACACATTCCCTTGTTAAATTCCATCAGGTTATCCCCCGCCCAACTCTCCAGCCTGTCCAGGTCTCTGGATGGCAGCACAGCCTTCTGGCGTGTCAGCCACTCCTCCCAGCTTAGTGTCATCAGCAAACTTGCCGATAGTACACTCAATTCCCTCGTCTAAATCATTAATGGATATATTGAATAACATTGGCCCCAGTACTGACCCCTGAGGCACTCCGCTAGATACTGGCCTCCAACTGGACTCCGCACCATTGACCACCACTATCTGGCTTCTCTCTTTAAGCCAGTTTGCAACCCACCTCACTACTCTATTGTCTGGACCACACCTCCTCAATTTAGCTGTGAGGATGCTGTGAGGGACTGTGTCAAAGGCTTTACTGAAGTCAAGGTAGACCACATCCACCGCTCTGCCATCATCCATCCACCTTGGTACATTCTCATAAAAGGCTATGAGGTGCTGACTATGCTTCAGAATAGACCTGGCATGGGCTTTAAAAGGTGATATATGAAATAAAGACCTGTAAGAAACACCAAAAAACCTCCTGTTCAAGCAGATGATCAATACACCTTGTGACTTTTCTGAAGCCCGGCAATTAAACAGAAGCTCATATTTTTAGCAGAGGCACAACAATTGCAGCTCAGTTTCTATAGCTCTTCTTTGTAGTCTTACTGCCATTGCAACTCACATCATGTTTGTTTGGATAATATGGAAGAACATATAAGCCATAACCCTTTCTAAATCGTGTACTTATGGATTGAATACATTATTTGATAGCACTCTGACACAGTTACGATGGTCCCTGAAGTGTATCATAAGTTACTTTGCCTCAGTTTACCAACAAAAATGGGAGGCATCAGTGGTAAGAAGCTGAGCCATGCTGAGCTAAGGCTTGACTTAATTATTGCATGATATATGATTTCTAACTTAGCAGAATCAGTAAAACAAATATTCTTTCATTACACATAGCACATAAACCCAAAGTAATTAGACGAAAATAAAAATTATTGTTTGAGACATTTGAACAAACCCCTGCCAGTCTAATTTTATTTTAAAAGAATGTATGTGTAAATAAGGACATTTTATAACCCTGAGTGGATTAGAACTTCTATCTCAGCATGCCATAATGCCTCAATTTCTTCCTTTATGTTAGTACAACAGTATGAATAGGAATTATTGATGCAAATTTGTTAAAATAAACCTGAACATCGGTGGTCACAGGATATCGCAGCTTTGCAAAGTACAGTTAACTGAATATTGGTGAAAATCACCTTCTATAATGGACATCTGGAGGAATTTCATGTCATTATTGGTTTGGTTTTGTGGTGTGTTTTTTTCTGTTTGGTTTGGTTTTGGTTTTGTTTTACAAGCCCTATGGGGAGAGGCTGAGGGAGCTGGGCTTGTTCAGTCTGGAGCAGAGGAGGCTTAGAGCTGAGCTCAGCACTCTCTCGAACGACCTGAAGGGCAGTTCTAGCCAGGGGGGATTGGGCTCTTCTCCCAGGCACTCAGCAATAGGACAAGGGGGCATGGGCTTCAACTCTGCCAGGGGAAATTGAGGCTGGAGATTAGAAAGCAATTCTGTGCAGAGAGAGTGGTCAGCATTGGAATGGCTGCCCAGGGAGGTGCTGGACTCACTGTCCTGGAGGTTTGTAAACTGAGATTGGCCATGGCACTTAGTGCCATGATCTGGTCAATGGACTGGAGTTGGACCAAGGGTTGGACTGGATGATCTCTGAGGGCTTTTCCAACCCAGTCCATTCTGTGATTCTGTGATTTGTTTGGTTTGTTTTGTTCTGGTTTGTTGTGTTTTGTTTTTTTTTTTTTTAATGTGGTTTTTGGTTTTGTTTTGTTTTGTTTTGTTTTGTTTTGTTTTGTTTTGTTTTCAATGGGCAGGGTACTTTTCACTGATTGAGGTTTCCTTTAAAGAACATTTGAATTTTTCTTCCATTTTTAAATTGTCTCTCCAGAAGGTTTTTAATGCTGGGTTGGAATCCTCAGAGATTAATAATAATAATAATAATAACAAGAACAATAATAATAATAATAACAACAACAACAATAATAATAATCTGTTTTGACTCCTCATGGGATGAAAAGAATATTTAAAATTGTATTTTTCTTGCAATGTAAATTGGAAGTTCAAATAGCTCCCTGCAACAGTAAAATACTGACATATGGGGTTTTAAACTTCTTGCTGCCCTCCTGTGGATCAAACGAATAATTCAGTAACAATGGTGTGGGGGAACAAAATAGGTGGAAAGTAAATTCCAGATAAACTAATAAGATCTATGAGTGATCTGTGGGACATGGATGCTGATCCTGCTGCTCAAGAAAACTGTTGAAATGAGGCAAATCAGATTTTATCTTGGTTACAGTTTTCTGTATGATGTAGACAACTGAAGGGTTGGCTGTAAAGATAAAATTAATAAAGTATATTGAAGTGCAAAATATTTTTACGGAGCACATTGATGCCAGACTAAGTGTGCGATCAAACAACAAGTTCCAGGATGGCAGAAAAGATGGGACTTAATCTAAACAGCCCTAAAACTGCCGCTTTATGTGGCTGGGCTACCATAAAGGACGTTGAAGAGTATTCAGTTCTCCTTTTCTGTCACCACAGTGGAAGATGAATGGGTCAATTAGAAAACTGTCTTGAATCCTAGATCCAGGAGGTTCCTGGATTCAGAGCTCCTGTCCAATTGCTTTGCCACAAGAAGATGAAATTACACAAGAAGTTACACTTGAAATGAACAACTTTAAGAAAACTACCTTTAGTATTAACTGCTAAAGCCCCCTTTTCTAAGACAACCTCATTTCTACATTTATTCTTCCCAGTACAAAAATTCCTGAGAGACGGCATCACTTTCACATGCTGGCGTGATCTTACAGGTCTTTTCCAACCTAAATTATTCTATGATTCTATGATCTACCAGAATATCTCACATCATAATTCAAAACAGCACCTGTGAAACAGAGGAAAGTGCTTAATTAAAATTTTTGTCCAAAATTATACAACAATTTTTAAAACATAGTGTGGATTTTAGAAGCCAAATCCTGAGTGCAAACCTACAGGTCTTGTGTTCTCAATCTCTCTGATGCTGCTCAGAGTCTCATACAGACCTCTTACCATTTGATTGGGTTGCGCTAAAACACATGGAACTACATCTATTTCCTGGGGCTGCAGACCTTAAAATTATAGAATCATTAGGTTTGAAAAGACCTTTAAGATCATCAAGTCCAACCATAAAACCTAACACTGCCAAGTCCACCACTACACCGTGTCCCCAAGTGCCAAATCTTCTAAACCCCTCCAGGGGTGGTGACTTGACCTGGGCAGCCTGTTCCAATGCCCAACAACAAAAGAAATGTTTTGGTATGGAAGACAGCAGATCTGGGGAGGTCACATGAGGGTCTGGGAGCCCCTTCTCCAGCCCACGTGACCCAGGGGACCCATGTGTCTGGTTATCCCCACTCGTGGAATCAGACATCTGGGACCTGCCTAGTAACACCACTGTCCCCTGGAGACCCAGGTGCTGGAGCTCCACCTAGGAACCTTGCTGTTCCCTGGGCACCCAGGCACCTGGGCTCCACCTAGGAACCCCACTGTTCCTTAGGGACTTGGGCACCTGGGTGCTACGCTTTGGGGCCATGGGGTGGTGGTGTGCACCCATGATGCTGCTGTTGGTCCTCTGGCTCCCTCGAAACCCAGGCATACGGGCAGGGGGGCTTGGCTTGTGGTGGTGGGTGGCCTTGTTGTCGTGGCTCCCTGGCGTGCACCCCTGCCTGCTCTGCTTTTTGGCTCCCACTGATCAGAGGCAGCTGTGCCGTTACATTACTGGGACCAGTGCCAAGGACACCCAACATCAACTCTGCCTTGAAGCCCTTCTTAAGGCTGCTGAACCACTTGCCTCTGTCATTGTGGGTGCGTCATGGGACCCCAGGGACACCCAACGCAACAGGGATCCTGACCAAGGACCCCCATCCTGACTGCCACTTCCATCCCACCAGAGACCCCATCCCAAGGTGGACCCCCACCCTGAACCCCAGAGCCCTCTGTGTTCCCCACTTCAACCAAGGCCCTCACTCTGACACTGGCCAAGATCCCAGGCAGTTGAGGGTGCTTTCCTAAACAGGGACCCACCACAGACAAGCACCTTAAGGACTCCCAACCATGACAAGGTCTCCCCAGTCCTGACCTGGACCCCAGGGACCTCTGGGATCCCCAACCCTGAGAATCATCCAAGCCTGAACAGGAACACAGTGGGGACTCCCTAGGACTCCCTACCCCTAGGACCCCTGCCTAGGACCTTAGGAATCCCCAGGGGTAGCTGACTTTCCCGGTATCCCTAATCCCTAATCAGGGCTCCAGGAACCCCTGGGAATCCCCAGCCCTTACTGGACCCTCCTGTTCCTGAACCTCCAACCCCAACTCCGTACTGGTCTCAATGCCCCTATACTGGTCTCAGGGGAGGAGCAGCATATGGCACTTCAGAAGATCATCATGGACGCTGTGGATTTTGTGAAGAAGCAGAAGGGCAAGAGTGAGCAGGGAACACGGGATGTGTGAGGGGATAGGGTCAGGACATGGGGCATAGGGAATGGGATGTGGAGGCCTTGAATGGGGGGTGTGGTGAAATACAGGATATATGGAGGTCTGGGGGCTATAAGGGGATATGTGGGGAATCATGAGTGCAGAGGGGTTTCAAGGTACACAGCTTCTGGGTTTTTTTTGAGGGGATATATGGGACTCCAGAATGGATATTTGGGGTCCAGTTGTACAGGCAATCTGTGGGATCCAGGGAGGATCAGGTGCAGGGTACATCGTCTCACCCAGACATCTGGGACACCCCAGAGTCCTTTCAAGTGTCTCTGAAGGAAGCCATCAAGAAAATCTGGGTGAAGCTGAGCCAGATGAAGGAAGGTATGGGGTCAATGGGCACACCCACCAAGGACTCCCACCCTGAGGAACCCCTGGGACTCAGGGGACTGTCACAGAGACCCCCACCCTCGACATCTACATCCCAGGGACCCCCACCCTGGGCACCTCCCCATCCTGCAGAGACCCTCAGACACCCCATCTGGGCTGGACAAGGGCTGAGCCCTGACAGCTCATCACAATGAACCCCAGTCTAATGTTGCTTCCTCTCCATCAGCTCCAGCCTGCATCCCCCCCTGTGGTGAGTGCTGATCCCCCTGTTTTGCCACCCCTGATCCCTAATACATCTCCCATACCCCTGGGACCACCAAGTTTCTCCCTCCCAGGAAATCAGAAAGCTGCCCGTGTCTTCCAATGTGCTACCTGCCACATCATGCACTGCCCGTTTCCCCTGGACTGCCCAGGTATGGGGTCACAGTAGACCCAGGCATCCAGTCTGGGCTGAGCTCTGCCCTAGAGCTGGGTGCCTCCAGGGCTATGGGAGCAACCCTCATTTCTCACACATGGACATGCCTGGTGGGCCCACCATGAGCACACAGGAGTGTGCCAAGATAAATGCCTACCCCTCTCCACCATGAGCACATGCAGATGTGAACTCACGTGCGTGTCAATGCTCCCAGTGCAGGAGGTGTGGGCCCGCGCGGATGAAGTCGTCACACTGCACTGTGACGTGCCCTTTGCTGTCCCCCCGAACTGGTCCATTACCTGGATGTTTGCCAAGGATGTGAGTTGCACGTACATGCACAGGGGCATATTAGACATTAATAAGAACACTGGGTATGGGAAGCAAGGCCTGCATGCACATAGTTGTGCGCTTGGCATAAAGACTATCAATAGATACAGGTATTACTTATACAGTAGATATGTGTGTTATAAGTAGCACGTGTATCAGCATGCACAGGATGCAAGCAAGTGCTCATCCATGTGAAGGGTGCATGCAAAGTGGGAGGTGGGTCGCTCGTGTTTGCAGATTTGTGTGCATTTGTGCATGCAGGTGTGTGTAGGAAGTGACTTTTGTATCTCTTCTGCTTGTGCATCCCTCTGTGCACACACACAGGGCATAAAGAGCACATGTGGGACATGAGGTGCATGCACATGCACAAGCAAAGAGTACAAGCAGCATGAAGGGGACGTGATGAGCATGTGCAGGACACAGGAGCCTTTGCATGCACGTGTATGCTATTTTGTGTACCTGGTGCACCAGTCTGTGCTGATGTGTTCCCCCATGCCCCAGATGCGCACACAGGATCTGACACTGTTTGAGGAGCTGCAGACGAGTGAAGAGGGACCTCTCAGTCTGACCCTCTGGGGCCCCGTTCAGGGCACCTTCGCCTGTCGTCTGGCAGACCTTTATGAGCCCTTCATCCGCAAGTACTTCTACCTCAATGGTGCGCTGACACAACTGAGTGCCCTGGGGGCAGTGAGCAGTGTGGGGTGGAGTGGGGCCCCAGACACCTGAGTCCACCGGAGTGGGGCGCATGGGGGTGTGAACAGAGTGCCAGGACACCTGGGTCCATGGTGGACAGGTGGAGTGGAGCAGGTGTTCCCTGATGCCTGACTCCTCTGGGGCCAGTGGGGCATGTGGAATGGAGCAAGGACTCCAGACATCTGGCTCCCTGGGGGCAGTGAGACCTGTGGCTGGAGCAGGTGCTGCAGGGACACCTGGTCCCTGGGGGGCAATGCCCCATGACCTGAGGTGCCTGGGTCCCCACAGTATCAGGGCAAAACGTGGAGGCAGAGCAGGGACTTCAGGCTCGGCTCAGAGTTGTGCTGCGCTGGCCCCATGACGTGGCCCCCCTGCACCCCATGGCGTGGCTGGGGCTGGGGCTGGCACTTGGCTCCATGACACTCGTGATGCTGCTGGGGTGAGTCCTCATGACCTGGTAAACCTTACCCTCAAAATCCCTACACTTCTGGGGCTCCCCGCAGACCAGCGTGGTACTTGTAACCCACCCTCCCCAGACCCCTCAGTCCCTTGGGATTCCCTACAAATGTGAGGGGACCTGGGTGTCCAAGGGGAGTTGTAGACTGCCAGGACTCACAGGGCCCCCTGTTTCCCCCTGGGACTCCCATTGTCCTCTGGACCATTCCATGACCCCTCCCTTGCACCCAGGACCTCTCCAGGCTGCCTTGCCTCCCCCAGATTCCCTAATTGCCCCTGAGACCCTGCCATTTTCCTCCATTTTCCCCAGAACTCCCACTGTCCCTTTGGGGGCCCAAGTTACAGTCATTTGACCCCAGGCTACCATACTTGCACCCTTAGACCCATCTGTTGTTCCCAGGAACCCCCAGTTGCCCCTTGGGCTCCCCAGATGCCCCATGATTCCCAGCCCCCCAGATGGGGATATAGGGGGTCCTTCCCCCTCCTCCTGTTTCTCTGTTCTTCCTTCTGCCTCCCAGAGCCATCTGGCAGTGTTGGAGCTTCTCCAGACCTCGCTGACTGCCGGACATCCCACAGACCTGGACAGCGGGCTCCTCCGGGGGATTTCAGATGCCCGGACTCACCATGGGGGAGCTTGACATGTGGATCCAACCCTGAGGACCAATTTTTTTTTGCAATTGCTTTTCTTGCACTGGGGGTAGCATGTGCAAATGGGAACAGTAAAAAGAGAACCACCAAGCTCTAAAAATCTGGATTATGCTGGAAAATCGAAGGATGTTGGGCTTGCATACAGAAAAATTGGGTACTGGGCAGTGCATAAGCAGTCCAAAACATAGTCCTGACTCTCCTGACCCTCATTTAAACAGCTAGCACTAAAGGAAAGTCAGACCTGTAGGAAAGCTTTTTCTTGATACTGATGTATTAAAGAGATTCACATATAATAATACCTCTATGTGTCATGGCCACCACAAATGCCAAGTTACTTTCTCCTCTGACTGTTTGCCTAAAAGCATTTCATAACATATTTACTTTTATACCACTGGATAACCTAGCTGACTTCAATTTGGTAATTTGGATAAATGGCTGCTACAGATCTTTTAGACATGATGTTTGTAACAAAACGGCCAAACAGCAGAGGAAGAATGTTACACAACTCCTTGAAGAAGAGATAAAAATAAAACCAAACCAAACACTTAAGAATGTGACCAAGATATCTCCAGTTCTCTATGTTGCCTTTAAATATACCTAGACTTATGTTAGAAAAAACAAGTACCAGAAAAACATGAAAACCCAGGCTGCACACACAGTGCACACAGCGTGTTCCCATAGCCCATCGGTGCGTTGTCCCAAGCAGCTGGTGAAACGCTTCCATCACCTGGGCTGACATTCCAGCTGTATTCAGCGCTGGCACTGCTGGTGACGGTTGAGGAACCTGAGCTGCAATCTCTGGGCTGAAGCTCCAGCCTGCGCCCCCCCCAACACACAGCCCGGGCCTGATCCGAGCAGGGACCTTCTCGCCTTGCAGGCATCTGGTAACGCAACAGCCATGGTGTGCCCATCCCGGAGGCTGCAGCTCACGTTTCTCATCCAAGTAGTAACATCTATTAGGAACACAATGTGTTTTTGTGATACCCCTGCCTATTTCTTCTACTGCTAACAAGTGGACTTTGGGGGGGCGAGGGGGTGGAAATCACATTCATTTCAGTTGCAGGTTGCCCTCGGGTGGATGGCTGTGTGAAGCAAAGGGAAGGGGATGAAGCTCTTCCCATCCTGAATACTGATGACAGGAGCATACCCAAATGGTGAAGGCAGGTGACAGCATTGGTTCTCCTTTCCTCTCAGACGTCTTTGGCTCTTTTCTTGTCTTGGGCACAGGGCACAGCAAGCACTGGAGGGGCCCAGCACGGCGTGGAGCAGCTGAGAGCAGAAAGGGAGTTGGTTTGCTGCAGTCCCACTGTGGAGGGCTTGCTACGTGGTCATTCTTTACATGGAGTGCAGGAACCCTGTCCTCCAGGACCCTCACTCCTTATTGAATCTCTGGAGCCATTCGGCAGGGGGGTCAGCTGTACAGCAGCAGCTCCCACAGCCTTGCTGGAGTTCCAGCACAGAAGTCATCAGCTGCCAAGCACAAAATCCAGTTCATGAAACTATCCAAAGGGACTGACCCGTGGGAAGGAGCACTTGTGGCCCACTGCAGGTTGGGGCTGACTAAGGGTCTCCATGATGAAACGGCCAGAGTGGACTCTCCCCAGAGGCTGAGGCAGCTCTTGGGCCTTCTGTCATTTTGGAGAGGAAGCTGGCAGTGCATCAGAAAGTGTACCAGCATCCTCAGAGGTGATGTGCCTGCTCTGCACCGCCTACCTTGCAACCCCAAGCAGAGAAACCCATGGAAGTGGGGCTCGCCAGCCCACCCTCCTCACTCCAAAAGCAAAACAGTAGATGGAGACAGGGGACATATTTTTATTATTTATGTTTACATCGCATTTTTCTTACATATTTCCTGCAAATGAGCAAGAAATCAAGCAAAAGTAGCAGAAGGCTTGTGTGGATCAGCAAGGAGTTCCCAAGTAAACTTAGACACATAAAGAAAGTGTTCAAGAGATGGGTGCAGGGCATGCTGGCTCCTGGAATAAAGCGATGCTGTCCAGTCATTCGGGGGTGAGGTGGGGAAAGTGAAGGCTGACTTGCAGTTGAATCTGGCAAGGGATGTGAAGGGCAGCAAGAAAGATTTCTACAAGTATATAAACAAAAGGAATAGTAGCAAAAATGTGGCTCTGCTACTGAACCCACATTAAAGGGCCCTGGTGACACAGGACATGGAAAAGGCCAAGGTACTCAATGACTTCTTCACTTCTGTCTTTACTGGGAAGACCAACCCTCAGTAATCCCAGGCCCAAGAGATCGGGGGAAAGTCTGAAGCAAGAAAGATGTATTCTCAGTGGAAGAAGACCAGGTTAGGGAATACTTAAGCAAACTGGGCATGCAGAAGTCCATGGGTCCTGATGAGGTGCACCCGCAAGTGCTGAGGGAGCTGCCCAGTGTCATTGCCAGGCCACTCTCCATAATCTTTGATCAGTCTGGACAACTGGGACAAGTGTCTGAAGACTGCAGGAAAGTAAATGTCATTTCTATCTTCAAGAACAAGAAGGAGGATGCAGGGAATTGCAGGCTGGTCAGCCTCACCCTGGTCCCTGGAACAGTGATGAAGCAGCTAGTTCTGGTACCCATTTAAAGACACACGAAAGACAAGAAGGTGATCTGGAATAGCCACTGTGGATTTGCAAGGGGAAAATCATTTTTAAGTAACCTCATAACCTTCTACAACAGGGGACTATCGCGATGGATGAGGGGAGAGCAATAGACATGGTTTACCTTGATTTTAAAAAGCTTTTGACACTGTCTTCCAAAACATCCTAACAGACAAACTGCCAAAATATGGGTTAGATAAGTGAAAAGTGAGGTGGAATGAAAACAGATGAATAGACAGGCCCAGAGAGTGCTGATCAGTGGCACAAGGTCTAGCCGGACATCAGTCACCAGTGCTGTACCCCAGGAGCCAATCCTGCGGCCATCCAGCTGCAAGGTACGGCCTCGAAAAAGGACACGGAGATCTTGCCTGGCAAGAAACTGTCTGGGCAAATTCAGAAGCCACAAACCTATGGGAGGCCCTTGATTGAACTAGAGGATTGTTTTGGAGGGTGTGCCCATCCAGGACCATGAGGATAGGAGTACTGCAATGCGAGACCTTAATAAGTGCGGTCTGACCACACTTTGCTGCTGTTGAGGTGATTTTCTGGCACTGGGAAGAGGCGAGAAATTGTCCATCAGCCAGCAATGTATGGTCATGGTAAAGAATGCCACCAGGAGCCTGGGCTGCATTAAGGGGAGTGTTGCAAGCAGGTCAAGGCAGGTGATCCTTTCCCTTTGTTCAGCACTGGTGAGGCCATTCCTGGCATCCAGTTCTGGGTTCCCCAACACGAGAGAGACACGGACATGCTAGACAGAGTCCATCAAAGAACTGTGAAGATGATTAAGGGACTGGAGCATCTCTCCTTTGAGGACAGGCTGAGAGAGCTGGGACTGTTGAGCCTGGAGAAAAGAAGGCTTAGAGGGGAATCTTATCAATGTACTTCAATGCCTGAATGGATGGAATGAAGAAGTGGGAGCCAAGCTCTTTCCAGTGATGCCCAGTGCCAGGACAAGATGCAATGAACACAAATTCACATACAGCCAATTCCATCTAAACACAAGAAAACACTTTTTCACTGTGAGGGTGACAAAACACTGGCACAGGTTGCCCAGGGAAAGAGTCTCCATTCTTGGGGCCATTCAGATCCCAACTGGACACTTGTCTGGGTGGCCTGCTTTAGCTGACCTTTCATGAGGAGGGGTTGGACCAGATGATCTCCAGAGGTCCTTTCACATCTTGCCATCGCGTCCCAATGAGATGGCAAGAGAGGCCATCACATTGCTATTTGCCTCAGCAAACCTCTTTCCAGCGCCAGAAAATCTCTCACCTCAACGGCAGCAAAGTGTGGTCAGACCACACTTATTAAGGTCTCGCATTGCAGTACTCCTATCCTCATGGTCCTAGATGGGCACACCCTCCAAAACAATCCTCTAGTTCAGTCAAGGGCCTCCCATAGGTTTGTGGTCTCTGAATTTGCCCAGAGGACCCAGACCCTTACCCAGCCCACCCCAAACACTGTCACTGGTACAGATGAAACAACACACGGTGGGGCCATAACCCAAGAGACCTTAGAGTACCATGGCACTTGGGCACCCAATGACTCTGTCCTTTAGCCTTCGTTACAGAAGCACAAACCTGTCTTTAACTGGTACTTGGGATCCTTCTCTATCTCTGCAGACATGCTGGGTCTGTGGCTCCAAGCAAGCAATGGGCTGTCACTGTCTCCAGACTGGCGTCTTACCCTGACTTTCTGCTGAGCGTCCTGCACAAAGAGGTCCCTGCTACCCAGGACCCTGCCATGGCCTCTGAGGTGACAGGATTTGCAAGGGGGAACAGAGTGCGTAAGAAGGCAGTGGAGAGCTTGTGGAGCACCTAAGGGCATATGGAGGGTTGTGGCATGAAAAGGAATGCAAATGCAGGACAGTGGGATGCACTGCAAAGAAAGTAGGGGGCAGGCCCAGAGGGGAAATGGAGGAGTCTGAGGTGTACATGAGGGAAACTGGAGGCCTCCAAAAGTGCACCTTCTTTTGGGTACACCAGAAGTTAAATTGAGTGATTCTTAGGGGACGAGAGGACCAATGGAAGCCTCTGCATTGTACAAGAGAGCTAAGAGAAGACCCTGGAGAGCACATCAAAACCATTCATTCAATTCTGTGTGCATTCAGATCCCCTCCATTTCCCTCCACACACTGTCTGTTCTCCCACATGCCATTGCGGTCCCTTCCATTCTTCTCTAGGTGTGCTCAGGCTTCCTCTGTTCCCCTCTGTGCAGCCTTGATTACCCCCATTCCCTTCGGGTGTTAGCAGATCCTCTCTGCTTCCCTACCTGTGCCTTGGAACCTCACAGTTCCCACCCATGCATGCTCAGATCTTCTCCACTCCACTTTGTGCACCCCCAGTCCCTGCCACCCTTTCTGACTGCCTTACATCCATGGCCCCTCCACATGCTTTCAGATTCCCTCTGTTCCCTTCTGGCTGCTTCTAGATCCCCTCCAACTCATTCTGTCAACTTCCAAGCACCATAAGATGCTCTCCATCCCTATCCAACTGCTTTCACATCCTCTCCATTCCCCTCATTGTGCTCTCTTGGAACCCTTCTGTTGTCTTCCTTGCATGGATTCTCTCCATTCCCCCTATTGTATGCTCAAGTGTCCTTCATTCCCCTCTCTATACATTCAGATCTCCCTTGTTCCTCTCCTCTCTTCCCCTCCTTACATATTCAGATCTCTATTACTTTCAGTGTCTACTTAGTGCTGACTTCTCCCCTCTGTGCACACTCACATCCCCCTATTCCACAAGTGCCCTCAGATTCCCCCCTGTTGCCCTCCTTCAACACTCAGGTCCCACCTGTCCCTTCTGTGGGTGCTCAGTTCCAGTGGGTTCTGCTGTCAGATCCTTTCCAGTCCCTCTGTGCCCTCATTATCCTTTGTTTTCCCTCCATACACACTCAGATCTCCATTCCTTTCCGTGCACACAGGGTCAGGTATTATGCTTTCCCCGCTATGCACGCTCAGACCCCTCCATCCCCTCTGTACATTCTCCGATTGCTATTGCTGCCCTCCATCCACCCAGTTTCGCTCCACTGCTTGTTCTCCTCTGTAGCTGTCCATCCTGCATGACCAGTCTCCCAAACCCAGTGCCACAGAGACCACATCTCTCTCAATTGGCCTACAGACACCTTTTAGCCAATGTCTTTCAGCAGGTCCATTCATCTCTGTAGGACTGTAGCCTGCTGGGGAATAGAGACCTCTCCTGCATCCCCAGATGGAGAACACCTCCGCCACAACCCCCTGTCTGCTGTCATGCAGTCCAGAAAACACCAGCTGCTCCAACACTGTCCTGCAGTAGTCAGTCTCTCTGGGAGTGTCTGGGCTGCTCTGACTTCCACACCAAGACCTTGACTGAGCTTATCAAAAGCACATCGAACAAGAACCAATTGACCTGGCAGCACCCTGCTGAAATGTGGGAGGCGGGGACATCCCCACTGTTTGCTTTCCATGCCGATTGGTGACTGGTATTTAAGTGTTTATTTGCTGAACTGCATTCTTCAAGGCTCCCAAATATGCAGTTCCCAGGGGAAATTCCATCCAAGGAGCTAAGCACTCACAGAAGAGACCATTCCAAGGACTCTTGCTGGCGCGGAGGTTATTTTCTTTGCAGCTCAGGAAGCTAAGCACCTGGAACCACAGGTACCTTCATCTCAGCTTGTGTTTTCTAAGGGTACGAAGGAAACCCAGCCTGATTTCCTCCTCCAGGAGAAAAGAAGCTGAGAGAGGGGGTAGGTCCCACTCACCCCACCCACTGCAGAGAGCACTACAAATGCCTCCAAGCGACCTGCCCCTGCACAGCACTGTGCTCCAGAGGCCACTCCTGTGTGGACGCCATGGGTGAGTACGGGGCTGGGAAGTGGGGTGCTCCTTGCTAGCAATGGCAAGTGCACGGGCAGGGCAGCCCAGCAATGGGGAGAGGCTCTGTGCACTGGTCCTCATATACTGATGGGGAGCAGTGGCACCAGTGCCCTCTGAGGGCACGTTCCCCTGCCAGCCCTTCAAACACCAGCAGCTTGGGCCCTGCCTTCTGGCCCACCCCAGCCTGTCCCCTGCTTCAGTGGCCAGGAATGAAACTTGTCTCGGTCAGTTGTTTGATGCTTTGCTCCACCTGAAACTATCTCATGCATGGCAGCTGGTCAGGGGGAAAAGACAAGGTTATCTGCCCCTTGGGCATTGAGGCCTTTTGTCAAGCTTTCCGTCTTGCACAGACCAGCCTGATGCAGCCCTACGTGCTTGGTGCACCCCTGCATCTTGCATGGTCATGTTTCACTGTGCCCTGCTGGACCCACGAGCGTATTTCCCATCTCTCTGGAGGGAGGGTCACATTTCATCTTTTCTCCATCTTTTCCCTTTCTAGCAGCCCAGGGCCTTCTACTCCTTGCTTGTGTGCTGGTCTTGGCTGCCCCAGGCCACTCCCTGCATATGCAAACCCTAAACATCTTCAAGAAATCTCCCTCCAACACTTCGGCGAGTGCTCTGAAGAAAACCAGTATGTAGCATCCTGTGGGCATCACAGTGCTCTCACCAACTCCTTTCAGTTCCTTAGCCCAGGTCAGCCCTGGCTGGTGAGCTGCCCCAGCCCATGCTCTGGGCCAGTGGAGGTTTGGTAAAATGGTGCTTGGCAGAGGGTGTGCTGTGATGACTTCGATCTCCAAAACACCTCCATGGTGCACACAGGCAGGCAGGCTGAGGAGACGCAGCATCTAGCCCAGGTTTGCTCAGCCAGGGAGAGGGGCTCTGCCCATCTGGTAGGATGACCTTACTGCAGCGGGAGGTCCTGCAGCAAGCGAGCTGAAGGCGTGGGGAGACCACATCTGCCAGCACAGGGGGAAATGTGTTGTGTGCTCATGTAGGCCAGCTCTGGGTGGGGGAGGCCATACACTGTCCCCAGCCCGGGCCCTGCTGCAGGACAGAGGATGTGAGGTGTACTGCAGTGCTGTGTGTGTGCGCACAGTGTGCAGCATGGAAAGGGTGTGTGTTACAAGGGGTCATTTTTCTCCTGTTCCCTCAGTCACAGGTAGGGGCAAGGTCCTTTTCACCTTCCTCCCCAGTGTGACCCTGTTTTAGTGACACAACCCCTATTTCAGGAGGCCCAAATGAGCCCACTGGTGTCCACATCAGTGTCCTGGCCTCACACCAGCATAGCCCAGTGAGTCTGAGGTCTTTCACTGGGGGTGCTTCCTGTTAGGGGACATATGGAAGAGGAACAGAGGGCAGAGGCAAACCTATCTCACCACCAGCAAAGCGCATTGACCTCTCTGGGCTAGGACAGCTGATCACCCCCTGGGTACGCAGGTCAGATGCCCCTCTATCTTGCCACAGGGCAAAACATGTTCTTTGTCCTGTCACACAGGCTTCTGTTAAATCACCTTCTCTCCCGCCTCAGGTTTGCCTGCTGACTGCAGCGAGGTGTCTCCTGGCAGCCCCAGTGGCGTCTACTTCATCCAGCCCACCGGCCTGCACCCCATCATGGTGTACTGCGAAATGAGCGTGGCAGACGGGGGCTGGACGGTCATCCAGAGGAACCGGCACAGCACGGACATCACCTGGTCCGAGTCCTGGACCACCTACAAGTACGGCTTTGGGAACCTGCACACCGACTACTGGCTGGGCACTGAGTACATCCATCAGATCTCTAGGCAGAAGGTCTACCGGGTCAGGTTTATCATCTGGGACGCTGCAAACAATGCCAGGTTTGCAGACTACAACCCGTTCAGTGTGGAAGATGAGTCCCAGGGCTACCGGCTGAGGCTGGGAGTGTACTCAGGGACAGCGGAGGACGCCATGTCCTCAGACAATCCCAGGAAAGTGCACAACAACATGAAATTCTCCACAAAAGATCGGGATCAGGACACTTACAGAGGGAACTGTGCCTCCCGCTCTGGGGGTGGCTGGTGGTACTCGGCGTGTTATTCTGTACGGCTGAATGTCAAGGAGGGCATAACGTGGGGCAGACTGTGCAACGGGAACTGCAAAGCGTCTGCCATTCTCATCAAACCAGCTCCGTACCAGTAGTGCTCTTTCCCCTCCCGTCTGCACTGGGCGGGCCTGCTTTTGTGGCTGCAGGGCTGGGGGTGAATGGGGGTGTTCCTGTATATCAAGAGCTGGTTTATTTTCCTCTTCCCTTGAAAAGCAGCAAAGCTCCCTGCTTTGTCTCTGGCTTTTCACCTGTGGTGGGTTTTCAGGGATCATTATTAGAACAAGTCTTTATAAATGCTGTGGTTTCCCAGCGTGTTCCTTGCGGGGAGAAAATTGTGCTCAGAAACCTGAACCCCTCCTGAACTTATTATTTCACTTTGAGGGTATAGATGACTTCAGCAGAACAAGATTAGTCATCACTAGCTAACCTGATCTAAGCTGCTCTGAACCCAGGCGGGCCATGTACACACCACATCTCAGCTGTAGTCTGTGTTCACCCTGCGGAATAAAAATGCTTTCAGAACCTGCACAGACGTCCAAATGTCCTTCATTTGTTCAGGAACTTCTCAGAACTGCTGTGCTTTCTTGCCAGGAGCAGACCTGAGGTTTCTGGTGCAGTAAAAACAGACTTTCAAAGGGAAAATTTTTCATAAGACTCAAATGAGGAATTAAAGACAAAACTTCCCCTTAAAGAAGGGAGTTGGGTTTCAAGGTGGGGACCTTTCAAAAAGGGAATGCAGTACCACATGGGCAAGAGCAAGCACTGAGCGTAGGAGGGAAGCCACAGCTCAGTTCAGGCCCTACCAGCCATGATCTGGAGCTAATCAGAGACAGCAGGAAATTGCTGTTTACCAGAAACCACAAGCCCTGTTCTGCCAACTTCTCCCCTCCAGTTAGCTTGTATACCCAGGCTGGAGTGCAAATGACTATTTAAACCAGCAGACACATCTCTCAGTCCATAGAATCATAGAATCATTTTGGTTGGAAGAGACACTTAAAATCGAGTCCAACCATAGCCTAAATCTAGCACTAAACCATGTCCCTTGTCTATACATCTTTTAAATACCTCCAGGGCTGGTGACTCCAGCACTGCCCTGGGCAGCCTGTTCCAATGCCCCACAGCCCTTTGGGGAAGAAATTGTTCCCCACATCCAACCTCAGCCTCCCCTGGCGCAACTTGAGGCCGTTTCCTCTGCTCCTGGCGCTTGTTCCTGGGGAGCAGAGCCCGGTGATGGGACTGACTTACCTGCACCTCTTGCCCTCAGGGAGTCCACCACCCTCTCCATGCTCCAGTCTATGGTGGTTTCTTCACTTCCCAGCACGGAGCAACCACCCAGACATGAATAGGGGCAAACTATGAGTGAGGGTTTTGTGAGATACTGGGCTTTGCTGGCCCTGTTATTTAACCATAGTCTTATGTAAAGTGGCCAAAACAAGCCACTGGAAACAATATTGCATCCAGAGACCTGAGAACTAAACCACAGGCAGAAGTAGGTACAATTGCTGTACTCAGCTGTGTACAACAACCATACCAAAGGAAGAAAAGCTCATGTTACAGGCTGATGATAGGGACAGCCAGCAGCATGGAGAATTGTCAGGCCTTTCACTATGGAACACTGAAATATTTCAGAAAAAAAGAAAATTCAGCATAAAACCCCTGCATGCCACTCCAGCTCTATACCAGCTCAACCTGGGAGCAGAATCAGCTCCACATCTGGCCTGGCACCGCAGTGCCTGAGCAAATCATCTTAAAACCAGAAGCCACCACACTAGCCCTGGGGGATGTGAGTTCTGGATGTCCCAGGGAGAACTGGTATCCCTTGGGTAGGTTTGTCTCCTTGCCCAGGAGAGGACCTACATGATATATGTAACATAAAGATTGGGTAACAAGAGGATGGACAGTAGTCCCATGGAGAGGGATCTGGGGGTTCTGGTTGACAGCAAGTTGAACGTGAGCCAACAATGTCCCTGGAGCCAAGAGGGCCTCGTGTCCTGGTGCACCCAGCACAGCACGGCCAGCCGGGCAGGGAGCGGATTGTCCCGCTCTGCTCTGCGCTGGGGCGGCCTCACCTGGAGCATCCACTGTGTGCAGGGCTGGGGACACAGGAGAAAAGGAGACAAAGCTACTGCAGAGTGTCCAGAGGAGGCTGCGAAGCTGGTGAAGGTTCGGAGGGGAAGCCGGATGAGCAGCGGCTGAAGTCCCTGGGTTTGCTCAGCTGGAGCAGAGCAGACTGAGGGCAGAGCTCATGGGCTGCAGGTTCCTCAGCAGGAGCAGGAGGGGCAGGGCTGAGCTCTTCTCTGTGACAGTGACAGAGCCCAGGGAATGGCAGCAGATGTGCCAGGGAGGGTCAGTGGGACATGAGGAAAAGGTTCTGCACCCAGAGGTGCTGGACACTGAACAGGCTCCCAGGGAGGTGTCATGGTCCCAAGCCTGACGGTGTTCAAGAAGCATTTGGATAACACCCCAGACACTGGTGTGTATTTCATGGTTGTCCTATGCAGGGACAGGAATTGGACTCAGTGATCCTTGTGGATCACTTCCAACTTGGGACATTCTATGATTCTATATTATACCTACTTTCCCCCAGGTCCACCAGCCCAGAGGCAGAACAGAGTGATCCCCACACACTTGTGTGTCACTGCGGCAGGCAGACACGAGGCAGCAAGTCTGGCTCCAGGGTTTATTGCAGCTGATTTCTCCCACCGTGGGCAGCAGAGCTGTGGGGTCTATGGGGCTTGGGCGGGGAGCAGGGCCTGAGCAAAGCAGGGGCACCGACTGCACAGGGAAGGGAACGTGCACTGTCTCCCTCTCCCCAGGACAGGAGTGGGGGCACCCACCCCAAACCAGTGCCTGCGTCCCAGTGCTGGCCAGCACTGCGGCACCGGGCACAGCTGCCCGCATGCCCGGGGCTCCGGGCGACTGCTCCTGAGCCCCAGAGCCGCTGTGTTCCAGCTGCTGACGGTGCAGGAGCTGCAGCCGCGCAGGACACGCACCGGGGCTGGCACGGGGTGTTGGCAGGCACGGGGACAGGGCACTGAGCTGGGGACGGTGGCACTCCCCGAAACCCCCGGGAGGCTGGGCACTGCGGCACGGTCAGCACACGTCTGTGGGCTTGACCAGGATGACGGAGGATGTGCAGTCACCATTATCGCAGAATCCTGGCCAAACAATGCGTTTTTTGGCATTGAGCAGGACGTTCTGGCACCTGTCGTACCACCAGCCCCCGTAGCTGTTGGCGCAGTTTCCGCTGTACTGGTCCTGATCCTTGTCAGTTGTGCTGAACTTCATGTTGTCGTGTATGCCCCCTTTCTTAGGGTGATAGATGGTCAGATAGTCCTCCCCATCACCAGAAAACCGGCCCAGCCGCAGTGGGTACCCACTGGCCTCGCTCTCCACCCTGAAGATGTCGTATTCAGCGTAATGGGTGACATTGGCTTTATCCCGCACGATGAAGCGGACTTTGTAGGTGCCTTGCTGTGTCAGCAGGTGCAGGTACTCCGTGCCCAGCCAGTGATCACTTTGCACGTTCCCAAAGCCGTACTTGTACGTGGTCCAGGATTGTTTCCATGTGAGTTCAGTGTCATGGGAGTTTCTCTGGACAACAGTCCAGCCTTTGCCTTCCGTGTCCATGTCGCACCACACCACGCGTGGAGGAGACCGTGCCGGCTGGATGACGTACACCCCGCTGGGGCTGGTCTTGCGGAGATGGCTGCAGTCTGGGGGGAACCCTGCAACAGCAGCAATGGTAAACACAGGTTGAGATGGGAGAGAGAAGGATCATATGAATCTGTCAGGGCAACAAGGAGCTCCTGTAGGGGAGTGAGGGCTTGGGACAAAAAGAACTGGTTTTCTCTGTAGTCTACTTCACAGTGTAGAGTAGCTTTTCCACTGGCTCATCCACAGTCCAACCAAAGATCTCTAAGATAGTCACCCTAGTAAGTGCCCAAGGATCTATTTCTCATGACTTGCTATTTCATTTGAGGCCTTCTTTCAAGGATCAGAAGTGTGCAAAATGCTCCACTAGATGAGTATATGTAATGAAAATTTATGGGTTTTCTGGTGATCATGGTATTGTAAAAGAAGGCTAAGTTCTACCTTGATCTTATAAGGATCGCTTCTGCCAGCTTGTTGCAGTTCATCTGCTGGCAGGACTAATCTGTCATGACTTACTTGCCAAACTAATTCGCTGCCTAATTTGTTTTTCTTGTTTTGCGTCTGGTGAGGGACAATTTCCTATGGGTAATTCCAATTCAGCCCATGAAATTGTGTTTTTCTTGGGCACGCCTCCCTTGCAGGGAGGAAGGAAGACTCCTAATCCAACAAGGGCTCAAAAAAAAAAAAAAACTGGGATGTTCTCTCCTAGAACTGAAGTGTAAAAAGACAACCGCCACAGAGGAATCCTGCCAAGTTACAGTGTTTGGGCAGAAACCCCTTGGTTTCAGCATAGACCCACAAAAGGAGTGAGGATGGCTTGACAGGTGTCAGGCTGCTTACCTTACAGTGTGTGTGTGTGTGAGGAGATCTTGTGTTGTGCACCATCCTGGGTGCATGCTGGCTTCCTAAGACTTAGCAGACCTGAGAGTCCCTGCTCTCGGGAGAGACTTTCCTGCTCTGTGCCTTGGTGCCCAGCCAGTGCCGCCCACCCCCTCCCTCCATACTCACCGCCCCGGGGGCTGGCAGTGGGTACTGCTGGGCCAGCACTTGCGCAGAGGAGAAGCATCGCCACCACCGTGGGTAGGAGGACAAGGTCCCCATGGAGCCAGCTTGTCCCAGCCTGGAGCCCTGTGGAGGAAAGGGTCCAGCGCCATTAGGATCCCCGAGCAGCCCCCTCTGCCCTTGCCCATGGCCCTTGGGGACCCAGGATGGCAGAGCCATGGGGCACAGGCAGGAGCAGGGCGGTCCCGGCGTGGTGGGAGCTGCAGCTTCAGTGCAGGCTCTGCCCAGGCAGGGCTGAAGTATGGTGAGAAATGGCTTTGTCACCCTCTTGATCAGCCCCTTCCCTGCACCAGACAGTGACCTGCAGATCTGTTCTCAGAACCTACAGCCCAAGAGTAGCTAAGAGAGGACAATTACACAGTAGTAGTAGTTTCCCAAGGGGAGGGATCACAAGAAACAGGGTTTATTTTGAGTAATCATGCATAAGCCTTTTTATATTTGCCACTCCAGCCCAATGACAGCTAGCAGGAAACCAGATGCAAAGGACTGGTCCTACTGCACAGATGCCAGCTCTCAAACAGACAGAAGGAAGTCTCCTGGGCCTACACAATGATTCAAGCTCAAAGCTTCTGTGCTGGCCACCAGCAAACCCTGCGCCTTGCACTAGCTCAGTTACAGGGGGAGGTGCCATCATGCCTGGGGAAGGACCCCTGTGCAACCACATGTGCCACATGCATTGATCAGAAAGGGAAAGGACCAAGCTGCAATCTAGGTCTCCACATTAACCTCCCTCAACAGGACATGGGAATACAGGGCATACATAGGCTGGGGAAAGCACAGGCCTGCACCATGCATATGTGTCATCTGGTGCTTCGGTCTTGCATCCCTTCTGCTACCAGGGTGCCTGGCAGCGCACGTCACCCAGGCAAGGTCATGGCTGCTGTCCTGCTAATCATCTTATGCCTTTGTATACTCACCCCGGTCAGGTCTGGTTTGAGCCCAGCACCACACTTGAATTCAGTGTGCAGCTGGGAAGATAACTCACCCATCACAACAGCACAGCTGAGCAGAGAGCAGGAACCCAGTGGTGCACCCTCCCACGCCAAGCTTTCCGTGGTGACTTTATAGGCACTGCACACACCCACTTGTGTTCAAGCTTGTTATTTGTAGAGGCACAAGGAGGCACTTGCAGGTTGTGGTTCGAGCAGTTTTCAGATCCCATGACAGCACAACGGAACCCCCTGGGGGGAGGGAGGCATGTCTTCCAGCCAGAGAAGTACAAAATAATCGCCTCCACGATGGGGGATTTCAACTATTGACTCTATCAGCTACACAAACACTACATGTGAATTGCTCACTTGGAGCAAATTCTGGAGAGTCACGATCAAACTGAAGTGGAGAGACCCAGGTTTTTAAGGGCGTACACAGAAACCATCAAAGGAGGAGAGATTAGGTCTCCTATTGTCTCAGTCCCAAAGGTGACCTTGGAAAGATAAGGACGGGTGGTCAGGAGACCACCCGCTTGCTGGCAGGTTTCAGGACCAATGAGTTAAGGCACTGGGCTGAGAACAGTGTTCCCTGTATACACATTGTCCCCTGGCATCCCAGTCTGCACGTTATGAGAAGAGGGCAAGGGGTCCAGGTAACAAACAGGTGCATGTGGGTCCCTTTGCTACTCTCCTTCCCAATCACTGCCTTTGGCCTAGTGAGACCCTTCGGATCCCCTCCCAGTCCCAGCAATGTCGACCAGGGGTTGGTCCCTCTACAGGAGCAAAATGCTCTCAGGACAGATTGTTCGGGAGGGTTATTATTTGTACCAGAAGGTGCAGACAGCTCCATCTCTTCATCAAGCCAATTTCAAGAGGATAAAAACGTGGTCTTTTTACCTTCTTCTCCTGTGTTGGTTTCAGTAGCCTACTGACCAGATGTGTTCTTCATGGTACAGCTTTATACCTGGTGTTCACAGCAAGACAGTGTCCAGGCTGAGGCTCCCACCACACCTTCCATACTGCAGGAGTCCACATCAAGCAGCGCCACTTGCACTGATGCTGCTGTTCACCCAGACCTCTCCAACGTACGGGACCCCTGGATCAGCTTCCATCTGAACCCTTGTATCTCATCCTTGCTTGCTTGGTTAGAGTTGAGAGCCCTTGTCCGCAGCTTTATTTAGTTTGGGAGAATCATAAAATCAGCACTCCCAAGTCCATGGAGGGAGAAGGGCCCAAGCTTCCCCGGGAAGAAGGACCCGAGGCAGAGGAGCCATGTCCCCTTTCTGTGGAGGCAGGAAAGGCAGCTGACTTAGGGGTTCCCATGGGCCGTCCCTGGAGCTAATGCCGGTCCTGAGCAATGCAGCACCTTGGGTTTGGTGGGTGCGGGTGTCCGGGCTGGCAGGCAGGCTAGCGCTGGGAGCCACCACTGCAGTCACTTGCTGGCCACAGGGCTGCCAGGTGCAGTGGGAACATGGGCCCCACAGGCCACGGAGAGGACGTCGTCCCCTGCCCCTGTGTACAGCAGGTTCCACTGGGCTGCTCTGAATAGATGCAAATGACAGCAGTGTGACAACAGGACAGCTTATCTACAGTCCAGCAGGGACCCTCTGTCCTGTCAGGTCAGCACAACAGGCAGAGCTGAGTGTTGGCAACAGCTCCAGGCAAGGCAAGCAGTTGACCAGGTTTGAGATCCTCACACAAGGCCTGGTGCCATGGCTGTGCTCCTGCAGAAATACAGAGGCATAAGGGGGGAGGGCGCCCTTCAGAGAACCAGAGAAACACCAGGTGCGGAGAGCAGGAGGACCTCTGAACCACTCTGGTCTGATCTGGAGGCCAAAGCAGGGACGGCTTAGAATGAGTTGCTTAGGGTCATGTCTGGGTCAGCTGTGAATATGTCAAGGAATGGAGGTCCCACAGCGTCTCTCTCTCCCTTTTCTTCCCTCCTCCCAGTATCTGAACACCCTCAGTCTGAAACTTTTTTTATCTAATTCTAATCTTTGTCCCTTCCATTATGTCCATTGCGTCTCATCCTATCCCTCTGCACCTCCAAAGACAGTCATAGAATCACAGAGAAAGAGATTAATCTAAGTTGGCAGGGACCTCTGGAGGCCATCTGGTCCAACCTCTGCTCAAAGCAGACCTAAAAAATCAGGTCCTTGTCCAGTCAAGTCTTGTACACCTCTAAGGACAGAAATCCCATAGCCACTCTCTGTGCACCTGTTTCAGTATTTGACCAACCTCACGTTAAAAAAGTCCCTATTTCTAACTAGAATTTTCATGTTCCGACTTATATCCATTGCTTCTCATTCCACCACCAGGCACCTCCTCGAATATGTCCTCTGTATCCCGCCATGAGGTCAGTGTAGCCAGCAACAAGGCCGCCCCTTGGCCTGCTCTTTGCAGGTGGAGCAAGCCCCATTCTCTCAGATTTACCTGACATGTCCTGAGCTCCAGGCCCCTGACCAGCCCGGTGGCTCACGCTGGACTTGCTTCAGTCTGTCAGCATGTTTCTTGTAATGAGGGGTCCCAAAGAAGACACAGTGCTCTAAGGAGCCCAGCTCTGTCTGCTCTCCACCTCCCCACCAGGCAGCCGTAGGCAGCAGCAAGGTCCCATCTCAGCCCTCCCTTCTCCAGGCTGAACAAGCCCATCTTTCTTAGCCTGTGCACATCGTGTGCTCCTTGATTCTGTGAGATTCTGTGTCTTGGTGGTCTTAGCTGCACTCCTTCTGGAGTTTTAGTCACTGTTGTGCAAGGGGGAGCCCCACACAGGACGCAGCACTCCCGCTGTCATCTCACATGGGGCGCTGGATAACCCTTTCCCTCACCCTCCTGGCTACATTTTTGCAGATGCAGCAACAAACATATCTGTGCCACAACCATGGCTCTCTCAGTGTCATATACTGAGCAGGAGCTGGGCTCCAGGACACAGATGGGGTTTCAGAAAAATTCCCTCTGTGGCCTTTCCCCTGGCTCCTTTGCATACCCCAACCTAAACACCAGCTCCTGGAAAAGCTGGCCATGGGCGGGAAGCTGTCGGTGAAGCTCTGCTGAGGGTCGCTGCCTGCCATTGCTGGCTGTTGAGCAGAAGCAGCAGCACGGCAGGGTAACACAGGAGCCTCCATGACCAGGCGGTCACACTGCAAGCAAACAGCCTGCGACAAAAAGCCAGCCTGCTCCTCCGCAGGCTCTGGTCCTCCTGTGCTGTCCTGCACAAGGTGAATAGTGGGGTACAGGACTCCTCATAACTCAAAATACTGAACGTATCAATCCCTAGGGGAAGGATGGTCTGGCATTTTCTATAAGAAATCCATGGTGTAAGCACTTCTAGCAGAAGAGGGTCTTGAAGTGAGACCATTTTACATCAGCATCACATCAGGTTTCACAAACCTCCCTTGTGACTGCCGCGAGGGCCGCGGCGCACGTTGTACAAGAGGCAGCACGGTGGTGGCAAGGCCAAGCACGTCAGGTGGCACCTGCAGCGGCGCCTTCTGAAGTTTGGTTCGCAATTTGTCGGGAACACTAGAGTACCTCTTCCCTGAGAGCCCTGATGGGGTCCCCTGTTGGGCTTGACGCCTGCTCTGGAGAGAGTGATTTACGCCTGATGTTTGATTTCCATTCAGAGGGGTAATGTCACCTGGGTATTTACGTATGAGTTGAAAGGTGTAGAGGTGCCCAGAGGTTGCCTTTCCCTGGGGAAACACTGCCAGGGTGGGGGGCAGCCAGGCACTGTGAACTGCGGTTGTTTTAAGGCATTTACTTATTGGCTTTGAATTATTTGCTTTGCCAATGAAGAAGGCTCTTCACCTTTGTGAGACATAGCCTTCATTGTCTGAGGACATATCACTTAATGATATAGAGCAAATAAGCTGTAAACCACTAGTCCTGTTGCCAACCAGAGGACAAGTGCTGCGGTTTGGGTCTTGTGCCTCCACCCCCTCCCCGCTGAGCCCTATAACTTTCAGGCTGGACACCCCTCCAGCCAAGCCAACCGCTCGGCGTCCTCCCCGCAGAGACAGCATGGGTGAGTGTGGGACGGGACGGGACGGGACGGGACGGGACGGGACGGGACGGGACGGGACGGGAGGGCACTGCTGCCGGTGGCCACAGGTGGCTGTGGGTCACAGGCATCCTGGCACTCGTCTTCGTCAGGGTTCCCTTCTCCCCGCACCCCAGCCATCCCTGCACTAAGTTCATCACATTGCCTGGGCTCGCTGTCCCTGGGCTGGGAACTGGAGCAGGAGTCTGCATGTTCTGCTGTTTTCAGGCTGTCTTAGTGTAGCCCTGGAGTGCCAGGTAGCCCACTTTACAAGCCTCGTATTTACCAAACAGTCTTTGAAATTGAGAATTACAAAGAATGTTTAGTACTGAAATTTGTCCATGGAAAGTGTTAAATACCCTAGAATAGAAAACTGATTTTTTTAGATGTTCTTGCTTAAGGAGCAATATTGAACAGGTATCAAGATCTGGAGGTCAGATGCTCAAAAGCACATTTCTGTCCCCAGAAAAAGACCCAGGAGAAGCTGATCTGCATCTCCTTCCCACCCGGGCTTTTCATGACCATTCATGGGGGAATGGGCCAGCAGTGGAGGGAGCATTGCTTCTCTGGCGACCTCCAGAAGAGATGTCTTTAAACGTGCCTCTAAACACAGGCGTATCAAGACACTAAATGTTCTGTAGGAATTGAGAAGCAAATCAATTGGACTGAAGTGTTAAAAGACCTTGCTGTAAAACTGTAACCAGAGGAAATGACTGGGACAGTTCTGAGCCTCCCCAGAAAGGGGTGCTTGTCTCTAGGATCGCTGCAATCACACACAGCGCTTCTAGGTTGGCATCGTTGATCATTTTCCTTCTCAGTCACCTCAGGGGATGGTGCTGAACCCAGCTACCCCAGGGCAGCGCAGGAGGTTTGCCTTTGCTCCTTTCGGAACAGTGGAGGGATCACACTGGCAATCTGCCAGGGCAAGCTACAGCTATCATATCACAAACAGATTTCCCCACGGCGGGTGTCTCCACAGTGCCCCACTCTTCTAGAAATCATGATAAACTGTTATTTTATTTAGATTAAATATTGCAAAAATTGTGCTGGCTTCCCTAGCTGCTCTGAACAAGGACAAATCAGAACAGCTGGCTACTTACAGAAATTTTGAAGTAGCCATATAACCATATAAAGGTCATAATTTGCACCAGCCAGGCAGTAATTCCTGAAAGTCCGTTCTGCCCCTCTCAGCCATGCTGCTTTCATGCAGAGCAGAGAAATACACACAGCCCGGCGTGGGCCTTGTTCCCACACAGACATTCGGGTTCCTACTGCCCACAAAACCGAACGGGCGGCAGGTGTAGGCCCAGCTTACCCCCCGTGAGCGTCACCGAGTGCGATGGGAGCTGGGAAGAAAGGGGATTCCTCCCTCTGTGCTCATCCTGCTTATCTCCAGCCCCAAGACTTCTTCTTTACAGGGATTTCTGACGACAGTCACTTTGGGTTTGGACAAAGTTTTCACACTTCTGTCTCAAAAACTACCAACAGCAGGTGCTACAACTATTGACCCCTACCAATGAGTATATGATGGCTCATCTAAATGAGTGACTTGGGGCTTATGGCTCCAAGAGGGAGCTCTTCATGTAAATAATTTTATTTTCCTGTTTTACTCTGCAAGGAGTCAAATGGGATTCATGGTTCTCTAATGAAAGAGTTATGATCTCTTTCTTGTTTTTCCAATCTCTTCCCATTTCAGCTACCCAGTGCCTTTGTCTCCTGCTTTTCACCTGCCTGCTGGCCCTGGCAGCATCTCTTCCTGCCCTTGACATAAAAAACTTGCACCTACTCAATGGCACACTGGATGAAATTATGAATGTTCCCCCAGAGTCCGCCCAGCTCGGTAAGTCTGTCACTACAGTAGGGAGTAGCAAACAAGGTCGTGTTCAGTCAGACCCTACACAGACCTCCACACCAACCCAGCTGCCCCCCTGTGACACGGAGGAAGGGCTTAACACTGCTCTATGTGCGGCCAATGCCAATGCAATGTAGGTTGTCTCACAGGATCCCAGGAGAAGGGACAATTTCAGTCTCATTGGCAGCAAGACCAAGCCAGGGGTGTTCTGGGCTGTGGGCTCTTCCTTGGAGAAACAATGTTAAAGATGTTAAGGAAAACATGAGGACATGGAGAACAGTGGCCACCTCTGGAAATCACATGGTCAGTGGAGAACTAAATTCAAGAAATACTTGAACAGAAAGAGGAACTAAGTTACTACAAAGAGTCTAAAGCACAGGGTGTTTCAAAAAGATGGACCAAATTTGAAGTCGTATTGCTTTGAAACTGGGTCCATCTTTTTGAAACACCCTGTAGTGGCACTGACACAGAGGAACCAGCCAGATGATGACACAGAGTAATCTACAAATACGATGATATACTGGAACAATGAGGAAGCCTCAGAGAAATGCTCCAGGAATAAAACTGAGAACTGTGGGTCATGACAGGACAGAAAGAGCTGGTTTCCCTTCCAAGGGAGGAGGAGGAGTTCCTGGCAGAAAAGCTCAAGGTTCAAGTGTTTGAGGCTGGTTTCACATCAGCCTTCGCTGTCAGGAAACCACCAAGACAGGGAGCGCCTGTGACTGAGACAAGAGATTTGGCTTCACCAAGAACTGCGGGTTTGAGTAGAAAAAGATGCTGTATTCTGGGCTCTACACCCTTCTCTCACCCAGACCACTGCTTTGAAAACACAACCAGCAAGAATGCACGAGGGGTAAGCAGGGAGGCATGCCAGAGGAGATTGGCTGACATTTGAAAGTCTTGACATGTAGAGAAGTGCTTCCAAACAGATACGAATTGAAGGCAGAAAGGGGCAGGAGTAGTCTGGAGTTTAGAAAACGAACATGAGTGAACAGCTTCATATGGCTTTAGTAAAAGTGAATACCATGGTAGGAAAGTCCTCTAGCCCATGGTACATGAGTGTTTTCCACTCCACACAGGCTCAGGCCAACCGCCACTTTCACTGGTGGGCTTCAGGATGCATTTGGAGAGCGTCAAAGGGAAAAGGGTCAAAAATCTGGCAGGCAGACTGTGTCACAGAAGGCCGAAGAACCGAATGGTGTAGCCCCCAAATCAGAAGACCATGGAGGAGGAAATGACAGCAATATTCCAGTCTACCTGCAGGAAAACGTGTACTCTGGGAATAGTAAGAGAAGGAAGGGGCTCATACACAGTGCAACAGGCTTAAGTTAAACACTTCATAAGCACAGGGATAAGAAAGCACCAGCTTGCAGCAGGGCGCAGATATTTGAGGATGTCACAGAGCAGCAGCTGCAGAGTTGGGCTTCTGCTTCAGAGAGAGGACAGAATCGCTTTTTGTGATTCCATAGGCCTGTGATTCATGCCTCTGGTTTATAGCCGCCAGTGGATACACACAAGATGTCCTTGCAAAAGAAACACATTAGTTCATTCTAAACCATCCTCTCTTCCAGCAACACTCTTCAAACTCCCTTCCGAGCCAGCCCTCTCCCAGCTCCTGGTACCTGCACCGGTTTTTCTGTGTCTGCTCTCACATTTCTCCCCGCTCTAATCCCTCTTCCTGAGTCCCTTCCTAACTGCTTCTACTGTACTTTAACAACTATCTTTCCACCATTGTCACCACCATTTGGGGTCTTTTCCCCACACAGTGTGCCCAAATCTTTCTCACCAAGGATGCATCTGCCCCACTGTAACACCATGGAAACTCCCTCGAACTACCAGCAAATGGTAAAGTCTCTCTAGAATGAGGAGCAACAACAGAAAAACAGGAATATCATACTGTCCCAGCAGGCATTTGACATGTCTGCTCTCAAACTCACTCCTGTCTCCTCTGTTCTTGTTCATTCAGATGATGGCGACAAACATGTCCGGCAGGTCAGAGACGTTGCCCCTCACCCCCCGGCGGGCCGTGGTAAGTCTCTTCTCAAGGAGCACATCCGCTCATAAGGTTTCACACTGCTGGGAGCCTAGATGCTCGTGAAGAGCTCTCAGACACCTTAGCTGAGAGCTGGTTCCTCCCAGGAAAAATGCTGATCTCTGGCTACAGAGGTGCCCCAGCTCATAACCTCAGGAGGACACTATTAACAGCCATGTCCTGGACTCAGTAGTTGATGAGGATCTTCTGCATGGGGAATTTCCCACCTAGAGATCCAAACCAGAAAGTGATGATTCATTACTGGCCTTTGGGAAGTGGTGATTGGTTATTTTCCTGTTTTCACACTACAGCCGATGAGAAGACTGGGTAAGAGAGGGCTGACTGTGTTACTGAACAGACTGAGCCAACATTAGCCCACAGGCCCACAAGATATAGCTTCACTGGCTAGGAATAACCAGTAGCAGAGGTACTGGGAGTGGAGCAAATCCCTTCCCAGAAGTGTGTAGATGCATTCATCTGTTTGTTGTATAAAGGGTTTACAGTCTGGAGCATGGAAAGACCATAAGCAAATCAAACCAACCAGGAAGTCTCTAAAGAGCTACTTGGGTAAGCCCAGAGAAAACCAATGGATTTGCCCTATTGAGATCACAGGGGCGTATTTAATTATTAGTGATATGGATGTCTTGATCACACTCTCTCAAGCGTTTCTGAGGCTGCTATAGAGCTCTAAAGCCTCCATGCTGTAACCAAAAAGGGCTTTGTAACTCAGATTTGCATTCGTCTGTGTGCTACAAGCAAATCACCCCAGCCTTACAAGAGTGAATCCAACCTGAGCTACGGTGCATTGTATGCTGGGTGAAGACGACATCTGGCTTGGTTTCAGCAGGCCAAGACATTTTGGCAGTGTGTCTCCATCAGTTCACATCCTTTATTGGAAGTTATGAAGCCCAACTCTTACATTGGTCATTTCAAGACTTTGATGTACTCCTGTGAGCGCATGGCAGGAACACACCCATGCATGTGCGTGCAATAGGATATAGGCACCAAAGCAATATCGGATGCTTTCAGTGTCTTATTGTGTGGGATTTAATAACCAGCTCTGTTTCCTGTCTCAGGTTGGCCCAAAGACTGCAGCGAGATCCCCGCTGGCAGCCGCAGTGGTGTCTACATTATTCAGCCAAAAGGGCTTCACCACCTTGTGGTGTACTGTGAAATGAACGTGACGCACGGGGGCTGGACGGTCATCCAGAGGAACCAGAAGGACACACCAGTCACCTGGGCCGAGTCCTGGAGCACCTACAAGTACGGCTTTGGGAGCGTGCGTGGCGAGTACTGGCTGGGCACTGAGTACATCCATCAGATCGCCAAGCAGAAGGTCTACCAGGTCAGGTTTGTTATTCAGGACTCCACAGACAGCACCAGCATCGCAGACTACAACCTTTTCAGCGTGGAAGATGAGTCCCATGGCTACCGGTTGAGGCTGGGCTCCTACTCAGGGACAGCAGGGGATGCCATGACCTCAGACAATCCCAAGACCATGCATGACAACATGAAGTTCTCCACAAAGGATCGGGATCAGGACACTTACAGTAAGAACTGTGCCTACAGCTATGAGGGCGGGTGGTGGTTCTCAGCGTGTTATTCTGTACGGTTGAATTTTAAGGGTGGCATGACATGGGGTGACCTGTGCAAAGGGAACTGCAAATCCTCTCTTATTCTCATCAAACCAGCTGCATATTGTTAGTGCTTCTTCACCCTCCTGTCCACACTGGACACTCTGCAAAGGCTCTGCATGGCCAAAGAGCGTGAGCCTTTCTGGAGCAGAGGGGAGCCCAAGTGTAGCAGGGTTTCAGTGAAATGCCACTTTCCATTTCCCTGCTCTGAGTGCAGGCTCCCCTTCTGTTTAGCTCTTTTCCCCTGTGCTTGCCAATGATTCCTTGTTATTATGTTCATGATCAAGAATAAAAACATCACTTGTGAAATCTGTGGATTCCACATGTACCTTCCCTCGGGAGAAAGACATTCAGCCCTGGAGTGACTTTTCATCAGAGTTTCTTAGCTGTCTCCAGAACCTGCAGCAAGCAAAAAGCTGCATGCTACAAATTCCCCTATACTCTGTGCCTCTCTACAGCATCTGATAAAGCATCCCAATAAATTTGCTTCCTTGAGCGCATTCTCCATTAACAAACGTCTGTTCTGTATCTCTGATGTGCTCCCACAGAGACCAAAGAAATCCCATGTCAGGTGCCAGGACTGGAGTCTTGGAGCTAGTGACGCTGAGATGAAGGACCTGTGATCTACACAGGAGGGTTCAGGATGACCTGCCATGTGGGAGAGCTCTTCCCACATCATTGCCACATTCACAGTCCGGGGTCAAAAGCTGGGGCAATGTCCTGGTACCAGGGTCCTGCTCCTGCTGGAGGCTGCACCTGGTGGGATTTATCTGCACGGACATGCTCTGATCCTGCAGAAACATTATTTCAAAGTTATAAGTAGGTCTGTCTGTTGTGACTATGAATCAGTAAACTTAAAAGGAAGCAAAAGAGAAGTAGGTTAGATGTTAACAATCACTTGAATTAGGAGACACTCTAACGAGGGAACACCTCATTACAGGAATGGGTTCACCATATCCAGGTTTCTGAGACCTATTTAGATGAACCTTTACCAGGAAAGAGCTGATGCTGTGAGGCTGCAGGACAAGGGCCCTGCAACTCCTCCATCCCACAGCACCTTGGCACTGCCAGGACGAATTGTTTGAGAAGTACCTTCACCTTCACAAATCTTTTCTGGCTTTGCCTTGGGGCAGCACGGCCACGACAGCGAGTTCCAGCTCCAGGACAATCAGCTAAGGGCAAACCCAGCCCTCGACTGCCAGCTGCAGAGCTCAATGCTCACTGGGAGCCACCCCAAAAGGTTTGAGAAATTAGAAGATACTGAAAGAAGTGAGCAGTGGAGGACCTCCAAGACAGAAAGTACATTACACTGCTCCAGGGAACTGCCCTCAGCACTGCACAGAGGGCACCTGCACCCAGGGATGGCTGTGGAAGAAGAGGGCTCAGTGAAGCTTGAGTGAAGCTCCTGAGAGCCTCCAGCACCAAGCACTGAGCCCCCCCCGAGCAGAGCACAGAGGGCTGGTGGAGCCTCAGCACACAGCTCATCCCTGTCTGGCAGTGGGCACCACAGCACAGAGAGGGGGGCACGGTGCAGCTCCATGATAGACTTGACACTGGCTGGAAGAGGCAGCATGAGACGGCAGCAGCACCCCCAGAGTGGATTTGGCTGCCAAAGTCAGCAGGTGGCATCGGGTGGCACTGGGCAGACTTTGAAATGATGCTGCTGCTGCTCCTGGGCCTCTGGAGTTTCCAGGCAACAAGCAAAACTGGAGTTGCATTTGCACTGCTGGACTAAGGAGCAAAAGATTCTTGTCGCACCAGTGCTGTCTTCTTCTAAGGCTGTCCAAAGGGGAGAGACACAGGCCAGGAGACAGAATCATAGAATCACAGAATCCTTTTAGCTGGAAAAGACCCTCAAGTTCCAACCATAACCCACCCCTGGCACTGCCCCATGTCCCTGAGAACCTCATCTCTGTCTGTTCAGTCCCTCCAGGGATGGTGACTCCAGCACTGCCCTGCACAGAAGTTGTTCCCAATATGCAATCTAATCTTCCTCTGCTGCAACTTGAGGCTGTTTCCTCTCATCCTGTCACATGTTCCTTTGGAGAAGAGACTGACCACCCCCTGGCTCCAAGCTCCTTTCAGGCAGTTCAAAGATCAGAAGGTCTCCCCTCAGCTCCTGTTCTCCAGCTGCACCCCCCAGGTCCCTCAGCCGCTCCTCATAAGATGCAGAAGAGCATTGTAAAATATCCTCACAGTACAACAGGGCTGGCACCCCTGGCCCAGGAGGGTGGGGGCAGTGAGTGGGTGTCTCTGCATTGCTGTCTCATCCCTCCACCACAGGTATCTCTGTATACAGATGGATTCTCATCTCTCCTACAGCAGCATCAGCTCCACACAGCTCCATGTTCCAAGCTACCCACCCAAACATTTCCTAAATCCTGCTGGGCTCTTGGCCACCCAACAGCAGTGACTCCAGTCCCCAGTGGATCCCTGGCAGCTCCCGTCGCTCAGCTCCAGCAGCTGATGTTGGCCTGAGGTGACATCTGAGGTCGAGCAGTGGACATTAGCTACTATCTCCCACCAGATATTTGCTCCATGGAAACGTCATGGCCAGGACAGAGCAGTCCTAGTGCACGGCTCTCCCTGCAGCTGTGGTTTTCCACTAGGGTAAAACTTCCCTGGGGAGCAATTCCCATCTCCCATGAGTTCCTGGTTTGCTACTTTTCCCCAGCTGCTCCACCACATCTTTTTTACTGAAGGAGTAAGAATGTGGCAAAGATACTGCAACACTTTGCGGCAAGCAGTTCCCCGTGACAAGTGGGGCCACACTCCCACCTCTCCACTCCCCAGGGGACGCAGGGGACCTGCAGAGAGCCAGCAGTGACAGGGTGCCTTGCTCTTTCTCTCCTCTTTCCTGAGCCCAAGGGTGCAAGGGTGCCAGGATGTCTCCATGATGCACAAATGCAGTGCTGTCAAGTACAGGATGGGGCCAGTGCAGTGACAACCAGCATGTACACAGTGCAGTGCAGTACAGGGCAGACACGGTGCAGTGCAGGATGCAGGTAGTGTGGTGCAGTGCAGGATACAGGCATGGAGGTGCAGGATGCACACAGCAGCGTGCAGCACCGCGGACGCACACGGTGGGGAGCAGGACGCACAAAGAGGTTGCAATGCAGGACGCACAGTGCGGGTTGCAGTGCAGGATGCACACAGCGGGGTGCAGTGCCGGTTCTCCCCCCCAGCTGGGGGCGGCGCGGTGCAGGAGCGGAGCTCCTTGTGCTCAGATGTGGCTCCTTTAAGACCGGCGGGGGGGCGGGGAGGTGCGCAGCGGGGCGGTCGCGGGGCGCGCGCGGCTCCCGGTGGCTGGGAGGGTGTCCCGGTGGCGGCGGGGGTGTCCCGGCCGCGCCCGCCCGTGCCCCGGCCCATGTCCCGGCCCCCGCCGCCACCCGGCTCCCCGCGCCGCTTCGGGGCGCTCAGCACCGCGCAGCTCCGCGCTCTGCTGCAGGACGAGACCCGGCTGCAGCGCGCCGCCCGCCTCAGCAGGAAGGTACGGCGGGGGGATCCAGGGCGGGCCCGGGGGAGGCCGTGTCCCGCGGGGCAGCGCAGCGCTCGTCCCGAACGGGGCTTCCCTGGCGCGCGGGGTGGAGCCGCCCGCAGGCGGTGCCGCCGATCCCCGGCACCGCTGACTGTTGGTTTCTCCTCGATAACCGAAACGCCGAGCCCGAGGGCTTTGGAGGAGCCGCAGAACCCACCAGCTGGGTTGAGGCGGCCGAGGGGAAACCTCAGCTCGAGGCATCCCGGCCGGCGGCTGCCCCGGGGCATCCTGTGCTGCTCGGGGTTCAGCAGCCATCGCCTGCCCAGCAGCCTCGGGCCACCAAATCCCAGAGCAGGGTGACAGCCACTGCTCCCACTGCTCTCCATGCATCGGGATTTTGGGGAGGCTGGGCGGCCCTGGCCCCTCTCTGTGCCCTCCACACCTGGCTTCTCTCCCTGCAGCAGGGATGAGCTCCCAGTGCTCCCCACCTCCAGAGGCTCATGGAGCTCCTCTGCCAGGAGCTTGGCCGTGTTATTTTACAATCATTCTCAGCCTGATTTCAGCAGCTTTCCCCTGAGTCTTTCAAGGCACAGCCTGGCACCTCATTTTGGTCCCCACTCTGCGTGGGTGGAAGATGTGTGTGCAGCGACAGAGGGTGTCTCTTGCCTGACATCCTTGTTAGCTAGCAAGCCTTTGTCTCTGCACAGGAGCCTGGGCAGCCAGCTGTGAGGTTTGCCACATTGAAGGTAAGCTGCCCTGTGCTGTGGGTAGCCCAGGTGCTGATGTTGCATCCCTCCTGGGACGCACCCCCTTTCCAAGCAGAGCAGAGGGACAGGGACAGTGCAAGATGAGAGGGTTCGCCCCTGGATGGAGACAGAGCCCTCCCAGCAGGCTGCCTGCTCCGACTGGTTCTGCCCATTCTCCCAGTGCTGATACCTGCCCCTTCCCCCTGTTCCCATTCTCACAGTTTCAGAGCCTACAGCTGGAACGAGAGATGTGTTTGGCTTCAAACTGCACCCTGGCCAGGGTGAACCTGTCCCTGCGCCCACGGCTGGAAGATGGAAAGGCGTCCCTAGCCATCAAGTATCAGGAGCTACAGGAGATACGAGAGGCATGTTGGGACAAGCAGCAGCGCCTGGGTGAGTGGGGTGCAGAGTCCAGCATGGTCAGAGCAACCCATGTTTATATAAGGGCCCAGGTTGGCTCAGCACCCTCCAACCTGCGCTGGGGAAATAGCCCAGCTGTGATCAGGAGCAGCTGGGGGTGACATTGCCTGTGACACCACCAGCCAGTTCTCAGCTGGAACCCAGGCTGTGGTGGGACACAGGCCCCAGTGTGCACGTGGCTCCAGTGATGTGTTTGGGGGTGTTTCAGTTTGAGGGTGGTGGACCTGATGCTTGGGGATGGGAAATACCACAGCCCCAGCAGTGGGAATGTCCGAGGGGAGGTTTGTTAGCAGCCCCATCCCCTCCCGACACAGAGGCGTACCTGGAGAAGTGGAGCCCACAGAGCGCACTGGGCCAGCTCCAAGCCAAGCTCGATGCCTCCGAGGCAGAGTCAGAGGTGAGTCAGGAGAGACCCTGGTGCTGCTGCCCTTTCCTTGCCTGGGCCATGGACTGCTCTCTATGCCCTCCCAAGTACCAGGCCCTGGAGAAGAGGCCACAGGGATGCTCAGCTGTTTGGGCTCCTTCTGTGGTCCCAGGGCTGTTGGCTTGATGCTGTCCCACCACCCAACCCACAGGCACAGATCAAGCAGTTCCTGGCCCAGGACCTGCCCCTTGATTCCTTTCTTGAGTCCTTCTGCCAGAGCCGCACACGCTCCCACATCTGCCGGACGCAGCTGGAGAAGCTGCAGGAGCTGCTACGGAAGGACCAGGTGGGCAGGAACCCTGCGGGCCCCGTGGGGTACCCAGGTGCCCTGGCTAGCCTGGCATCAGCCCGCCTTCCCCCATTGCGCAGTGGAGTAGCCCCCAAAGCCTTTGATCTTTCCTATGGCTTCGTGCCCGCCTTTCTGATCCCCTCGGAGGCCGTTGTGCCATTCGCCGTGCCGGCTGTGCCTCCCAGACACCATCTCCCAGCCCTGGGACACCAGCAAGTATCTCCCTGCTCCGAAATCTCCAGCCCAGGCTCACCCCTGCACCTCGTTGGACACGTCTCCCTGCTCAGCCCTCAGCCTTTCCGCAGGCAGCAGCAGCCGCAACACCAGAAGCAGGAGCCCCCACACCGGTAGCAGGGCAGGGATGGGGATGTCCCCCCTCTGGCCCTGTGCCTCCGTGGGGGCTGCACAGAGACACCCTGGCAGGGGAGTGCGCGGGGGTGGGTGCGGGCACGGCTCTGAGGCACTGCAGTGCCTGTCGGGCAGGGTGGTGGTACTCGCAGGGGGATGGAGGCGCTTAGCTGGGGGCGGAGGGGGCAGGTGCCATGGCTGGGGAGGGGTCCTGCACTTGGGGAGCTGCATCCACAGCAAGAGGAGCAGTGACAGGAGGTGGGGGCAGGTGGTTTGTAGGGATGTCGGTGGGCTCAGTCAGGTGGGAGATAGCAGGGAAGAGGGTCCAGGAGCACTGGGCACCATGTGCTTTCTAAATAAAGGCTCTTTTCCATGCTGTGTGTTACCCCTTGGCTCTGGCTATGAACAGAGGCAGGGAAGAAGCAGTTGCGGGGGGGGGACACTTGCCAGGCTTGGAGTTGACTGGCAGTCCAGGGTTCTCCAGCCTGCAGAGCCCTCAGTCATTGTACCTGCACTTGGCTCAGCCCATCAACACCCTGGGGAAGTGGGCTGAGCCTACCCAAGTGGGGCAGAGGGCCCAGCAAGGCAAGTTTCCCTCCAGGCTGGTGCCAGGGACCACCTCCCAGCAGTTTGGCCCCACACATGGTGAAGACTTCTGGTAAACAGAGCTGCCTCGTGCCAGCAATCAAGTCTTTGTCCCCATGAGGGTTATACCCGCCCCAGCCAGCTGGTCTCCCTCATAGCAGTGATTTTTAGTACCTATTATGCATCCACCCTCCTTTACTAGCCCTGACTTCAGCCACCGCAGGACAAGGCAGCAGGAGGCCTGAGTTGGTCTTCGTTCACCCCAGGCTCTTCTATTGCTTTCCTTGATTTCACACAATGGGTGATGAGACAGGGCTGGCAGGAAGCCCTGGTTCCTCCAGCTGCAGCCCCTGGGGTACTTGTTCCCTCGTCTGGGTTGTCTCCTGTGCTGTTTCTAGCTTTAGATTTGGTTTCAGGCTCTTCCTGTGCTTTCTGTCCCCGTCTAATTGTGGTGGGTTTTAATTCTTTCCCTGCAGCTTGGCACTGTTATGTAGACTGTTTAAAAATCATCTCAAAGTGTCCAGGAGCTCTGGTTTTGGCTACAAAGCACCCCAAAATATGGACCATTGGCTGGCAGTGTCTGATCACCCTCTCTAACACTCAGGGTACCCCATTCTTACTCCAAACTCCAGCCCTCGCATGTGGAACTGGGGCCAGTCATCCAGTACAATCAGTTAAAATGGGTTTAAGACTGGGATAAATTGGGGACCAGACACTGGCTTTATTGCCAGGCAAGGAGACGGTAGGCACTGGAATATATGGGGTTTCACAGGGCACTTCCTGCTTTCCTGGGTTCTACCGGGTTCAGTCAGGCTTGGTGGCCACATGTCAGGAGAAAGGACCATAATATGGTGGCAACCATGGCACAAAGAGCTTGGTTAGATCCCCATACCAGCCCTACAGGGCTAAACTAACCAGGGAAAGAAGGGGACTGAGCAGGAGCACTTAGGCAGCCAGTCAGTCCTTCTGGGACCAACTGTGCTGTGTCTTGAGGGGGGTGGGATGCACAGGCAGTTCTGTCCTATCCTGTGTGCTGGGGTCCCCCAGACAGTTGCCCAGGCTACCCTGAGGACTGCAGTGGGTGCTGAGTGAGATGACCAGAGCTGTGGCTGCAGCATGGAGATGTGATGTGTGTGCCTTGAGCTATCAGGGCTCTGAGCACACACACACAGGGGTGGTGGTGGGTAAGCACAAGGTTTCTCCCTGGATCTGGATGCCCACCTGGGAGAAGAAGGCCACCTTCACACTTGGCACAGAAGGAAAAGGTCCCAAGGCAATGGCATGAGGATACAGTGCATGCTGAAGCCCAGGACCAGACACCTATATGGGCTTAATGCCAGCCAGAGGCAATGCTGGCCAGCTGTGTCACTGCCCTGCAAGACGGGACCAGGCGCAGCACTGGGGCTGGCACTAGCACATGTGCGACCATGCACAAGGAGCCAAACCACCCAAAAAACAGCCAGGCACAACCAGTGGTTTTCCCCTTGCATGGCTCCCCAGGGCTGGGCGGTTCGAGGCAATGGTGCGTGGACCTGTCACCAGCTCCAGGACAAACTTCCCTGTCCCTGAGTAGGTATTGAGTCATCTTACAGCAAAGGGCAAACGCTGCCCCATGAGTGCAAACCCTCAAGGTGAGCAGCTGCCTCTCTGCAGCCCAGGGAGGATGTGCCACACCGCAGCTGGCAGCACTAAAAATGATGGGCCAAAGAACAAGGTGAACTGAGCTGCTGTGACCCTGGATGGATTTCTATCCAGAAGAGCCCTGCAGCACCCCCAGGCACCCACCCAGCTCAGGTAGTGGTGGGCAGCCTTGTGGTCCTGTTGTGCTGGCTGCCACTCCACTTCAGCCAAGGTCCTTTAAGCACCGGGAAGGTGCCAAACAAGGTGAGCCCCTGCCCTGGGGAGGTTCCTCCTGCCCTGGAGTTGGTCCTGTCCAGTTTGGAGCATGCTGTGCCTCTGGGGAAGGTGACAGCAGTGGGTGTTTGCCCCTTTGTCCCTTGAGTGCACAGGCAGCACCTCACTGTATGGGCAGCTCCAACCCTTCTGCAGGCAGACCTGTCCTGGGCACCAGGGAGGCCAAACCATGAATCCTGGAGTCAGTTTTGAGCCCCTCACGCCAAGAAAGGCCTTGAGGTGTTGGAGTGGGTGGCTGACCCTCTGAGCCACCACCCCATGTTGGGGGGGGATGCAAAGCCCCAGGCTGGGGCTGGACCATGATGGGGGGTGTTGGGGTGCCCCAGCTGGGCCCCCCGGGCAGCAGGCACCACGCAGGCAGCAGGGCTGTGAGCAGGAGAAAACCCTATTAACAATTAACTCTGTTAACAGACGAATCACCGCAGGGAATGCTGCAGAGGCGGGGGGAGCTGCCCTCCCACCCAGGCATGTGGCCAACTGTGTGGCTCTTCTTGGCAGGGGGTAGAGCCACTGTGGGCACAGCAGGTCAGGGGTGCAGAGCTCTGCCCACAGGGCAGGTGAGGGCTGGGGCTGTCCCCTCACCCCCCTCCCTGCCAGGCTGGATGTGGGAGCCACCCCTCCAGTGCTGCCCAGGACCTTGCTCACCCAGCCTGCAGCTCCTTGTCTCTGCCCCTCATGCCCCAGCCCAGCTGGCACCCCCAAAGTCCTGCCAGGAGCCAGGTTTAACCCCTTCCTCAGTAAGAGCAGCCCAGTTTCTCCAGATGGAGGGAAGAGGCCCAAATGAGGCACTGAGACCCCATGCCTGCAGGCTGCACCCCCCAGCAGCTGAGGAAGGCAGCTCAGCACACCAAGGCTGCGGTGACAAGGACGTCAGCCCACAATAATGGGCTGGGATGGGGCTGGGGAATGGAGTCTGCACTGAGCTTGCGAGGCCTCAAGACTGGGGCTGTCAGGCCTCATCTGGGCTTGTCTCAGCTCACCTGGAGCTTTCACTTGATTTACTTAGTTTATAAGAGCATCTAATTACCAAGTGGTCATTAACTGATGAGTTTTAGTTTTGCTTCCCTTTTACAGTGGCATGGTATGATGTCTGTTGTTAGTAATTCGAGGGTGGGAATGAGTAACCAGAAGTTAAACAGAACAAACCCTGGGGTGAAGGTGCAGGGCAGAGCACTGTGGGCCTGGAGGTGTGGGCACAGGGCAACAGCTGAAGCCCCACCACCAACTCACCCTTGGGCAGTTCTTTACAGTGACACAAATCTGAGAGCTGATAAAAATTGGTGCCAGGTGTAGGCAAGCAAAGAATGAGCATCTAGTGTGCATAAAATACATCACTTACTGTAAATGCAGATGCAATGTGGAGCTGCAGAACAATGAAGAGAAGGGTAGGATGTGCTAGTAAATGTGTAAAAGTGGTCCCAGTGGGACTTGAGAGTGAGGAGGAAGAAATCCCCACTGTGAGCATCACACTCCTCCCAGCAAAGGCCTCAGGACAACTCACTGTGACCTCCTCCCCAGCTGAGACTGCTGTCCTCACCCCCGAGGGCACAGGCCAGGCCAGGGCTGTACAACAGCCGTGACTGCAGTATCTTACTGGGATTAGTTCTGTGGTAACTGGAAACATCCTCCAAAGGAGGCAAAGCCTGCAGGAAACGTGTGAGTGGAAGCCGCTCCCTGCTCTGACACCCAGCCACGGCTGCCTTGCCCACAGCTGCAAGAAGGCGGGCTCTGTCACAGAAACTACCCTCTGTGGCTCAGTACTCCCTTAGGATCTGTTCTTGGTTTCCCTTAAGTGTGAAGACAGCAAAGGTGACAGGCAGCTGCAGAGCCTCACCCTCTGCTGCGTAAAAGTTTTTACCAGCACTGGTGTGGCCAGCAGGCCCAGGGCAGTGACCGTCCCTGTGCTGGGACTGGGGAGGCCAAACCACCAATCCTGGGGGCAGTTTTGGTCCCCTCACACCAGGAAAGGCCTTGATGTGCTGGAGCGAGTTGAGAGAAGGGAACAGAGCTGGTGAGGGGCTGGAGCACAAGTGTGATGGGAGCGGCTGAGGGACCTGGGGGATTCAGCTGGAGAACAGGAGCTGAGGGGAGACCTTCTGATCTCTGAACTGCCTGAAAGGAGCTTGGAGCCAGGGGGTTGGTTGGTCTCTTCTCCCAAGCAACAAGCGATAGGAAGAGAAGAAAAAGCCTCAAGTTGTGCCAGAGGAGGGTTAGATTGCATATTGGGAACAACTTCTGCCCAGGGCAGTGGTGGAGTCACCATCCCTGGAGGGGTTGAACAGAGATGAGGTTCTCAGGGACACGGGGCAGTGCCAGGGGTGAGGTAACAGTTGGATTTGATGAGCTTGAGGTGACACTGGGGAGAAGTACACATTGTACCACCCCAGAAGTGACAGACTGGATGCCCCAAGCATCTTTCCACACCCTGCACACCATGCTTCCCCTCCTTGGACCAAACAGCAGCAAAACTGAACGCTACCCACAGCATCCAAGTGCAGAGAGTGCGGGGAGCACAGAGGGTTTGTCACAAGCACACGGCAGCTCCCGCATGTCAGGGCAGCACAGCCTCTGCCAGGCAGAAATGAAGGCCATGGTGGCCCAGGGGGGCCATCTCAGCCACTCCCTGCTGACTGCAAGCAGCATGCCTGCCCTTCCCAGCATGGCCTCAGGGAAACAGGACCCCCCTTCTCCTCACCCTCTTCCTCAACCTGCTGCAGTCACTATGTGAAACACCAGCCTGTCCTCTCTCCTCCATTTTCCAGCAAGTACAAGGAATATTTACCATCCAAGCCCCTCAAAAGAAAGCTGTCATTTTGCCAACAGTTTAGGGCTGGATATCTTTAATGTTCAAGACACATCAGGGAGACCTGAGGATGAAGGGGAAGAACCAGCAACATGAGCTGCCCAAACCACCCACTGAAAGGCACATGGATTAGCTCAGTTTTGAGTACCTCACCCCACAATTTCTGACACAGGGCAGGAAAGTCAGTCCAGCTGCCTTAATGGAGCAGCTCTTTTCTCTCCCAGTGTCAGGAGGCAGAGCGATGCAGGGGCACACCAATGAGCCTGGTTCTCCTGCTCCAATCTGCACTGCACCGGACTAGGAAGCTCAGCTCAGGGCTGGGTACAGAGCCAGCCTGTGGGCACAACCCACAGCCCAGGCCTCAGCACCACAGACATTTAAGAAATACCGGTCCAGAGGACACCTTGTGTTTGGCAGGGCATTTAATAAATCTGCAAGCCACAACATCAAGAACTGGAGGGTTGCTCCCTACTACCCATCACTTCCCATGGATGCCTCTGGCTTTTGCAGTCTGGAAGAGAACACTTCATGTCAAATTCTGCCGGAAAAGCTGCCTATGGGCTTTCAGGTGACTTGGTTTATAGCATCAAATGCAGCAGCATGCGACACAGAACCACAACTCCAGAGACTTTCACTCTTTAACTAATGCTCGTGAATGCTGAGCTCCTGCTGACATTTCAGCACTACAATCCCACACAGGGGGATGGACTGACAACTAGAGAGGATCCTGGAAAGCTCTCTCCCCACCTTTGGGCTGAATTTGCTTCAAACATGCAGCAGTCTCTGCAGTCTGCAGCTGGAAGTAGTACCATTCTTTCCAGACAAGGCAGAAAGCTCAGCTAACACCCGGTACCAGTGGACATTACATTCCCTGCCACGCTATTGCCTGAGGCTCAGTTCAGCATCACAGAACTATGCAGCTGGAAAACATGGGGCATTCACTTTTAATGTTTTTGTGTTGGAAGAAAACAGAACCGAGGCCCACTGCAGTGAGAGGTGAGGGCTTGGTGCCTGTGCAGACCACTGCCAGGCAGCCCCAGCAAATCTAGTGCAAAATAGCAGACAAAGCCTTTGGCACACTCAGCATTCAGTACCACAAAGCTCCACTCACTCCATGTAGTACCAGCACAGCACGGGTGAAACCTTCACCCAAGCAAAGACAAAAGCTCTGAGAGACACAATCTTTAGTTCTAAAAACACTTAAATAGGCAAATACTCTTTATGTGCAAATGATGCTTAGACACGTGTAAAACACTCAGTGCTCACAAGTGCACCGCTCCCAGGCACCAAGGCCTGGGTGGGATGGTCTTGTGCGAAGTTCCTGGCCAGCCCTAGACAGGACAGGCTGTTCCAAACACAGAAGTGTTTTGGGCAGCACCTCCAGGCGATGGTTCACGCTGATCAGGACACAAGCTGGCATGGGCCCAGGTTTCACTCTTCTAGGCTGCTGAAGCCAAGACTCCCATACTCACCACACAGTGAGGGAAGCCCTGAACAGGGACAGACAAGGGCAATGATGCAGTTTGGAGATCAACACTCATAAAATTCCCCAAAGATGTAGTAACAACAGGTGTGACAGCGCAGAGGTGACAGGTCTTCGATTATCAGAAAACCACAGAGAGCCATAACTCAGCAGCAGTGAGAGCACCCTCCATGAACCCACACAGCACACAACCACCACTGACAGACATTTAATCTCTGCTGAGGCTCAGAAGAGGCACGTGGGTACCGCCAAGGTCAAACAGCAGGAGGGGACAGGTCACAGTCCACAAAGCAGAGTCCATGAACCACATTTACCTATCAGGCACTGTGTCTGCAGGTCATATTGGCACAGAGGGCACATCGCAGCTTGTTGAGCCCCTGTGTCACATCAGCAAGGTCACACGGGCGGCAGGGGCACATCACAGCCTGAAGAGCAGAGCCTACCAGTGGTATCCAGCGGTCACACACGGTCTGCAGGTCACAGTTGTGGAGGTCACATCACAACCACGTCTGCCAGATGCGCTCAGTGTCTGAAGGTCACACAGGCAAAGGGGTCAGGTCACACACCATGGAGCAGAGCCTGCTCACGGTACCTGCTGATAACATACCGTGTCTGAAGGTCACACCAGCAGGGCGAAGATGTCACAGCCTGAGGAGCAGACACCAACACAGCACCTGCCAGCTGTGTAGGTACAGGGGACACCTCCCAGCCAGCTGCCATGCCCGCTGGTGACACTCCCTCCCACTGCAGCAGTGGAGCTGGGTGGCTGCCCCGGTGGCCGCCCAGCTCCGCTGTGGCCCTGCTGTCACTTGAAGCCGTAGATGATGGCGAAGCTCAGGACGAAGAAGAGCCCCACGGAGAGGTCAGAGAGGAGCCTGAATCGCCCCTGGGCCGCAGCCTCCTCCCGGCGGAGCCGCAGCTGCTCCCTCTTCATCCGTAGCAGCTGCTCCCGCTCCAGCTGCTCCCCGTAGTGCGCCCGGTAGAAGGCGTCGAAGTCGAAGGGCGGCGGGACGGAGCCCCGGCGGGCGGCGGGGGCGCGGGGGGGCGGCGGGGCGGGGGCGGGCGGGCGGCCCGAGGGCTGGGGGGCGCCGCGCAGGTCCTCGGGGCTGAGGAGGCCGCGGTCGTACTTGCGGCGCAGGGCGGCGCTGCCCAGCACACGGTAGGCCTCGCTAACGGCGGCGAAGCGGGCGGCGGCGGCGGCGCTGCCGGCGTTGCGGTCGGGGTGGTAACGGAACGACTGTTCGTAGTACGCGGTCTTGATCTGCGCCGCCGTCGCCGTGGCCGCCACCCCCAGCACCTCGTACAGGTTTGTTCCGACACCGCCACCCGTTTGCCCGCTGCGGGACGACGCCAGGACGCGGCCGGGCCGCGGGGCGCAGCGGGCGGGCAGGAGGCGCAGGAGGCGGCCGAGCGCTGCCGGCTCCATCGGGCCGCGCCGCCTCAGCGCCCGCCCGCCGCCATCTTGGCCGCGACAGCACTTCCGCAGGCGGCGCAGGACAGTGACGTCACGCGGCGGCATGGCGGGCAGCGGCAGCCGGCCCGAGCACCGGGGCCCGCCCGAGCTGGTGAGCGGGGGAACGGGACAACGGGGACGGGGACGGGGACGGAGACGGAGCCGGAGCCGGGTGGCCGCAGCCTCACCGCCGCCGTCTCCTTCTCGTTTCAGTTCTACGATGAGGCCGAGGCGCGGAAGTACACTCAGAAGTACGGCGGCGCGGTGGCGGCGGAGCTGCTGGGCGGGCGCGCCTGTCGTGAGGCGGCGGTGCGGGGGGGTCGGGGTCTGTTAGGGAGCGGACGGCGTGGGGGGGGGGTCGGTCTTGCCGGGTGGCGGTGGCGAGGGGGAGGGGGCTAAATCCTGCCCTGGGGGCCCGCGGGGCAGGGGTGGCCGGGTCGCCGCTGGCTGCCCGGCCTGTCCGCGCCTTGCAGCTCCCGGGTGGTGCAGATCCAGTCGCAGATGTCGGAGCGGGCTGTGGAGCTGCTGGGACTTCCCGGGGACCGACCGTGCCTCCTGCTGGATGTGGGGTGAGCGGGGACTCTGCCCGGTGTCCCGGCACATGGGCGGCATGTGGGGGTTAGCCGGAGGTGGCTGAGGGGCGTCCTTGGCCCGCAGCTCCAGCGTCTCTCTGTGCTGGATGAACAAGAGGGACAGGCAGCTGCACCTTTGCGGCCTCCGACCAGGTCCATGATCCTTGTGCTTTTCCCTCTTCCTCCGTCCAGCTGTGGCTCTGGGCTGAGCGGGGATTACATCTCTGAAGAGGGTCACTACTGGATTGGCATGGACATCAGCCCTGCCATGCTGGGTAAGTAGTTCCTCCTCCCCTGCCGTCCTCACCTCACCTCCTGTGCGGTTCCCAAAGGTGGGAGCCATTTGCCTGAGCAGTGCTTTTTTCTGTGCAGATGTGGCTGTGGAGAGGGAGGTGGAAGGAGATCTTCTACTTGCAGATGTGGGTCAGGGCATTCCCTTCAGGCCTGGCATGTTTGATGGCTGTATCAGGTGAGTCTGTGTATACAAGCGAGTTGTTTTGATAGTCCGTATGGCTGCATTGTCTGTACAGTACACACGATCCATGTACAGAACGTAACCAGATGAGCATGACTGTCCTTATCAGTCACTCTCTTTGCTCCATGCAACTTGACTCCACCTCTCTGGGACAAATTGCTGAGATTCTGGATGGTAGAGGTAGCTTCCAACAGTTGTTTCCCAAGTGACCCTTGTCTGGTTTTTGTGCTGGTGATCTAGGAAGTTTATTGAAGTAAATAAAAGAACCCTGGGGATATTGTCAGGAGGCTTGAGACCTGCTCCATGGGGGAAAACAGAAAATATGTGTGTACCATTGCTCAGCTGCAAGGTCAGGCCCTGGATTCAAGGTTTGATGGTTGGTTTTGGGGAGGAAGGGATAGGTGAACGGGACAGAAACACTTTTTTTCTTAGAGGATACCTCAGGTGCTGGGAAGGAGCATGGACTGTCCATTGCTGATGCAAACACTCTGTTTGGTGTTGCTCATTGGCAAAAACCACACAGCCATGCAGGGGCCACAGCTGAGCATTTGAATTGGACGAGCACCTGGCCTAAAGGGGATGCTTGGTGATTGTTTTGTGCTTGAATAACTACTGTGCCTTGTAGGGTTTTGACATGGTCAGTCTCCGGGGGGGGCTGTGTAACTGCAAAACAGAAGGTGTAGCTACATGGAGAAAATTAAATGGTTTCCTTGAAGCCTCACACATGCTTAGTGCTGGAAGTAAGCTCAGGGGGAGGTGACGAGCTCTGCAAAATAATTGATGGCTCATTGTTCTGGGGGTCTTGTTTTCTTTCTCAGTATTTCTGCAGTACAGTGGCTTTGTAATGCTGATAAGAAATCACACAGCCCTCCAAAACGCCTTTATCAATTCTTCTCAACTCTTTATACGGCCTTGGTAAGTGTTGTGCTCTCCCAGTCAGTAGACCTCTGCCTACTTTTACCTCCTCACTGGTACATTTTACCAAGATATTTTAAGTATTGTAAGTAAATGTTGCTCTGGACCGGTGGACTCTCAGGAGCACCCAGTCCTCGCTCCTCGCCTGCCTGCATGCTGTCTTCTGTTCCCATGATCCCTGCTGTTACCCCTGGGCCTTGAATCACAGAATCATTTTGGTTGGGAAAGGCTGTCAAGATCATAGAGTCCAACCATAACCCACCCCTGGCACTGCCCCATGTCCTGAGAACCTCATGTCCGTCTGTCCAACCCTCCAGGGATGGTGACTCCAGCACTGCCCTGGGCAGCCTGTTCCAATGCCCCACAGCCCTTTGGGGAAGAAATTGTTCCCCACATCCAACCTCAACCCCCCCTGGCGCAACTTGAGGCCGTTTCCTCTGCTCCTGGCGCTTGTTCCTGGGGAGCAGAGCCCGACCCCCTGGCTCCAAGCTCCTTTCAGGCAGTTCAGAGATCAGAAGGTCTCCCCTCAGCTCCTGTTCTCCAGCTGAACCCCCCAGGTCCCTCAGCCGCTCCCATCACACTTGTGCTCCAGCCCCTCACCAGCTCTGAACTTGCTTCAGGACCTCGAGGTCTTGTCGTGAGGGGCACTGTGCTGTGGAGGAGCTGGCTCTGCACTCCGAGCAGCTCTTCTGGGAGAGTTTCCCTAGAGGCTTTGGAGAGGTGGGCACCAGTGTCTTGGTGAGGAATTGGGTGACTGGAGGGGTTGCCTGCACTGAGAGATGTTTGTGACTAAATTTATTTCCTGTAGGCCCGAGGATCCCGAGCCGTCCTGCAACTGTATCCCGAGAACTCAGAACAGGTACAGGACATCAGTCAGTGGGGAGGAGGTACAGGCAGAGCTGGGCAGAGCAGTCCTGTGCTCTTGGGCACTGTGAATGCATTTTGTTTCTCCATCTGTAAAGTTCTTCAAGAGGTCCCCAAAAAAAAGTATGAGAATGCCCTATGCAATTTCTTTTGCTTCACAGATTGTCTTGGACTGAGCTTTAAAATCAAAGAAATTGGCAGGATGCCATCTGAATCTGCTGTCATAGATTTTTCCCGTGTGTCTGGTTTGAAGACTGGCCTGTAGTCATCAGCACCGTAATGCCAGGACTGGAAAATCCAGCCAAGTATCCCTCTCCTAGAGAGTCTGCTGCCTCAATTAACCCAGGCTAGACTGATGGGCAGGGAGAACCCAGTAAAGGCAGTGGAGTGGTGTCAGAATGGCACTGCAGAGCTGGGAGCTCAGTGAGCTGAACAGAGTTGAACAGGAGGAGGAAGGACCCCACTTTGGCACACACAATTAGCTATGGCTGAGCCCACAGGTCTCATGGGGGTCACTGGTGGCCAACCACTAAATAACGCTGGCATGTGCTTCTTTTTCCAGCTGGAGCTCATCACGGCGCAGGCCATGAGAGCTGGTTTTACTGGGGGAATGGTGGTAGATTACCCCAACAGCGCCAAAGCCAAAAAGTGAGTCCTGTGTCTCTGACTATGTGTGTGTTTGGGTTGAGGTCTGGGTTTAGCAGTGATTTTTCTTACCAAGCTGTTCTGTCTCCCATGATACAGTCCTGGAGAGAAGTTATGGCTTAGATCTGACTGTTATCAAAAATCTCAGTCTTGCTTAGGCTTTGGGAATCAAAGGCTGAATCCCAGCTTCACCTTCCTTATTCTTGTTCTTTCAGGTTCTTCCTTTGTCTCTTTGTTGGGACATCTGGCACGTTACCAAAGGTGAGGAGCTCTGTAGGCAGCAGAGTTGGCTATGGAAGAGGTGTGAACACGGGTGGGAGCCCAGCAGCTCTTTGCATGCAGATGTGACTTCATTTATACGTTTGCTCTCACCAACCCCTCTTCTCCCTGAGATCTGGTTTACTTGCTACAGTTTTGGGAAGACCAGATTTTTCCTGCTCCACTCCTTCCCCTTGCTGAGCCCTGGATTCCCCTTAATTTAGGTGGCATGACTGTTAGCTATGTCTGCTCTGGAGAAGAGTGAAACTTGTCAATTTTGGTTTTTAGGGCCTTGGTACTGAGTGTTCTGATGGAGAAGAGATGCACCAGGCAAAGTTCACCAATGAGAGGTATCGTGTAGGGGGTGAAGCTGCAGGTTCTCCCCAGGCAGGTGGTGTGGAGGGTGTAAGAGCTGGGTTTTGCTCAGGACCACAGTGCTGCCATGTGAGAAGGGACTGAAGAGAGCGGACTGGGAGGACCCTTGGCAGCCCAATTGGGCACTGCTTGATCTTATCAAAGGGCCTCAGGCACCAGGAATGGAACGGGTTAGTCTGGAGCTTTTTGCTGTGGCATCGTGGGGCTGTTGGCGCTTACCTGAGAGCTGCAGCTGAGCAGTTTGAGGTGTGCATTCTGTCCGGCACTGGGCTCTCCAGCTCCGTGCTGTAGTGTAGGCCAGTGGTGATGGGAGGGGGAACATTACAGTGCTGGTGGTACTATGCGTGGCTGTTTCAGTTAGGGAGGCAGGCTGCTGTGCCTGAAGCCTGGTGTTCCCTTTCTTCTGCTGTCAAATTCTTTGCTTAGTCTGGCTTAGCCGTGGCCTGGGGGTTTCTTCTGCTGCTGGCCTGGTCTACTTCCATGGTAGTGGTGCAAGCAGGAGCCCCTCTTGCAGCCAGTGGGAGAGACAGAGAACAAAAACCGGAGGGAAATCGTCATGGCTGCCAGGAGCTTGTGGCTGCCATGTTTTCCTGCCTCTTACACTGCTGTTCTCTCCTCACTTAGTCCAGGGTGCGTGTGGTTTTGGAGGGCAGTAGCAGAACTGGCAACTTTTTAGGAAGCCAGAGGTTTTGCCTGCTTTGTTCAGAGCAGAGCACGCAAGGGGAGGGTGGTTGTGCTTGAGCCCATATTCCACTGAGATCGCAGAGCCCAGCGTGCCACTGGTGTGTCAGACACCTAGGGAACACTGCCCTGCTGCAGTCCATGGAGGGTGGGTGTCCCTCAGCTCAGAGCCGGGACTGGAAGCAGCCTCCTCCCCCATGCATCTGCAGCTGGACTGTCTGGCCACCTGCCCCAGTGCTGACTGAATCTCTTTCAATCCCAGGGGTCCTCACTGGTTTTAGGAGGCAGAGGGTATGCCCAGTTTTGGGTGAAAATCCTCCATGGCAGAAAGCTCTGACCATGCACCTCAGTTCTTCCAGCTTCTGTGTGCTTCCTCTGTAGGACACGGTTCAGAAACACCAAGGGCAAGTCTGTGAAGAAAAGCCGGGACTGGATCCTTGAGAAGAAAGAGCGTAGACGACGACAGGGCAAGTAAGTTCAGCTGGGTCCTGCCAACTGTGCTGGTCTGGCTGCTGTCACTTCTTCAAACTCCTGCCACAAACCCGCTTCCTTTCCTCTCCCAGAATGACGCGGGGGTTGTGCTCAGATGCTCTCTGCTTTTCTTTGCAGGGAAGTGCGAGCAGACACGAAATACACTGGTCGAAAGCGCCGCCCTCGCTTCTGAATTGCTCTGGACACTGCTGGCATGGAAGATGGTGTGTTGGTCCCCTCAGTGCCTCCTGTGGATGGCACAGATGCTCAGCCCGGGCCTGGGACTTGCTGGGACAGGTCACGCTGGCTTTTGGCGTTGTGAACTGGCTCAGGTGATGCCCAACAGCCAACTGCAAAGCTGCCAGCCCTGTTTTCCTGCTGAAGGTGGAGCAGCAGACAGTGCTCTGACCACTTGGTGTCTGCAGTGCCATTGATTATCTGCCTGAGAGTGCAGTGAGCCAGCTGGAGCTCCAGGTGAGCCCGAACTCACATCCAGCCTCCTCACTAAACAGTCACTGAGTCAGACGTGTTGCTGGTCTCCTGTGTCCTGCCATCAGTGCAGGGGGGTGCTGAGGTGGGAACAGAGCACCCAGCTCCTTTCCAGCATCCCCTCCACCCCCAGGCAGGGAGTCAGGCAGGATAAAGGTGCGTGTCCTCTGAGGGCAGATCTTCCTTCTGGAAGAAGTGTTATTCCTGTGGTGATTGCTTCTGTGGGTGCTTTGCATGAGGCCGCCCCCTGTGTGATTTAATGCTCCCACAGTGCTGGCATTGTCCACACCCCTGCCCTTGCTCCTCATCACCTCTTCCCATCCCCTGAAACAGAGGAATGCCAGCCAGAGCTTTACAGTTACAAATGTTTATTCTACATAAAAATTCCACAAAATGGGAAGCTGTTTTGCACCCCAAAGCTTTGGGAGAAGAAAGGGAGGCTAGCAGGGAGGGAAAGGGGGGAGGAGAAAAGAGGCAACATACAGTGTCATCCAGCCCAGTGAGACAGAGCAAGCCAGGGTCAAGATCCACATAGAAAACAAGGACACTTAGCTCACAGTACAGCAACAGTACAACTCCACAGGGGCTCAGAAAGCCTTCAAGTACATTAATTACAAAAAAAAAAAAAAGAAAAGAAAAACCAATCCCCAGTTCGAGTGCAAGCTGTGCGTGCCCCACACTGTTGGTGGAATACTGCATCGCCACGCTCCCGGCGCTGGGAGGGCAGGTGGCACTTGGAACAGAGGTGGTGAAACCGAAAGGACAAGCAGTCTGAGGTTGAGGGCTGGAAAGAAAAAGTGAAATGTCTTCCCAAAGCACAACCACACTGTTGGTGATTTGGTCTGTACATGCAACAACGGGGTAGGTAAAAAGGAACCGAACGGGGCTTCCCATAGTGCAGGGGTAATTATTGCACCAAAACACCCTCCCCTCACAGCGAGGACAGTGTGAGCCTGCGTGCGGGGCGGCGAGGGCAGCCTGCTCCTCTGCCTCCTTGTGCCGGAGTCTGCACCACCACCCGCAGGATCCCAGCAGAACGCTCAGCTGTGGCCCCATCCAGCTCCTGCTGCTGGGGGCTGCTGGTGGTGGTGGGACCAACAAGGAGCAAGTGCCAGGTCTCCCCCAGCGCTGTTCTTGGCCTCGTGCCTTTGACAGGGTTGGGCCACAGCCCTGATGGCGTGTGAGCTTGTGCCACAAAAGCAGCTGCTTGGAAGAAAAAAAAGTCACCTTGTGCTTGCAGTGGGCATCGCTGCAGGGTGGGAGCCTGAGAGGAGCGTGTTTTGCCTGCCTGCCTTGGAGCAGCGCCCCCAGCAGCGTTATTGCTTCCTGGAGGAGGAGGCCTGGTGCTCACTGGCTCGGCAGAGCAGAGCGTGCTGTGGGGCAGGTAGCTGCACAGGGGCAGGAGCAGCTGGTGTCACCTCCAGGTCCCTTCCCTGTAGCCAGACACATCCTCACAGAGCCAAGACCCTGCCTGTGTGTCTCCTGCCCTATTGGAGGGGGGCTCCAGAGCTGCCCCTGATTATGGGGGTCCTGGTGCCCCCAGCCTTTCTGTGCACACAGGCTGCAGTGCTGGAGCTCATGTTGGTGGTGGGACTGTGGAAGAAGGGGGCTCTGGTCTTCAGTTTTGTCATGGCCCAGCACCCACTGGGGGCTTGGGCTGGGCAGAGGACCCCAGCTGGACATGCTTCCCTGGGGCAGCTTAATGCGCCCAGGGACTGGACGGTGGGACCAGGGGGCAGGGAAGGAGCAGTGTTGGGGTGGCTGCAGGGCAGGGCTGCACCTGGGGAAGGCAGCACGGTGTCCTGGCTCCTGCCACTTCCTCTACCCCTGCATCACGCGTGGGTCAGCATCAGCATCCACACTGCAGCCCCCAGCCGGGGGAGCGCAGGGTGGAGCTGCTGCCCTCACCCCAGTTGGAGCAGGGAGGTGACGTGCTACCAGGTGCCATCAGGTGCCCTTTTTCTGCTTCCAGCATCTGGGCTTGTGTCCAGCCCCTGTCCCAGTGGGTGGCTGTGAGCTTGGCCTCAGGCACCTGCCTTGCTTTGGGCTCCTCTAGCACTTTGGCATGTACACAGGTGAGCTGGAGCCCTGGAAGCTCCTGAGGAATGTGGGCAGAGCCCTGCCCTCCAGCCTGAGAAGGGACAGTAGCAACACTGGGTCCCTCCAAGCTGGCAGCAGGCTCAGGCCACCCCACAGGGGCTGCACCCATGTGGTTGGCATGGTGGGGGGCACAGGGCACCATCTCCCCAAGTGTGGGTGCCTCGCTGGATGGCTCAGAGGACAAGCAGGCAGAAGGGTGCTGTGCCAGGAGGAGGTGACGGGGCAGGCAGGTGCCAGAAGGTGGCAGAGAGCTGGAAGGGTCAGTCAGGCGCTGCCCTGCTCAGGGGCTGGTAGCACAGAGGAGGAGGAGATGGACGAAGGCTGCTTGCTCTCGCTTGCAGGGGCATGGGTGCAAGCAGGGCTGCTCCTGGGACCATGGCAGGAGAAAGCCCAACTGCCTCCAGCCCCCACCCACAGGTTCCTGTGTGGAGAAGTGGGGCTGGAGGCAGCCCCGCTCCCGGGCGAGCGCTGTCGGGGCCTGCAGGGAGCACAGCCCGTGCCTGGGGACAGCAGGAGCCAAGGCTACCATGCCTTGGGGCTGAGAACAGACCAATGATGCTTAGGTGTGGAGTGAGTGGCCAGTGAAACATGCTGGCCTGAAAGTCCCTATACACTCCTGCCCCACCAGACCAGCACCAGGATGCAGCACAGGTCCCCACGTGGCTGGTCCCCATCCCCAAGCCACCATGGTGGCCCCAAAGCAGCAACTCCTCATCCCACACTGCTCCGTCAGGCACCCGCCACCAGCAGCGGCACATCCAGCCCCTGGCACCTGCACTGGGGCGAGGTCTTGCCCAAGGAGGGGGCCCCGCAGCCGGGCATGGCCACCAGCAGGCAGGGACCTGGCAGAGTGCACCCCTGGGGAAGGGCCCTGCAGGAGAAGCAGCCCAAGGAAAGGTGTTTGCAAGCACAGATGTGGCTGACAGACATGAGAGCTCTGGCTGGAGGTGATGGGGATGCTGGGGGAGGTTGACTGGGGACTGTGCTCCCAAGGACCCTGAACACTCTTTGTTGGTCCCTCCTCATCCTTGGCCGTGGCCACCCCAGCCTGCCCAGCCCAGGAGGAGCAGCAGCGCCCATGGGCACCTCTGTCCCCACCAGCCACCCAGGCTGGAACAGTGATGAGGGCTCGGGTCCCCCCGCCAAGGGTTCCCCTTGCATCCATCACTGTCCCCTGCACCCTGCCTGCACCCCGGGGCCGGTGCTCCCTCCACACAGATGCACCGCACCGCACACACAGCATCACAAACAACCATGCATTAGAAACTGAAATGCTGCTGGGAGGCTCCGGGGCTGCATGGGTCACTCCGGTGTGGCTGCGGCCCCATGGCAGGCGCGGCTTCATCCATTGCACACAAACTGTCCCGTGGGGGTGAGTCTAGCCGAAAATGCCGCCGAAGGTGGAGGCAATGACGATACCCAGGATCACGCAGCAGATGATGATCATGATCTTCTTCTGCTCAGGTGTCCCAGCACCAGCAAGGAGAGAGGGGAGAGGGGCAGGAGTGAGTGCTGCGGGACAGGCTGGCCCTGAGAGCAGGGAGCTGCCATCTGCCCTGTTCTCCTTTACCTGTGGTGGGGTCTGAGCAGCACTGGGGGAGCCAGAGGGGCTCCAGCAGCTCTGGGGCAGGGATGGGCACCCCAGCATCCTGGGCTGGTGGCCCTGGGGTCCCTGGTCTGCCACGAGACCCAGTGTGGGGACTGGGACAGGCAGCTGGCACCACACACGGTCAGAGCTGCACCATGCTTTTTCTCTGGGGATCTTGTTTATGCTGCGAAATACCTCCAGGGTGGGTGTCAGAGGATGGACCAGACTCTGTTCAGTGGTGCCCAGCACCAGGGTGAGGGGCAACGGGCACAGACTGAAACACAGGAGGCTCCATGTGAACATGAGCAGAAACTTGTTTGCTGGGAGGTGCCAGAGCCTGGCCCAGGCTGCCCAGAGCGGGTGTGGAGTCTCCTTCTCTGAGCCATTCAAACCCGCCTGGACCCACCTGTGTGATCTACTCTGTGACCCTGCAGGAGCTGGGTCTCTTTAGTTTGGAGGAGACTGAGGGGTGACCTTATTAATGTTTATAAATATATAAAGGGTGAGTGCCACGAGGATGGAGCCAGACTCTTCTCGGTGGCAAACAATGATAGGACAAGGGGTAATGGGATCAAGCTGGAACACAAGAGGTTCCACTTAAATTTGAGAAAGAACTTCTTCTCAGTGAGGGTGTCAGAGCCTGGCCCAGGCTGCCCAGGGAGGTTGTGGAGTCTCCTTCCCTGGAGACATTCAAACCCGCCTGGACACTTTCCTGTGCGACCTCACCTAGGCGTTCCTGCTCCAGCAGGGGGATTGGACTGGATGATCATTTGAGGTCCCTTCCAATCCCAAACATACTGTGATACTGTGATACTGTGAGCAGGGCTGGGCTGGGGATCTACAGAGGTCCTGCAGCCCAACCAGCCTGGGGTTCTCACAGCTGTCTGGCCCACAGGGCAGTGGGGGCAGGCAAGGGTGCCAGGCAGGGTCCTGCCCGTGGGATGGAGGTGTGGGCAGGGGAAGATGGGCCCCAGCCAGTGCCGTGACTCACCCGTCTGGCTTTGCTCTGGTACTTCACCGCTTTTTTGGTGTCAGACACAGCCCGCTCCACGTAGTCCACCGAGTGTTCCACATTGTACTCGATACGGTCAATCATCTCTCCCTGCAGAATGGGGACAGGGCCCATGCAAGCCCAGACGTGAGCTCCTTCGTGCTCCCCAGCACTGCGTGGGTGTCACCCGGCCCTGCGATGGAGAGAGAGGGACTGTCAGGTACCTGTAGGCAGCAGGTGCCTCAGGGTGCTCTGGGGTGGGAGCTCTGGACCAGGGACTCTGTCCCAGAGGGTTGGGACATGTGTGGACATCCCATCAGTAATGGTCAAGGGGATTCCCCAGCCTGGTCCTGGCCCAGCGTCTGTCCTGTCTGATCTCTCAGGTGACATCAAAGCCACAAAAAGATCCACACTGACAGCGCGCTGCACACTGCTGAAACTGGAGGCATGGTGGGGGAGCAAGGACAGCACCAGGTGGGATGCTCACAAAGCCGCACACATGCAGGGATGGCCACTCTGATCTGCACAAGCACCCTACCCAGGGTGGAGGGTCCTGGAGCTGGGCTGGCGAGGCTCCTGTCCTTCTACCCCCCCCAGTTTCAGGGGTGGGCAGGGAATGTGGGGCACAGCCTAGGGCAAGCTCCCCCAGCGTGCCAGCCTTGCTTGGCCCCCTCCTGAGTGCACAGGACAGCAGCCAGGTTCTGCAGCAGCCAGGTTCTGCAGCAGCTGCGGAGTCTGACAGTTCATGCGACCAAGAGGGTTGTAGGGGTTGGGGAGGCTCAAAGCCCAGTGTCCCCCTGCATGGCACAGAGGGAATCTGGGCTTGGGGTGTCATGGCCCGCAGCTCCACAAAGCTCATTTCTCAGCTTAATGCCAGAAAGCACAGGGAGGACAAGCCCTGCAAGCCCAGACATGCACCCCCAACTCCCCCTCCCAGGCTCCCTGCTGCCCCTGTCCTGTGCCTGTGCCATGTCAGCCTGGCTGCCTTGCCTAAAGCTGCTGCTTCTTCTTCCCACCTGTGCCATGCCTGGGGCAGCGCAGGCAGCTGCCAGCCTGGCACCCTCTGCTCCGGTTGCCAGCAGCCCAGAGCCCCCCACCCCGCAGGACAAGGCAGGGGGTGGGCATGGCCCAGCCTTTAGAATGGGGCAGGGAGCTACAAATCCTGCACGGCAGACAGCAGAGGGCACCCACGCTGCCGGGGCCATGCGAGAGATGCAGCCATGCAGGGTGCAGCCATGCAGAGCGGAGCATGCAGCACGGGCAGGGGCTCGGCGGGGCTTTACCTTCCACTGGTGTCTCCTCGGGCCGTGGCAGCATGGCGGGCAAGAAGGGGGGTGAGCAGAGACACCACAGCATGTGCCGGGTTGAAGAGCCAAGCACCATGGGCTGGCGGCACACCCAGGGGTGGCCTGACAGGACCACCGAGGCCGGCAGCACCCGGAGCTCACCCAGCAGGGGCCGGTGCTCTGGGGCACATGGAGGAATCTCCACCCGCATGGCAGCCACCCACTGCCCTCCTCCAATGCCCTTCACCCCCGCCCAGCACGCAGCAGACCCCAGTGCCGGGGCACAGGGCGAGTGGCTCTGGCCCTGGGGAGCCCAGCCGAGCTTCAGTGGGAGCCACATCAGTCCCAGATGCGTTTTTTTTTCCCCTCAGCACCCACCCATGCAGGGGCTGCCAGCAGCCCTGTACTGTTCCAACCCTCCCCAGGTAAGCTCCGTACCTGGCTCTCCACCAGCATGGCCATGTCCATGAACATGTCATGCAGCTCTCGGATGCTGTTCTCCAGTTTGATGATCTCACTGTGCCGTGTTTCAATCTCATTCAGTGCCTGCTTAGTGATGTTTGAATCCATAATGATCTGCAGGAACACAAGGTCACTGAGCATTGGGCTCAGCTCAGGTGCCAGGAACAGGGGCACCAAGAGAGGGAAGAGCAGGAGCCCCTCCAGCCACCCCAGTTTGCAGCAAACCCCCACCCCCCAGCCAGGATGCAGCAGACCTGAGCACCCAGGTCCCACCTCCCGTGTGGGCTACGCTCACCACTGCTGTCCCGGGGCCACCATAGCAGCACATCCACCTGCCAGGCTGCCTAGGATGGGGGGGCTGGCTCAGCTTTTGACCATGCTGAGCTTGGACCTGGTGCTTACCCCAGACGAGAAGATGGCCGGGTTGCCGCTCTCCAGCATGTCCTCCAGCTCCTCACTGGTGGTGGTCCTGCCAGCTGCAAGCAACACAATGTGGGTCAGCCATGAGCCTCCTGTCCCAGCCACAGGTCCCATGACCCGACTGCAGGGCTCTGCTGGCTCCACAGCATCTCCTGAGAGTGGAACGCAAAAAAACCTCCAGTCCCAGCAGCACGCTGGGCAGCTGGAGGGGGATGCCACCCCACAGCTCCACTCTGTGTCGCCCCTGCAACCCCTCTGTTTAAGGGGGTCAAGCTGCCAGCTTGGTACAACTCACCAGGAAAGCCAGTCTATCCCTCTTGGTCAAACTGCCCATTCCTGTGGGGCGGGGACTGGTGCAAAAGGACCAGGGATGCTCTTTCCAAACCCCATTTCAGGCCATTTGAAGGCCATGAGGACACCGGACTCGGCAGGGCTTGCTGGGCTGGTGGCACTGCTGCAGTCACTGCGCTGCCAGAGCTTTAGCCCTGCAGCTGCATAACAGAAACCAGGCTCCGTCCTTCCCCCTGCAACAAAGTCCTCTCCTGGACCCAGGCTGGTACCTGGATGGACGGATGGAGGGGTGGATGGATGGATGGATGGATGGATGGATGGATGGATGGAGACCACCCTGCAGAGAAGGACTAAGGTGTGCTGGTGGGTGACAGATGGGACATGAACCGGCAATGTGTGCTTGCAGCCCAGAAAGCCAAGTGTCTCCTGGGCTGCATCACCAGCAGCGTGGGCAGCAGGTCGAGGGGGGGGATGCTCCCCCTCTGCTCTGCTCTCCTGGGACCCTGTCCTGGTTTTGTTAAAAAACAAGTTTCTCTTTTAGTGAATTTTGCCTGTCAGCTAAAGCCTTCATGTTAGCTGCATTTTCCTGGAGAACCCAACACATGTTTTGGTAAACCTAGCAATGGAATGCAAACTTATTGATAAGCACGGATGGACATCTCGTGAAAGGGGCAACGAGAAACCGGTGACCAAGAGACTGACGAACGGTGAATAACATCCCATTCACCTGAATACTTCCTATAAAAGTGGGAGATCATGAGGATCTCGTCCCTTTTTCCCTTTTCCTTTTCCCTTCTGCTCATGGCCGACATTAGCAGAGGACCTTGCTGGTCGTCCCTGCGAACTGAGGCCAGTGAGAGACTGAATCCAGCTCCGGTTGGCTGCAGAGTCCAATCCAGGACTTTGGGTGCTGGCTCTGCAGTTGCTGAGACTTACAAGATTGGTTTTGTATATTTTGTATTATTTTCTCTGTTCTTATCAGTAGCATTAGTAAAACATTTTTAATTTTTCCAACTCTTTTCTCTCTGTCCTTCTTTCCCTCCCAATCGCCTGTCCTGAGTGGGAAGGGGGGAGCGGGAGGGGCAAGGAGGGGAAGTGGCGGGGAGAGGAGGTTGACAACACATCTGCCAGGGTTTGATTGTCATCCCGCAATCAAATCCTCGACAGACCCCAGAGCACCGAGTCCAGCTCTGGGTCCCCAGCACAAGACGGACATGGGCCTGGCAGAGGGGGCCAGAGGAGCCGCTGAAACGGTCCAAGGGCTGGAACAGCTCTGCCCTGGAGAGAGGCTGAGAGAGCTGGGGGGTGCAGCCTGGAGAAGGCCCCAGGGAGACCTTGTGGTGGACCCTTAGTACTTAAATGGGGGCTATGGGAAAGATGGAGAGAGTTTTGAGCAGGGCCTGCAGTGACGGGACAAGGGACAAGAGTTTTAAACTGAACAAGAATGGGGTTAGGTTGGACATAGGGAAGAAATGCTGCACGGTGAGGGTGGTGAGACCCTGGCACAGGCTGCCCAGAGAAGCTGTGGGTGCCCCATCCTGGAAGTGTTCAAGGTCAGGCTGGACGGGGCTCTGAGCAACCTGGTCTGGTGGGAGATGTCCCTGCCCATGGCAGGGCTTGGACTGGATAATCAAGTTTAAGTTCTCTTCCAACCCAAACCACTGTGAGTCCATGATCCTGCAACATGACTACAACAAAGCCCCACGAGACAGGGCTGGAGACAAGCTGTCTTGAGCCCACCATGCAAACAAGGGCAGAGCCAGAGCAGAGCCTGCCTGAAAGGAAGTTGCAGCCAGGAGGGTGTTGGTCTCTGCTCCCCAGGAACAAGCGCCAGGAGCAGAGGAAACGGCCTCAAGTTGCGCCAGGGGAGGTTGAGGTTGGATGTGGGGAACAATTTCTTCCCCAAAGGGCTGTGGGGCATTGGAACAGGCTGCCCAGGGCAGTGCTGGAGTCACCATCCCTGGAGGGTTGGACAGACGGACATGAGGTTCTCAGGGACATGGGGCAGTGCCAGGGGTGGGTTATGGGTGGACTCCATGATCTCGAGGGTCTTTTCCAACCAAAAAGATTCTATGATTCTATGACCTGACCCACCTGACCGTCCCGCAGCTCAGACAGGTCCAGCCCTGCCCACAGTGCTGTCAGGATGAGCAGATGTCAGCGATAAAAGCCTGTCTGGCATGTCACAAACTGCCACCCACCTCCCCATCCCTTGGGACCCTTCTGCTCAGCTGGGTGGGACTGCAGGGGCCAACTTCCAGCACTGTGCAGGTACTGGCACCCAATGAGACATCTTCAGCTCAGATAAACCTCATGGTCATTCCTGAGATGAAAATGTCACAGAAATCCTAAGTAAGCCTTTCCCAGCACCCGGGGACCACCTGGGGCTGCCTGGAGGAGCCGCTGGGGACAGAGCAGCCCCCAGACTCCCCTGGCTGAAGGGCAGCTCGGGCTGCAACAGCCTGCCCTTCTGCACACACACTGACCTGGTCTCACACAGCGGGGCAGGGCTAATTAATCCTCTCCATGCCTTTGGAGACGGCAGATGCTTCGTTTTTGTCTCCTCGGTCTCACACATAACAAAACTGTTCATAAAAAACAAGCTGCATCTGTGCAGCACCTCTGTGGCTTCAAAGCTGCACACCCACCACAAAATGCTCCTCCAAGCTTCAAATCCCATTTCTCTGGGAGCAAAACCTAATTAGATTTAATATGCTGCTTGTCATAACAGACAAAATGGAGGGGGGAAAAAGTGAAGGAGCAACACCCCCCATCACAGGCAGCACGGACGCCTGTGCCATGGAGCAGAGCTCCCAGCAGCAGAGGTGGGGACACTGCTGGGACAAGGAACAGGCCCACCAGCCCACGGCCACCGAGCACCTGTCTGGCCACCACCAGCCCAGGACACGGCGCCTCCTGTGATGCCTCTGTGGCATCTGCCATCCCGGTGCGAGCCAAGCAAGTGAGGAAGAGGGGGGTGAGGGCAACTGATTTTGCTGTCAGAGCTCATGGTGCTTTCTGTCTTTGGATTTACCAGCTGAAAATGAGAGCTGAGGATTTTGTAGAGCTCCAATGCAGTCACCACAGCCCAGCTGAGCTCCTTTCAAAAGAGCCTGTTCAAGAGCCCCTGGAGCACCAGGCACTGAAGGCGCTGACTGGGACAGCCCAGGACGCTCTCCTGCTAAAACCTCCATCAGTTTGCTACTTGTGATGAGCCTTTTTGCCAGAAGAGATTTTCCACTGTCCTGACAAGGAACCCAATTTTTGCAACAAACTGTGCACAGGACTGTGGACCTTCCCAGCACAGACCCCATCCTGCATCTGCTCCACATCTGCACCCCAAAGGGAAAGCAGGTCCCTCATTGTCACCAGCTGGGCCACCTCCTCTGCACCCACCCAGCGCACCACGGTGAGTCCTGAGCAGCCTCTTCCTTGTACCCTGTCAACGGGCACTGATGGACAGACTGAAGACAGGTATAATTTAATATATCTGCATAATTTAAGCAAAGCTGCTGAGTCCTTCCAAAACCCAGGAGTAAAAAAACCATGAGGAAGGTTTCTTTCAAGCCTGCAGACAATTAAGGTCTTGGCTAAGTCCTTTCAAAACTTCTCTCTTAGAAGGGAGGCATAGTGAGACCTTAATTCCTGTCTATGTTACAAGCCACTCCTGGAGCTGGGTATCACCTACAGAATGACATCAGGTGACAAATGAGTCAGCTGGAGCGGTGACACACTCATCACCCTGCTTTACATTAAACGTCAAGTTCTTGTTGAGCCTCTTGTCAGTCAGACTTTCCATTCAGCCGGTGTGAAACGTTTCTGTTATTATTATACATCATAAAGACCAATCTAAAGAGGGGAAAGGCTTGCACAGCCGTCTCCTTCTAGTCCTCCCCAGAAATAGCCGCACCTCATTGGCACCACGTTCCCAGGCACCTGCAGCTCACGAAGGACATTCCCAGAGCTGAGCTTCAAGGGCACCATTCTGACTCAAAGATCTCATACCTTATTATTCACACCGAGTTGCGACAAGGAAGAAAAACACCTGCATGTTTGTGAGGAAAAAAAACCCAAACCTGGACTCACTAGGCTCCAGACTTGCCTTTTGAGCACAAAACCACATAACGCCTCTCTGACGACGAGATTATTTTCTAAAATCTCTTTTAATCTCCGCATGTCCTGACTTGTCCCTTGCTTCCTCATTCCCCTCATGCCGGTGGTGGTATGGTTCTTCTGTGCTGGGAGATGACCACGTTTCTCTAACCAGCTATCGCCAGAAGAACCACCAGCAGAGCGGGTTTTGTGGACAGGCAGGACCAGACTTCTCCTTAAGTGACAGGCTCTGGATGCCCCAGGGAGATCTCATGGGTGGTGACAGCCTCAGAGGTGTCACCTGGGGCCCCGAAGACACCACTACTGGTGCTTGGGCCAGGGAGATGCCTGGGACAGGCACCAAGGCTTGCGCTTCTCCTGCAGCAAGGGAAAGCACAGGGAGCAACGAGTGCCCCCAGCTCATGAGCTCGCTTATAATCATCGAATCATAGAGTCATTTTGGTTGGAAGAGACCCTCAAGACCATGAGTCCAACTGTTAACCCAGCACTGGCACTAACCCATGTCCCTGAGAACCTCGTCTCCATGTCAGTTAAACCTCTGCTCAATCACCTCCAGGGATGGTGTCTCAACCACTTCCCTGGGCAGCCTGGTTTTATATTATTTTCATTTATTTATTTGTTTATTCATTAATTTATTTATAGCTATATTTATTATAGATAAAAATATACTTATTTCATCTTTTATAGATACACTTCCCTGGTTTTACATTCAGTTCAGTTCACCCATGATAGAAAGCACCTGGAGGAATGGCAAGACAGCAGATGGGAGTCATGAATTGCCACGAGCTTCTCTGAATTCAAATTAGCTGCAAACAAGGAAGAAACGTCTCTCCCTGTGCTCTCTGCACTCTCTGCACAGCATTGAAGAAAATCTGAGGGCAGTTTTTGTATCTTGCTGGATGCGCTTTGCTGGATGTGGTTTGACCCTGAAATGTGAGGTGCCACCACGTGTCTGTCCCCCCACAGGAGCCGTGTCCTGGTTGCTCCGGCGTGCAGGGTCCCCGTGCCCCCGCGCAGCTCTACACAGCGGCAGGAGCAGCTCTGAGGCAGCCAGAGCCCGCGCAGGATGCGGCCCCGCGGTGCGCACAGCCCGGCTGCATCGCCCCCCGGGTTTACTCACTGATCTCCAGCTGCCTCTGGATCCTGCCCTTGCAGCGCTCCCGGTAGTCAGTCTGTGTGGCGTTGTACTCGGACATCACCTCCACAAACTTGCGTGACAGCGTAGAGTGCTGTGGAGGGGAGAGGAAGAGAAAGGGGGTGAGGGTCCCGCCGGAGGAGCGACCTGCCACCCACGAGCCAGGGGAAGGCTCAGCCCTGGGGGCCCCCTGCACCTCTACCAGCCTAAAAAGTGTTTCTAGCCCAAAATCTGCTCCAAGGAATGTGACAAAAGCACAAGGTGGGGAGGTGGCAGCAGGTGATACAGCCCTGGTGATGGGGGTGGAGCGGATGCACCCCTCACCCAAGCACAGATCAGGCAGAGCCTTCGGCCCCCAGACGACACGGCAGGGTGGCAGCAGAGCCGTGGGTCGTGACAGCAGCGTGGTCCTTGCGCCACAGCACAGCTTGTGCCTGTCCCTGACTCACTGACGGGACGTGCCAGACCCAGCACGGGTGCAGAATGGACCTGGGGCGGTCACTCTGTGGTGTTGGAGTTGGGCGGGGAGGCCCCGGGGGGATCCTGTGCCCTAAGGCATTAAAACTCCAACCTGACCTGGGGCAGGGCTGGTGAGGGAACCCTGGGGACCCAGGCAAGCAGGGGGACAGGTAATGTCCAGAGTAAATGTCCCCACTCTGGGAGCACGGTCCCACTTTTCCTCCCCACACTGGAGGGCTGCCCCAGGCGTCAGCCCCACGGGGACGTGGGGGACGAGTGTCTGCCCCAAACCGAGGGGCTGCCGCCAGAGCTGCCAGCCCAGGGCCGGTGCAGTGGAGCTGCAGCCCCCGCACACAGAGCAACCTCATCTGCTTAGGCTGTTTCCATTCTCCAGGAAATGTGCCAGAAAACCTTGGAATTACACCTGACCAGGGTCTAGCTGAACATGCTGAGCACCCCAATGCTGCCCCAAGGGGGAAGCTCAGCCCCACGTGAACAACCACACTGGGGTTTGCTGTCTGATCTGGCTGTCAGGCTGAGCACAGCAAACAGGCCTGAACATGTTCCAGGAAGGTCAGGACAAAGCACCACATGCATCCTTCATCCCAACACCTGTATCTCTTGAATGAGCCCTTTCCCCAATATACCAGAAATCAAGTTTCATAAAACCATGGACTCACAGAGTGGTTTGAATTGGAAGAGAACTTGAAAGAACATAGAATCATAAATGTCCTGAGTTGGGAGGGACTCACCAGGATCATGGAGTCCAACTCCTGTCCCTGCACAGGACACCCCACAGGTCACCCCGTGTGTCTGAGGACGTTGTCCAGTCTCTTCTTGAACACTGTCAGGTTGGGCCGTGACACCTCCCTGGGAGCCTGCTCAGTGTCCAGCACCTCTGGGTGCAGAACCTTTTCCTCATGTCCAACTTTACCCCATTCTTGTTCAGTTTAAAACTCTTGTCCCCTGTCCTGTCACTGCAGGCCCTGCTCAAAACTCTCTCCATCTTTCCTATAGCCCCCATTTAAGTACTAAGGGTCCACCACAAGGTCTCCCTGGGGCCTTCTCCAGGCTGCACCCCCCAGCTCTCTCAGCCTCTCTCCAGGGCAGAGCTGTTCCAGCCCTTGGACCGTTTCAGCGGCTCCTCTGGCCCCCTCTGCCAGGTCCGTGTCCGTCTTGTGCTGGGGACCCAGAGCTGAACTCGGTGCTCTGGGGGTCCCAGGAGAGCAGAGCAGAGGGGGAGCATCCCCTCCCTCCACCTGCTGCCCACGCTGCTGGTGATGCAGCCCAGGAGACACTTGGCTTTCTTGCCAGCTCATGTCCCATTTGTCACCCACCCGACTCCCCAGGCTCTTTTTTGCGGGGCCAAAAGCCTTCCTTCCTTTCCAGAGAAGCAAATCTGGTGCATGAGTCTCAAGTGAAGCCAAACCCAATACTGTGTGCACTTGTGCACTTCTCCAACCATGTATCAGAAGCATCATCTGACACCCCCATCATGGGCACTCAGCACCGCTCTCGCGTGCGGTGGTCACTGTGAGCCGATACCACTGCAGGGGAAGAAGGTTGTGTTACCCCAGCCTCACCCTGTGGACTGCTCGTGCAGGGCAGTGGATATGGAGCATGGAATATGAAAGAAAGGAGATGATGGACAAGGAATAGGAAAAGAAGATACTCAGAAAGGCTCGGAAAGAAGTTATGGAGAGACTGACACCATGATGAAACTCCCAATGAGTGATCCCACAGGGACTTTCATGGCCACCAGCATGGTCTGGGCTCCCCGTTAGAGAGTTACTGCTTACCGAGAGCCAAGCCCATGGGCCAGAGCAGCTCTCAAAGCCTCTGCAGGGTTGGTACCACCAGCCCAGCCCCAGCCAGCACAGCCCTACCTCCAGGAGATGGCACTGGAGACATCTTGAAGATACAGTTGTTTGCTCTGCAGCTATTCTAAGCAAGCAGCAGCTCTGTATTTATGGCAGAGCCTCAGACTCAGCTCATCTTATGATTCTGCTGGCAAAGCTCAAACACCCCCAGCAGCCTCAAGCCCAGCAGGCAGCTCAGGAGGCGCCCAGCCCAAAGCAAGGTCAAAACAGCTCCCGAGTATCAGCATGGCTTGAAATCGGGCAAAGACACGATGTGCCATCCACGCAGCTCTCCTTCTGCCTTTTCAAAATTGTTTTCCTAAAATCCAGTCAATTCTCATTCAGCTGAAAAGCATCAATGTACGTCGATCTGCAGCCAAACATAGCCTGGGTGTTAAATTATGCTCCTTTCTGCTCATCAGTACACCACACCATATCTCTTTTACTTAATACGTTATTTAACTTAGTGTTTATTTTGTCAGATTGTTATTTCAGGTTCCCACGGGCATCCCACATGTCTACAGAATGCATTTGATTTTTGAAGGAATAGGGAGCTTCGTGCAAACCGGGCTCTGGAAAAAATAATTTACATGGTTTTCAGTCATTAAATTTAAATATAAAACTAACTGAATATTCAGAGTAAATAAAAAGCGTACCAAAATGTGCCTTGCATCTGCAAATTCACCAAACAGAAAATATTAACTCAAGTTAGGAAATGGGGTTGTTTCACCTCAGGCCAGAAAGTCTTCCCTCCCCAAATGTGGGGCAGGCAGCCCCATTCGCTGAACCACCAGGATGGATTTCTGAAGAGCTTCTAGAGATCTGGGTACCCACAGGGGCTCTGAAACCCTTCCAAAGCACACACTGAAACCTGGACCTTGGCCTTCCATGTTTTTAATTAAGAGAAAGACCCTTCCAAAGCGCTCATCCCCGGGGGATAGCAGCCTCCCTCCTGCGCCCACCGGGATCACGCGGGAGCAGAGCCCCCTCCTGGGTCCCCACCGGCCGGGGTTGTTTCAGTGTCTGAACTAGGCCAAGCAAGGTGAATATTTCCACCACACTGGCTTGATAAACCAAGCCAAAAGCAAGTAGAGCAAAAGCTCTTCGGAATAACAAGGACTGAAAGTACTGATGTTTGGAAGAAAGTAAATAGCTGCTTTTGCTCTGCTATGAGCTCAAAAACTGAAACTTATAGAAACATGGAAAATACTGTTGAGATGTCTGGGAACCTGTGTCACTAGCAATATTTCTGGGCTGGGGATGCCCTTGGGAGCTGTGACCCCAAGGTCCCTGTATCTCGCTGCAGCTGAGCCGCCCGAGGCAGGGCGCTTCACTCACGCTGCCGCTGTGAAGCCGGGACAGAGTGGTTTTCGTGTAATGAATTTAGAACATGAAAACAGCTCTTCCTCTGTGCAGAAGCAGCCCAGGAGCCAAGCTGGCCCTGGGAGCAGTTTGCTGGAGGCTGGTGGAGTTCGGGACAGCCACGGGGGGACGCACTCGTGCTCCCACAGAAGAGCCCCCCTGGGCCTCCCCTGCCCCATGGGGCTCACACCAGCCTCCCTGCGCTGTTGGCTCCCAGAGCCCAATCAGTCGGCCTGGGATAAGACAAAGCTGTTCCTGGGAAAGGTCCAGGTCTGGTGAGGCTCTTCTGGCTGGAGATGGCAACTGCAAAGCCAGAATAAGAATCCATAATCTTAATGCTCAGTTAGTCCTAATTTACAATAGGTTAACCCAGGGCTGGGGAGGAGGATCCACTCCTCGTTCCTTCTTTGACTCATTGATTTGCTCACAATAAAGTCCATACAAACCCTCGTTGCTGAAATATTTACCCAAGGACCATGCTCCAGCACAAGGCATATCCAAATCAGCTCTCCAGCTGATTTGCTCTCCAGTTCAACTCCCCCAGGCAAATGCAGGAAGGAAGGTGGGAGCAGGGCCGGGCTTGTGGGAGCACAGACACACTGACCAAGCTGGAGCAGTGTGAGGGCTGTGGGGCCAGCAAGACATGCTGTCCTGAGCACTGGAGAGCCCAAGGAAGCTGTGGTCCCACAGTTCAATGGGGCAAGAGCTCGGGTGACGAGGGACACAGCAAAGGCTAAGGTTTCCCTTTCTTCTCTTGCCTTGGTGATCACTGGTAAGTTCCGTCCTTGGCCTCTCAGTGCCCTCTGAGCATGAGTGGCATGAAACACCACTCATGGAGACAGATGTAGACTTTGGGTGTGCTTCAGTCAGCTGGAAATATTCAGGTCCATGGAACCAGGCATCTGAGCATGCATCACACATAGATGAGGTTTTTAGGGACCTGGTTTAGTGCCATCTTCTGAAAGGACGATCTGGGGAATCCCTCATGCTCCACTCAGTCACTGGGGAAGGCATTGAGTAAATCCTCCCAAGACAAGAAGGTAATTGGAAACAGCCAGCATGGATTTACTGAGGGAAAATTGTGCTGTGCCATCCTGATGGCCTTCTCCGATGAGATGAGTAGCTCTGCAGACATGAGGAGAGCAGGGAATAGCACAGCCAGATTTTAAGGCCTTTGACGCAGACTCCCATTGTACATTTATAGCCTTTTTGATGGGACACAGCTTGGATAAGGCTGATGGAAAACTGTCTGGACTTCCAGGTTGTGATCAGCAGTACAAAGACCAACCAGTGGCCATTTCCTGATGGTAACCCCTCAGGGAGCAATGGTGGGTCTGAAAACACCATTGAACACCTTCACCAGTAACCTGGACTGCAGTGTCCTTTCAGCAGGTTTGCAGAAGACACCAGACTAGGGAGAGTGATGGAAGACAGGACGGGGACTCAGAGGGACCTCAGTGCTTTGGAGAAGGGGGCTGACACAAACCCCATGAAGCTCAAAGGCAAATGCAACATCCTGCAATGGAGTCGGGATGCACGCCACAGGGCAGGCTGGGGCCAGCTGGCCAGAAAGCACCTAGAGCTCCTGAAGTCCCCAAGGACATCAGGTTGGCCAGGGCTCAGCAGTGAAGGTAGAACTCACCACGGGCTGGGTCAGCGGGAGGACAGGCAGCAGTGGGAGGACAGGGATTCTTCAGCTCCACCTAGACCACAACTAAAGTTCTGTGTTCTGCTTGGAGCTACCCAGTGGGAGTGATGCCAGCTGAGGCCACCAAAGTGGGCTGGGCTGAGGCACAGGACAAGTAAGGACAGGCTCAGAGGAACAGGGTTTGGTCAGCTGAAGGTGAAAAAGCTCAGGGGGATCTTATTGCTGTCTACAATGACTCAGTGGAAGAATGGAGAGAAGCTGGAGCCATACTCTTCTTGGAGGTGCACAGGCAAAGGCCAAGAGACAACAGACCAAGCTGAGACACAGGGAATTCAAGTTAAATATTAAGGGAGAAAAAATCATCATAAAGGTGGTCAAACACTGGACCAGGACTCATGGACTGATGCCTACGGCACCTCCATCCTTCTAGACACGAAGAACACAGCTGGACAAGGCCATGAGCAGCCCAATGTGGCTGGCACTGCTCTGTGGCAGGGCTGGGACCTCTTGAGGCCTCTTCCCACCAGCATGTTGTGAACCCACAAGAAACAAACCTGGGTGCCAGATTTCTAGTTGGGCTATTGCTTGTCCCTGGATGACCAGGAGTCCAAGGGGGACACCCATGTGACAAACAAGGCCAATGCCAGCTGCAATAGCTCCATGGAAACACAGTGTCCCTGCTGAGGCTCTGTCCCATGGCACCAAAAATACCAAATCACACCAGCCGTGCACTGGGAACCAGGGCAAAACCAATGCAAGCAACGGCCAGGGATGCTGTCACACTGGTTGGCGTGTTCCAGCCAGAAAGCTGCTTTACCGCCAACTCACCCCTCACTGTTCCCTGGGTGACAGCTCCAACAATCACATCAGTACCGCTCACCCACCAGGCACACACAGTCCGACAGCGCTGTCACCTCCTCTTACCCACCACGCGTGGTGACAAGCAAAGCCAGCAACGCAGCTCTGGGACATTGCTCTGTGCCCAGCTCACCGCCCGCCCTGCACACACGAGTGTGTGAGCTGGGCACACATGGCTGAGCACACACAGAATCACAGAATCCCAGAATGTCAAGGGTTGGGAGGGACCTGGAAAGCTCATCCAGTGCAATCCCCCCATGGAGCAGGAACACCCAGATGAGGTTACACTGCTGGGGATACACTGTTGGGGACACACTGTTGGGGACACACGGCTGGGGACACACGGCTGGGCACACAGTGCTGGGCACACACAGCTGGGCACGCACTGCTGGGGACACACGGCTGGGAACACAGTGCTGGGCACACACAGCTGGGCACACACGGCTGGGCACACACTGCTGGGGACACACTGCTGGGGACACACTGCTGGGAACACAGTGCTGGGCACACACAGCTGGGCACACACGGCTGGGCACACACTGCCGGGCACACACTGCTGGGGACACACTGCTGGGAACACAGTGCTGGGCACACACGGCTGGGAACACAGTGCTGGGCACACACGGCTGGGCACACACTGCTGGGGACACACGGCTGGGCACACACTGCTGGGAACACAGTGCTGGGCACACACTGCTGGGAACACAGTGCTGGGCACACACTGCTGGGCACACACTGCTGGGCACACACTGCTGGGGACACACTGCTGGGGACACACTGCTGGGAACACAGTGCTGGGCACACACAGCTGGGCACACACGGCTGGGCACACACTGCCGGGCACACACTGCTGGGGACACACTGCTGGGAACACAGTGCTGGGCACACACGGCTGGGAACACAGTGCTGGGCACACACGGCTGGGCACACACTGCTGGGGACACACGGCTGGGCACACACTGCTGGGAACACAGTGCTGGGCACACACTGCTGGGAACACAGTGCTGGGCACACACTGCTGGGCACACACTGCTGGGAACACAGTGCTGGGCACACACGGCTGGGCACACACTGCTGGGGACACACGGCTGGGCACACACTGCTGGGAACACAGTGCTGGGCACACACTGCTGGGCACACACTGCTGGGGACACACTGCTGGGGACACACGGCTGGGCACACACGGCTGGGCACACACTGCTGGGGACACACGGCTGGGCACACACTGCTGGGGACACACTGCTGGGCACACACGGCTGGGCACACACTGCTGGGGACACACTGCTGGGGACACACTGCTGGGGACACACGGCTGGGCACACACTGCTGGGGACACACGGCTGGGCACACACGGCTGGGCACACACGGCTGGGGACAGGGTCCCAGCGAGGGGTCAGCGTTCCTGGGCACATGAACAGCTGCAGGAGCCTGAGAGCACCTTGGTGAGAAGCCAAAGCCCCACAGTGGAGCAGGGGGCTCCATGCCCACCTCAGCCTCCCAAGGCAACGGCTCCAAGCTGCAGCCCCGAGGAGCTCCTCTCCCCTGGGGACTGCGCCTGCAGAAATGCTAAGAAATGTCCAAATTACAAGAAAATCACTCAGTTCCTTGACTGAGTGTTCCATGGCTGAGAGAGTTGGGCTTGTGGAGGAGAGAAGGCTCCAGGGAGACTTTACCACAGCTGTTCAATATATAAAGGCAGCTTATAGGAAAGAGGGAGAGAGACTTTTGACCAGGCCCTGCAGTGACAGGACAAGAAGTGGTGGTTTCAAACTGAAAAAGAATAGGTTTAGGCTGGACATAAGGAAGAAATGTTTCATGATGAGGGTGGTGAGACAACCTTCCAACCCAAACCATTCCATGACTCTGTGGTGGAGCAAAGCCCTGAATGCCGCTCTCCCATGTGCCAGGATGACGTCTGAACCACTGAGCTTCAACACGGAGCAAATCTAAACTCTGTCCAAATTCACAGCGCCGGGCCACATAGCACCAATTTGTGGCCACCTCTGGTTCCTTGGACACCATGGAAATGACGCCTTTGCCTGTGAAACAGGGGCACACCGCAGCCGACACCAGGGACGGTCACCTTTGACATCCACCTCCCTGCCACCTGGCACCTGCGTTTGTGCTGGCAAATTGGTGCTGAAGGGCACAGCACGGAGCACAGCAGAGCAGAAAGGCTGGTGGGGGTTCCAGCGCTGCTGTCAGCACAGGATTGTGTCTCTGAGTGACTCCCCCAGCACTGCTCAGCTGGAGCAGAGCTCGCTCATGCTGGATCCCCTGGGGAGGCAGAGCAGAGCGGCGTGCAGGGGGACTCGCTGCTGTCCTGCTCTGCTGTTGCACCGTCCTCTGCTTTAGCTTTGCTATGGCCCAGCAACGCCCCTTCCCACTTGCTCTGGAGACATCCTTCAGGTCTTCCTCTTGCTTGTGTGGAGCCTGGAGGAGACTGGGCTCCAAGCTGGACCCTGCCTCTGCAGAGTCATCAGTTAATGTCACCGCTGCACTGATGTGGCACCAACCGCGGATGGGAGAGCAGACTAGATGAGTCGCTCCCCAGACTGAAAACGAGATCAACTATAAGCGCCCAAACTCCTCTGGTTTCACTGCAGAGCGCTTAGGGCAAGTAGGATTTTTACTGAATTTTGTGCATAAACTCCCTGCAAGATCTGCACCTGGATCCACACCCCTGGGTGCTGAAGAGCAACACTGGCAGCTCCCATTGCCGTTATCAGTTTAATGATTTGCTAAAACACTATCTTCATTGCAAAACAAAACCCTGCTGCTCTGCTCCAAGAGGCCTCATCTTCACCCCCATCCTCCAGTGTGACCAGCAAGGACACGGCACTGGAGCTCACCCAGCAGCAATGCAGAGGAGCAATGGCTGCCTCTGGCCGGGTGCCTTCTCCCCAAAGCTCACCGAAGGTTGGCCGACCCTCAGTAACAACCACACAGCAACCCTGCCTGGCAGGGCAGAAGAGAAAGCTTCAGCCCAGAGATTCTGAGAAGTGGCAATGATGAGATGGCCGTGACAGGCTCGTAGTGCTGCACCGGTCACGCAGCCATCCCGCAGCTGCCCTGGATCCTACACGTGTGTCCTCAACATGGCCTCTGGTGACACAGATGCTTTGCCTGGCCACCCCAGTGTGAGTCCCCCGGGAGCTGTCTCCAGCCTGGCTGGGCTCTCACCACACAGCCCATGGCCAAGCTGGGACAGGCAAGGCTGTTTAAATATAGACATGACCCAAAGAAGCTCAGCACCAGAGTGCTGCAACTGAGTTAGTAAAGCTCAGCATGAGACTGCACTGAAAAGGAGTGCAAGTTATTAAGTAAAAATATATTTAAAATAAGACTGGTTTCACTACCTCCTGGATTCACTCATTTGTTCATGCTCCAAACTCACAAGCACCACAAGACACATGGCCAGCAGCATTTGTATGTGACATCTCCCATAGGTCCCCCCCATCATCTCCTGGGTGACTCTTAGTTACTGGTGGCCACAGAGGGGTTTGGGATGCATCTCCTGTGCTCACCAGGAGCTGCCAGTAACACTCATCTTCCAGTCCATTGACTTGTCCTGCCTTGGGGTCATTAGGCAGCACAGCTGATTTACAAGTAGGGAATGGTTTAAATTGCACGAGATCTTCAGAGGTCCTCTCACCTCCTGTCTTGGAGTAAGCTGCCCAATGGTCTTCCACCCTAAGTCTTCTTAGAAGCTGTGTGTATCCATGTTGGCATTTCAATGACTTTTTGGGTTAGATGCCATCAACCCACACCAGTCTTGTATTCCTTCCTCTGCCATCCCCTCTGCTGATTCCATGTATATGTTCCTATACAAGTTATTTAAATCTTTCTTATCTGCCCCTAGAGAAGAACCATGGGACGCCGCCTGCTCAAGAGCAGCGGTCCCCAGACTCACCACTTGTACAGGACAAACTGAGAGGACAAAGAAGTACTTGCGCCATCCCCCAAGGCATAAACACTTCAACAAGACTTCTGTAGCAAGGACTGAGCGAACGAATGCTGCAGAGCAGAGTCCAGAGAACCCCAAACTACATGGGGGAAGTTGGAGACAAGTGGACCTGTGGGCTGAGCGGGCATCTGGGGTCACCTGGGCATGATCCCCACTGCAGCGAGACACCCATGACAGCCTGATGGGCGCTGGTTTACAACAGAGAAGTGGCTCTTTCAGCCTGTACATGAGCTAGAAGCTTTAGAGTCCAAGTAGTTGTAGAGGGTCAGTGCTAAAGCCAGATCCCATGGTGAGTGCAGCAGCACCCAGGAGTCGGCCATGGCTTAGGGGACACAACTGTCTGTGGATGGCCTGTTTCTGCCATCAGGATCTGGTCACCCTTGTACAGCAGGACAGGTTCACCCATCCTCCATAGGCATCTGCTAGAGCATCACCCTGGTGCCCCAAAGGCAGCAGTGAAGGGAGAAGCTGGGGCACCCTCCACGCTTGAGAAGGCCCCACGGATGCGCCCATGGTGTGGGGCAGTGTCACAAAGCCAGCCCCAAGCAGGCACAACACCTCTCTAGAAAGGCCTTGGACGGAGCTGCTCCATCAAGGGAAATGCAGATGACAGTTCATGCAATAAAGCCTCTGACTTTCCTCCTGGAAGATGGAGGAACCAAAGCTGTAAAACATCATGTTTTTTCACAGGAATTAACCCACATTTTCAGCCCAGTGCTCAGCAGTAATGGCCAAGTTGTACCGTCTCTAAACGAAACACTTGTTTGCTTTGTACACTTTCTGAAAAATAAAAAATTGCACTTCTCCTCTAAGCACCATTTCATCACACTGAATTAGTTCATCTTTTAGAGCTCAGGCCATAGCTGGCAACAGATGGACTCCATAAAAACCACCATGGTCACACAACACAAGATGCCAGTCTAACACAAATTCACTCTTTCGGATCCACTTTCCTCTAAAACCTGGAGTTAATGACACTTTTGTGGGAGCAGTGTCAGGTGCCACCTACCCTCCCATGGATGGTGCAAGCAGAGTATGGCAGCTCCGGTCAGCGTGAAGTCTTGCATGCGTGCTGGGGCCAAGGTGCCACTGTGCACCTACGCCTGATCCAGACAAATCTGCACTGCTGCTTGATCCAACAGAGGCAACTAGAGTCACGACCTCGATCTCTGCTGCCTCCATCCCGACATGCTCTGCTATCCTGGGATGTCCAACACAATTACAGAGCTCTGACTTCAGAAAATCAATACGAGTATGTCCTATTTTCATAAAGTACACATTATTTTGGAATTCAAGTCCTAGTTTCAAAAGCAGCTGGAGACCATGGGTATCCTTGTCTTATGAGACCTCAGGTCATCATCTTCTTCTGAGTTAACCTGTGACGATGCTGCAGGCTGTACGATGTGTGTATGAAGCTCAGTCACCTCCCCTGTCCCCAGCTCCATGTCCTTTCCCTTAGCTCTCCCCAGGCCCTAGCGCTGCCTTCCCACGTCCTGCCTGCTGCTTCCTCAAGGAAACCTGGCACTTTCTGCCAAGTCACTGGTCTTGCCACGACCCCATTGACCGTGCTCTCACTGTTGGTGTTCTCAGAGTCTTCCCACTGCACCCACTGTGGACATCAGAGTGATGGTTGTGACCAGCCCTTGCTTTCCAGATGCCCAGGCCACAACTCGAGTGGTGCTCAGCAGGGACATCTGCAGCAATCAGACCTTCTCACTGCAATCAGATGCTCTCAGGAGAGAAAAGCCTTTCTACAAGACACTTGAACATTTCTTCCATTGAAAGTTTCTAAGCTATTTCTTGACTTTGCAGGGGTGGAAGGGGAGTTACTCAGAATTGTAGGATAATTCAGGCTGGAATGGACTTCAGGAGGTCACGCAACCCAATCTCTGGCTCAAAGCAGAGTTAGTGATTTCAGTTTTCAGTGTGCGCTGCTGGGCCTACGGACAAGTTCCATGTCCCTCAACACCCCACCATGGTTCACCCCACTGAAGCGAGAACAGCACGACTGTTCATCACAACTGAGCACAACACAGCCTGGGGACCACCTGGGCAAAGGAGAGGGAGGTGGACCCTGTCCCTCCACCCACCCTGGATAACACTGCTAAGAAGCCCATCAAAGGAAAGTGCCAGTTACTGGTGGTTTCACAGGAACAAGAGGAAGAGTTGTGTCAGCCCTTCCAAAGTCTAATGCTTCCTGAGCTGTGAAGCCACATTGACACCTGGTGGAGTGGCAATCACAGACCTAACAGGGAAGAACCTGTCCAGCAGGCTGCACAGTGCTCTCCCAAAGACCACTCGTCTGCTTAGATTAAGGGAAATTTTAGGTGAGCAAATGAGGTCTCATTGATGGGCTGTTCAACCATCCTTCCAGGCACTGAAGAAACACAGGGAGACTTCAGGTCTCTGAACATGCTGCAGACAAATGTTCCCCCCTCAAAGCTGGCACGTCAGAGGGGACTTCTGCTCCAGATAAAATCACCTTTAATGAGATGGTTAACATAAATGTGCAGAAACCCACATGCCTGTTTGTCCACACAGATGCCCAGACTTGGACACACAGACAAAGCCACTGCTTGCTGCCCTCCCCCCCGCAGCCCCTTTGTCACGCACTGGTGTCACAGGTCTTTCAGGCTGGCTTTTTCGCTGATCCATTTGGAAATGTGCTGCACTACTTTCCCCAGGATTTGCACACCAGAACTTCTTGCTCTAAAGCAAAGCACAGCCCTCTCTCCCATCACCTCCGGGGATCCCTCAGCTGCCTCCAGCCACTTCCCGTCCTCCCGGTCCCAGTGCCACAGGGCAGGCACTCACCTGAGTTTTCCTTATCCGCAGGTCAGCAGATGACCTGTTCAGTCCTTCCTCTTGTTCAATACTCTGCTCAATACCTGGTCAGGGTAGAAGGACACAGATTATTTCGCACTGTTTAGAGAAGGAAAAGGGGTGGTTTGGCAAAAGGGCTGTAAAAGGCTGAAGCCTGCAAATCGAGGAGCACCTGGCACTGAGCAGCTCCCAGCTCCCCCAGCCCGTGATCACGCCAGGACTGTCAGCAAAGCCCCGTTTCATCGTGGCAAAGCACCCAGTGCCTGGCCATCAGCTGAGACTTTGTGCTGTCAAGGGCAGTCCCCATCACTCCCGGGCTGGTAAACACAGGCTTCAATACAAAATAGATGTCACGCTCAGGTCTGATCTCTGCACTTGACGGTATTCAAACAAAATGGAGTGCTGTTCTCCCCCTGCTAGGTAGGAGGAGGAGAAAACCCAGAGCTAAAATGTCTCTGTAAAATACCAAAGCTCAAGACGTCTCCAGGGACCCTAAAAATAGTAGGTCTGCCAGCTGCCCGGCCCTGCCCGCGGAGGACTTGCCGGGCTGGCAAGAACATGCAGCATCTTGCTGAACGCTCCTCTGCAGCAAAGCAGAGATTTGCCCTTTTAATTATGCCCAGCAGTGCAGCTGAGAGGAATTTCTCACTTGCCCAAAGTCCATAAATCACATCAGGGAGGAGAGCTGCCCTGCTCAGCATCCCATCTAGGTCTGGGCAGGGAGGGGGCATGGGGTTGCAGGGCAGGAGGTCTGGCACAGAACAAGGCAGTGGAAATCTCTTCTTCAAGGCCAGCTCTGGATGTGCTAATTCAAAAGCTTAAATTCAGGGACTTAAAAAGCCTGGAAGAAAGCTCCCATCAGCAGGCTGGCCCAGGCTGCAGATACTGTCTCCATGTAGACCACCAGGTGTGAGCTGGTGGCATCTCTCACGTTTGGCTGAAGATCCCATTCCCAATGCAGCTGTCCCACAGTTCTCTGAGCCCGGCTGTCCCCAGCACCTTCCACACTGGACCAGGTCCCACGAGCCCAGCACAGGGCAGGTTCTTCCTGCAGCAGGAGCTCCCCATTCCCTGGAGCCGCCCGGCGGCTCCTCATCGCCATCCAGTGCAACAGGGCAGAGCGCAGGACACCGACACCGCTGTGGGCATCTCTGGTTTTGTTTCCCTTTCAGCAGATCTGAGCCTGTTTCCCAGCCCAACCCCTCCTTGCCAGGCTCCCGAATCTAGTGCCTCCATGTAGCACAGTTCACAGTGTTCATGACCCCAGGAAGGCGTGGATGTGTTGGAGAGGCCAGAGGAGCCACAGGAATGATGCGAGGCTGGATCAGCTCTGCTGGGAGGACAGGCTGAGAGAGCTGGGGTGTTCAGCTGGAGAGGAGAAGCTCCGGGGAGACCTCAGTGGGGCCTTTCCGGACTTAAAAGGGGCTGATAAGAAAGATGGGGACAGACTTCTGAGCAGGGCCTGTTGTGACAGGACAAGGGGTGATGGTTTAAACTAAAGCAGGGAGATTCAGGCTGGACACGAGGAAGAAATTGTTTCCCCTGAGGGTGGTGAGAGCCTGGCCCAGGTTGGGCAGAGAGGTGGTGGATGAACCATCCCTGGAGACATCCCAGGCCAGGCTGGACGGGGCTCTGAGCAACCTGAGCTGGTGAAGATGTCCCTGTCATGGCAGGGGTGGCACTGGGGAGCTGGGGAGGTCCCTTCAACCCAGACTGTTCTGTGATTCTGCTGTGTGCTGGTTAGCATGGGTAGTCCCATGGTACGACCTTGTAGAGAGTGGCAGTGCTGTAAAGAAGACTGTGGGCCTGGAGAACCCTTCATGGTGATGGCAGAGGGTGCCTAACAGCAGAGGATGCTCTGGAGAAGTGCTGGAGAACATCAGCACAAATTCTGCACTCCCTCCTATTCTGTCCTGGAACAAGCGTCTGTATCCAGAGCTTATTGGAAAGGTCCTGTCTCACACAGCCAGACGGCCATGGCCCTTTTGTGCATTCCCCTGCCTGTGAGCACACGGGCTGCTGCCTGCCCCGCACACTGCATCAGCAATTGGTCTTCCTCCACACTTGTCATAAACCCTTCCCTGTTCCCAAGGAAGAGTATTGGCAAACATTGTGCATTTAGGATAATTAATAAAATCACATTTTCCCAAGAAGCTGGTAATTAGAATTAGCCTCTGCATGAGCAATGTCTGTTCTAAAGAAGTCAACTCGTTGTCAGCAGATGGTGTTTTCGATCAGTCCTGACTGTTTTCTTTCATAGATCATGCTGGCCACGAGGTGATTCAAGACAAAGCACAAGGACTAATCATCTATTGTTCCAGGTAAATACAATACCAGTGAGTCTTTTCTGGATGAAGGAAACAGGAATCAGAGACTGTTCTTCAGTCTTTCAGGCTCTCAAAGCCCCTTAAGAAACACATAACAACTGTGGAAGAGGACTTTGTTTTGCACAGGCTAAACCCTGTCCCCAGCTGGACACCAGGGATCTCAGCACGGTCCATGGGAAGGGATCCCCTGGTCTATGAAATGGGTAAGCTGGCCCCCAGCTCTCCTTCCTGGGTCCAGCTGAGATCATGCGCCAGGAGGACAGATGGCAGCAAGGGGACAACAAGGAACGAGTCTCCTTCTGGCACACACAGGGGACAGGGCCACGTCAGTAGTGACAAACCCAACAAAAGGCTCCATCTGTCTCTAAGTCTTCCATGCCCATGGGGGTCCCACGAAACCCTGGTATTAGGGAGAACGCTGCTGCTGTGGGGGAAGCACCAGCTCCTCTCTCACCCTTCAGACACGGACAAGTTCCCGCAACAATCTCACCCAAATCCCGCGCTGAAGTCCAAGATTACTGCAGGGAAACCTGAGCTGTGCCAAGGTGACCTGCCTCCTGCCTCAACGTGCTGCCGTCCTCACTGCCGTCCTCAATCTCCTGGGTCCAATCTTGGGCTTTTGGGCTTCTCCAAGTGCTCCAGCACAACCCTGGTCATCAACGGGCTGACAGTCATGTTGTTCTCACTCTCCGCTTGTCAAAGAGATTGATTGACTCTTCCAATGATGGAAACTGATGGTCATGTTGGCCACACTCTGCCCCTGCACTGCCCGAGGCGGAGGTGCGTCAAGACAATGGGGCATCCTGATGAGATGGGATAACCTTCCCCAAGCCCAGTGGCCCCTTTCTTCCCCACCACCATGCCAACCTGGCTCCCTAGGGAAGAACCAAGTCTTTTTTGGGGCTTGCAAATCCCACAGCAGCAACTCTTCAACCACTCAGCACTGGCAATCCAACCTTTGGCCACGGTGTGGGTCTGCTCAGAGCTGGGGCCCACTGGGAGAGCCCAACATCTGCCAGTGCTGGTGGCATGGGACCTGCTCACAGCCCCATCCCCTTAGCTGCATCCTGGGAGTGGGGCTCAAGGGGGCAAATTCCCAAAGGGCAAATAAAAGCAGCTGGAGGGTGCCAGGGGGAGGGAAGGTGACTCCTATCCCCGAATGATCCCTGCAAAGCAGCGGCAGACGCCACTTCTGGCTGTCCCTTCCTCCAGCTCTGTGACCTCTCTCAGCACCAGCTCAGGCTGCCAGAGGACACACGGGCCCAAACTGTGCTTGTCACCTGCCCTTTCCCACCCAGAGCAAACCACCTGAGTCAAACACCAGCTGCTGATGGCACAGAGTTGAGGTGACAGCCAGGGTGGCACAGCGTTTCGGGTCACAGGGAACACGTGAGAGGTGCTGGGCAGTGGGGACAAGGAGCAAGACCCAGGGCAGCAACGCTCCCTACCCCAGGACGGGAGCTCCACAACCCACTGCTGGGGCTGCTGGGCAGGGGCCCCGTGGGCAGAGCCCCGCAGCAGCACTGCGGGCAAATACTCACTCTTTAGCTTGGAGCGCACTTTGTTCGCTGTCTTCTTTATGTCAGACATCAGCTCCTCCAGCTCCTCCTTCGTTTCTGGGGAGAAGGAAAAGAGCAAACACAATGTGCTGGATACATGGGTAAAATCTGCTGCTCAGCTCCATGGCACGTGGGGACCGGAGCTGTGAGCACTCCCACCTCCAGACTGGGAGCCCCACACACCCCACTGGGCTCTCCTCACAGTCCTGAGCCTGGCAATAACCCTGCTGCTGGTGGGGCAAGCAGGGGGCTGGGCACAGCCCCACCCTGCCCCATGCCTGCAGAAAGGGGAAGGGAGATACAACCCTGTAGTGGAGAGAACACCAGCCAGCCCTCCCCAGGGCATTACACCAGGTCGTGTCCTCCACTGGCAGTCAGTGTGTGTGCGTTCACTGCCCCCAGCCTGAATTTGCTGCTTTGGGCAGAAAAGTAAGGGCTGAAACAGGCAGAATCTGTCCCCAGCCCCACAGCCCTTTTTCTCCAGAATGACTCTGAGCCGCCCAGCAGTGGCAGGAGGGTGAAAAGCAATTCTCACGTTTCAACAAGCAGGGCCACAGGAGTCACAAATAAAACCAAATACAGTGAGTCCCTTCTTCCCAGTCCCCACAGGCATCCCACATGTGCCTGCACGATGCGTGTGGCTCCCACCAGAAGAGCCCTGCGAGCACGGAGGATGTCGCTGAGCCTCAGCCTGCCCAGGGCCACCGCTCCAGGACAAGAATGCTGTGACAAGAATCTCCTAGGCTGCCATGACTATGGACTTAGCTAGAGAGAGGAGGAAACTACAGCACATACCACACCTGAGAGTCCATCAGCTGGAGAAATTCTGAGCCCTGTGTGACCGATGGGACCTGGCGCAGTGCTGTATCTGCCCTCACTCCCGAGTGCAAATGCCAGGAACTGGCTCTGAGCTGACCACACTGACAGCACAACCACTGCGACATCTCTGGGCACTCGTGTCCTGTTGGACATTTCTCAGCATTGCAGAAGCACCTCCAAGCCACAAGGTGTGCTCGGTAAACCTGGATCAGAGCAAAGCTCCTTGATCAGCCCTGCAGAGAAGAACTGGGGATACTGGTGGGTGACAGATGGGACATGAACTGGCAATGTGTGCTTGCAGCCCAGAAAGCCAAGCGTCTCCTGGGCTGCATCACCAGCAGCGTGGGCAGCAGGTCGAGGGAGGGGATGCTCCCCCTCTGCTCTGCTCTCCTGGGACCCCCAGAGCACCGAGTCCAGCTCTGGGTCCCCAGCACAAGACGGACACGGACCTGGCAGAGGGGGCCAGAGGAGCCGCTGAAACGGTCCAAGGGCTGGAACAGCTCTGCCCTGGAGAGAGGCTGAGAGAGCTGGGGGGTGCAGCCTGGAGAAGGCTCCAGGAGACCTTGTGGTGGACCCTTAGTACTTAAATGGGGGCTATAGGAAAGATGGAGAGAGTTTTGAGCAGGGCCTGCAGTGACGGGACAAGGGACAAGAGTTTTAAACTGAACTAGGGTGGAGTTAAGTTGGACATAAGGAAGAAATGTTGCTCGGACTGCCCAGAGAAGCTGTGGGTGCCCCATCCTGGAAGTGTTCAAGGTCAGGCTGGACGGGGCTCTGAGCAACCTGGTCTGGTGGGAGATGTCCCTGCCCATGGCAGGGGCGTTGGAAGTAGATGATCTGTGAAGGTCCCCTGCAACTCAAACCACTCTGTGAGCCTGGTTCCTCTCTCAGAAACCAGAGTGTCCCTGAAGGAGCTGGGATGTGCAGGTGTGCCCCTTGCCACCCTGCGCTTCAGAAACTGCCAGACCCCCCTGAGCACATCAGCAAGGCTGGAGTGGGGGGCACAGCCTTTGTTCCCAGCTCTGCTCTGCCTGGGCAGCCCTTCATGCTGCATAGCTGCAAAAAGGCTGGGTGGTACAAGATGCCACCCATGGGCTTGTGGTGGCCCAGCTGGCTTGCTAAGGATGTAAATGTGCCCCAAACGTGGGACCGGCCAACACCAAAATGCAGCAGGGAGACCAGCACGTTGCAATATCTCAAGATCCAGATACTAAAGGAAGTAAAAAACACTTGCCATTCAAATATGATTTCTCAGAAATGCTGCCACCCTAACGCTCCCTCTTGATTTTGATGAGATCAAGACTTACTTAATTAAATAAAACTTTGTTTAATAGACTCTAGGCGCATTAACTTAGTCATTTTAATGGCCACGGTAGCTCTGATGCTGTATGCTCCCAGCTGGCAGTCACAGGCATAATTAGAAAATCATGATGATGGGAATGTGCTGGGGGAAGGTCACATCCTATCGACAGTTGTACACGTTTCTGACTCAAAGCTGAGAGCTTCAGCACTACTGGGAAAAGGAGAAAATGAACATGTCTGCGAATACTTTCACCCCAGGCCACAGGTATTTCTGAGCAAGCAAACACAGCGGCCTCACCGGGGGAAGTGGTACAATTATGTATTTACTAGAGAGTAAGCACAAATAAAGGGAAAGGAAGAGGACATTTCAGTTAGAGTTCTCATTTAAGTGACCAATTATTTGTCTTTTCCCCATTCTTGAAAGAACTTGTATTTAACTTGTATTCATATCTCAAATCCTGGGGGCAGCTTTGGGCCCCTCATGCCAAGAAAGGCCTTGAGGTGCTGGAGCGAGTTGAGAGAAGGGAACGGAGCTGGTGAGGGGCTGGAGCACAAGTGTGATGGGAGCGGCTGAGGGACCTGGGGGGTTCAGCTGGAGAACAGGAGCTGAGGGGAGACCTTCTGATCTCTGAACTGCCTGAAAGGAGCTTGGAGCCAGGGGGGTCGGGCTCTGCTCCCCAGGAACAAGCGCCAGGAGCAGAGGAAACGGCCTCAAGTTGCGCCAGGGGAGGTTGAGGTTGGATGTGGGGAACAATTTCTTCCCCAAAGGGCTGTGGGGCATTGGAACAGGCTGCCCAGGGCAGTGCTGGAGTCACCAGCCCTGGAGGGTTGGACAGACGGACATGAGGTTCTGAGGACATGGGGCAGTGCCAGGGGTGGGTTAATGGTTGGACTCCATGATCTTGAGGTTCTTTTCCAATCAAAATGATTCTGTGATTCTATGATTAATAAAGAAACAAACCACCCTGGGCTGAGGAACTCCCCAGCTGACGGGGACACACAGAGCCAGCAGTACTGAGGGACAACAGGCTGCCACGAACACAGCACAGGCTGAGAGCTGGGTTTGTTCACCTGGAAAGGGGAAAGCAAAGTGCGTTCCTACTGCTGCCTAGGACTACCCAGCAGGATGGTGGAGAGAAGCTGGAGCCACACTGACTGCTGGTCCTTGGAGGTGACCTTCAGGTTCTTGCTGAAACTTGGAGGTGCACAGAAACAGGACAAGCAGTGACAGACCAAGCTGGGACAAGCAAAATTCCAATTAGATATTGGGAAAAAAAAAAATCATCATCATGAAGATGGTAAAATTCTGGACCCAGAGAGCCTGTGTGATGTCCAGTCCTTAAGGATATTCAACATGTGGCTGAGTGAAGGCCTGAGCAACTTGACCTAATGGACCTGCTGGAAGGTACTAGAGCAGGGGCCTTGGAGGCCATACCCACCTTCAGTCCTATGAAACAATTTCATGTAACTCACTGCTATGTACTCTCCCTTCTCCCTGTCAGTTTGGGCTGAGGGATACGCTGCAGAGAGGTCACTGCGGACACACAGGGCAAGCGGTGAGTGTGGGTGAGCATCCCCCTGTGCTGGCCGCTGAGGAAGGGGACAGGACCACGCGGACGGATGGAGGGGACACGAGACGTGGAGCAAGGCTGCCTTCCTGCAAAATGCTTCCAACTGAGCAGCAGGGAGAAAACACTCCTTCTGGCTGGCTTTGAGTCACAGGACGTGTGAGGATTACTCGGCGACCTGGCAGGCACAGGCTTGCCAGACAATTATTTTCACATCCATGGCGTCTGTTTAAGTGACTCACTCAAATCTATTTAACTGTTCACGGTGAGTAACATCCAGCAACAGGAAGCTGAAGCACCACAACATCACTGCCGCTATGGCCGGGGTTACCTCAACGAGCAGAACAGCGCTAAGGGACAGGACACGATGTTTAAGAGGACAGGTCAGGATCCCCCCCCTCCCACAGCCAACCCGGGACATCTGCTCTGCTCCTGCTGGCACTGAGCACGGCCAGGGAGTGGGGATGTCCCCATGGCCACCAGCACCATGGGCTGTGACCCCAGTCCCCGCTGGGAGGGACCAGGAGGCTTTGGTTGGGTTGATCCTTACACCCCTGGGGAAGCCCCAGGGCCCCATGACCTCCCCTGGAGTGCAGGCAGGGGTGCGGGCAGGAGTGAAGGCAGGAGTGCAGGCAGGGGTGCAGGCAGGAAGGAGCGCAGGCAGGAGCGCAGGCAGGGGTGCAAGCAGGAGCGCAGGCAGGGCTGCAGGCAGGAATGCAGGCAGGAGTGCACGTGGCGGTGCAGGCAGGGCTGCAGGCAAGGGTGCAGGCAGGAGTGCAGGCAGGAGTGCAGGTAGGGGTGCAGGCAGGAGCGCGGGCAGGGGTGCAGGCAAGGGTGCAGGCAGGAGTGCAGGCAGGAGCACAGACAGGGGTGCGGGCAGAGGTGCAGGCAGGAGCACAGACAGGGGTGCGGGCAGAGGTGCAGGCAGAGGTGCAGGCAGGAGCACAGACAGGGGTGTGGGCAGAGGTGCAGGCAGGGGTACAGACAGGGGTGCGGGCAGAGGTGCAGGCAGGAGCACAGAGAGGGGTGCAGGCAGAGGTGCAGGCAGGAGCACAGACAGGGGTGCGGGCACAGGTGCAGGCAGAGGTGCAGGCAGGAGCACAGACAGGGGTGTGGGCAGAGGTGCAGGCAGGGGTGCAGGCAGGAGCACAGACAGGGGTGTGGGCAGAGGTGCAGGCAGAGGTGCAGGCAGGAGCACAGACAGGGGTGCGGGCACAGGTGCAGGCAGGGGTGCAGGCAGGAGCACAGACAGGGGTGTGGGCAGAGGTGCAGGCAGGGGTGCAGGCAGGAGCACAGACAGGGGTGTGGGCAGAGGTGCAGGCAGAGGTGCAGGCAGGAGCACAGACAGGGGTGCAGGCACAGGTGCAGGCAGAGGTGCAGGCAGGAGCACAGACAGGGGTGTGGGCAGAGGTGCAGGCAGGAGCACAGACAGGGGTGCGCGCAGAGGTGCAGGCAGGGGTGCAGGCAGCAGTGGGAGCTCTTTTTCCTCCTACCAACAGCAAGTGGCGCACCAGCCTGGCAGAAAGCAAAGGCCCGGCCCAGGCTGGGAACACCACTGAGCTCCAGTCCAGCCTCAGCTGCTTGGAAAAGAGGAAAACACAGTTCCTTCATGCTCCCCTTCCCTACAGCTCCCTGAGCTCCCAAAGCATGCCCCACACCTCAGGGAAGGGGACGAACAGCACAAGGAACACACAGAGCTGCCAGGCAGGATGCTCCTTGTGGCGGGGGACACCCTTCTGTCCGCAGCCCAGCGCTCAGCATGGACGTTCGCCACTGCCAATGAGGGAGGAAAAGCCTCTGAAGCGCCCGGCCGTGGGCACAAGGGCAGCGGCAGGCGGGAAGCTCCCCCCTCCCAGTTAAGCAGGGCGATGGACACCTGCCCGCCACGGCACACCTGAGCGCGGTGACTGCGGTGACGCCATGCCTCCTCACTCATTACTCAGATTAATAAACCTTCCCCTCTTTGTGACCTGCAGTTCTTTACTGACAACAACCAACGTCATCAGGAAAAGTAAAGTACCACTTCAAACTAATTTGTAACTGAGTTCCCTGACAGAGCTGGACAAAAAGATCTTTTGGGGAAAGACATAGCATTTCCAACAAAAAATTAAAGATCCTGACCACAGTTCCTCCAAGGAAATCTAAAATAATTAACCTTTCTTGCCTTAAAACTTTTCCTCCGTCTCTCACAGCTTACGATTGATGTGCCTGTTTATTTTGGCACTTACATTTATGAAATGTAGGGTATTTTTTAAAGGCGTATAAAAAGAGTAAGCACAGAGCTGGCAGCCCCACGAGCTATCGGGTCTGTGGGAGCAAACCATAAAGGATCCTTCCTGGGGATCTGTGGAGTTGGTTGAAACATTTTCCACAGTGTTTCACAGACTTAAAGTAAAAAAAAATGAAACCTGTTTTAAAAAACAACAGGGAGGAGATTGGCTAGAAAGGCTGAGGCAGCCCCGGGCTGGGAACCACTGACCAGTCAATCCATGCCCAGTAGATCATGGGGGGGATCCTCCTGGAAGACATGTTGAAACACACGGGTGACACGGAGGTGATGAGGGACGGCCAGCACGGCTTTACCAAGGGCAAATCATGCCTGACAAAGCCGGTGGTCTTCTGTGATGGAGTGACTGCGTTAGTGGACAAAGGAAGAGCTACAGATGTCGTCAATCTGGACTTCTGTAAGGCCTTTGACATGGTGCCCCGCAAGTTTCTTGCCTCTTATTTGGAGAAATACGTGTTTGATGGGTGGACTACAGATGGATAAGGAATTGGCTGGATGGCCACATCCAGATCACTGTAGTCAGTGGCTCAGTGTCCAAGTGGAAACCTATAATGAGTGGTGTTCATACTGGGACCAATACTATTTAACATCTTCATCAATGACACAGACAGTGGGATCAAGGGTACCCTCAGCAAGTTTGCGGGTGACACTGAGCTGAGTGGTGCCATTGACACACTGGAGGGAAGGGCAGACGTTCAGTGGGACATGGACAGCCTGGGGGAGTGGCTCCCTATGGACCTCATGAGGTTCAACCAGGCCAAGTGCACCTGGGCCAGAGCAACCCCAGTACCAGCACAGACCGGGGGAGGGAGGGAGGGATGGAGAGCAGCCCTGTGGAGAGGGACTTTCCAGCTAAGTCCCACTTGTCCTTCAGCTCCCATAGGTTGATGTTCCTTCTTGGAAACAGAGCTCACTCTGACATCACAACTTAGTTATACAAGCTAAGTAAAAGAAGAATTAAAAATCAGACATTCGGTTTGCAAGACACAGAGTTAACCCCTTCCTAAACTTCTAGAGCTTTTTTCCACTCTGATCAATATACCCCATTGCAGAAGGTATGACAGAAAGGGGGCGCACACAGAGCAGCGGGCAGGAGAGAGCTGTGCAGAACTGAGCAGAGCCGGGATTGTCCCTTCCACGCAGAAGCAACACAAGGAGCTCCAGCTGCTTGCTGAGCAGAAATAGGACACAGCAGAGCCGACCATCTGCCTTTGCCAGGAGCGAGGGCACGGGAGACGTCCGGGACCGCCGTGAGGGGCCAGCAGCCCTGGGAGTTTTAACTTCCGGTGTGCCAGGGGGGATGAATCCGGCTCACGATGCAGCAAGGAGAGATGCTGCTGGTATTCAATATCAGTGCAAAATGTCACAAGGCTTTCACATGGGAGCAGAACAGAGAAGATGCATGGAAGGGTCTGAAAAGCTCTAATGGTTCCTCTGGGACTAAGGGCGCTCCCTAAAACTCCTCATCTGTACCATGTGGCTGTGTTTGGAGGTGATCCACAAAAGTAGCTTTTGACTTTTTAAGTGTCTAAAAAAGGAAGCAGGTGAGATGTTTAATTGATGTTTCTATTACACAGACTCATAGAATGTCCTGAGCTGGAAAGGACCGACAAGGACTGAGTCCAACTCCTGTCCCTGCACAGGACACCCCACAGCTCACCCCGTGTGTCTGAGGACGGTGTCCAGTCTCTTCTTGAACACTGTCAGGTTGGGCCGTGACACCTCCCTGGGAGCCTGTTCAGTGTCCAGCACCTCTGGGTGCAGAACCTTTTCCTCATGTCCCACTGACCCTCCCTGGCACATCTTCTGCCGTTCCCTGGGCTCTGTCACTGTCACAGAGAAGAGCTCACCCTGCCCCTCCTGCTTCTGCTGAGGGACCTGCAGCCCATGAGCTCTGCCCTCAGTCTGCTCTGCTCCAGCTGAGCAAACCCAGGGACTTCAGCCGCTGCTCATCCGGCTTCCCCTCCAAACCTTCACCAGCTTCGCAGCCTCCTCTGGACACTCTGCAGTAGCTTTGTCTCCTTTTCTCCTGTGTCCCCAGCCCTGCACGCAGTGGATGCTGCAGGTGAGGCCGCCCCAGCGCAGAGCAGAGCGGGACAATCCCTCCCTGCCCGGCTGGCCGTGCTGTGCTGGGTGCACCAGGACACGGGTGGCCCACTGGGTTGCAGGGCACACTGCTGGCTCATGTTCAAAGACATCCATCCCTGGCTGTTTTACAGCATCACCTGCAAGGTCTCAGGGCACCCAGCTCTCTGGAAGCAATGAGCTGGCTGATGAGCAAACTGCGTGTTCCCTTTCCATGGCCTACTCCCGCTTTCTTTCCAGCACCCCATGCTCCCCGTGGCTCTCCTCCAAGACTCTCCATGCACCCCGACTTGCTCCAGGGTGGCACTAAACACCATCACGATCTGTATGAGTGCCGCTGCCATCCCCCCAGGTCCACACGCCAGCCCCGGCAGCTCCAGGCTGGGCGCAGAGCACAGCGGGACAGCGGTGCCGGGGCTGGCGGGGAGCACAGCCAGCCCAGCCCTCCCACAGGCAGAGACACCAAGTAAAGCTGCTCAGGTCTATTTTTACAACATTGAACCACATTAATTGTCTTAGCCTCCTTTAATTCTCTTGATCGAATTCCACTTCAAATACTCCATTATTTTGCCCAGAAGCAAGGTCGGGTTTATCAGTCAATAATTACTCAGCTCATTCCCTCTCTCTTCCTTTAAAAATTGACTCTGTGCTACCTGCTGAGCTCCTAGAGCCCATCAGGTATGTGGATACTTATTGGAAATCAACACTAATGGCAGAGGCACCCTCTTACTCAGCTCTTGGAAAACTTCCCCGTCGATACCTTCAGGTAGACTGGATCCAGCAGTGTCTGGTTTTGGTACCAACTGTTCAGTAACAACCTGAATTACTGTTGGAATGTAAGAATTTAATCATCAAAAGATACATCACATGTTTCCTCAGACACTCAAAGAAAGTGTTTCCCATATGTTTCTCTCCCTTCTATTATACATTATTCTCCCATTTTCCTTTATTAATTTACCAAAACAGCCAAAAGGTTTCTGCTCTTCTTCAAGTATACCACAAAAACACTCAGCTCATCCTTTGGGCTGGCGCTTGCTGGACTTTCCAGCTCCCTGCGGCTCCCAGCTCCAGTGTCTGTGCCACTGGGAGGGAGTGTGAACTGTTCTCCTCCTGCCCACCATGTACGGGAAAGCAGAGATAGATGTAAATCAATGGCAAGTAAAACTCCAAAAGTAGGAGTTACAGAAAACAGGCAAGAAATACAAAAGGACGCACTGAGAATATAGTGTTTTAAATTTGTTCTGTGCACACAAGATACAAAGGAGCAAGTCATGATCATTTATACCAAAGCTGCTCACTTTTCACCTTGTCCTCAGTTCCGTTTATCTGCTGAGACAAAAAGGGGATGAGGCTCTTCAGCATGAGCACAGCACGTCTGCACGACACAGAGCTCTGCCTCTCATTTCTCCCAGGCTCAAGGCTGTGGTGCTGATGCCGGTCACCCCAGCGCCGAGACCTGAACGCGAGCAGCGCTGCTGCGCGGGAGGTGCCTCCCCAGGCTGTGACAAGGACATTCCACACTCCAGCAAAGCAAAACCTTCTTCTAGGTCTGAGTGACACAAACTAGGCTGAATTTGGGATCACAAACGAGGAACTGCAATTCTCTGGTTTATTAACTGGTCTTGTAACAGATGTCTGGGGCAACTAAATAACTTCTTTTTGTTTCATGCTTTAATCTTAGAATCATGGACTTACAGAGTGGTTTAGGTTGCAAGGGACCTTCACAGACCATCCAGTCCAAGCCCTGCCATGGGCAGGGACATCTCCCACCAGACCAGGTTGCTCAGAGCCCCGTCCAGCCTGACCTTGAACACTCCCAGGGATGGGGCACCCACAGCTTCTCTGGGCAGCCCGAGCAACATTTCTTCCTTATGTCCAACTTAACTCCACCCTAGTTCAGTTTAAAACTCTTGTCCCCTGTCCTGTCACTGCAGGTCCTGGTCAAAACTCTCTCCATCTTTCCCATAGCCCCCATTTAAGTACTAAGGGTCCACCACAAGGTCTCCTGGAGCCTTCTCCAGGCTGCACCCCCCAGCTCTCTCAGCCTCTCTCCAGGGCAGAGCTGTTCCAGCCCTTGGACCGTTTCAGCGGCTCCTCTGGCCCCCTCTGCCAGGTCCGTGTCCGTCTTGTGCTGGGGACCCAGAGCTGGACTCGGTGCTCTGGGGGTCCCAGGAGAGCAGAGCAGAGGGGGAGCATCCCCTCCCTCCACCTGCTGCCCACGCTGCTGGTGATGCAGCCCAGGAGACGCTTGGCTTTCTGGGCTGCAAGCACACATTGCTGGTTCATGTCCCATCTGTCATCCACCAGTATCCTCTCGTCCCTCTCCACAGGGCTGCTGTCCATCTGTCCATCCATCCATCCATCCATCCATCCATCCATCCATCCATCCATCCTCCCCCAGTCTGTGCTGTACTGGGTATTGCCCTGACCCAGGTGCAGGACCTTGTACTTCGCCTGGTTGAACTTTATGAGGTTCACATGCCTTGGTAACTTTATTCCTATCACCCCAGCTGTACACTAAAGCATTTGACCTATCCTTCCATGTCAATCCTCCACTCCTTTGGGAGGTTGCATCTGAACCACCATCAGGAGAGCTTCCTCCTGCAACCCGGCCATACTCTCCACCACCCTCAGCACCCCAGCCCACGCTGCTTTCTCTCTGGTCTAGGAACAGCACTTGTTTATCTGACCTTGTTCTAGAAAACTGAACGCAATGCCAGCTGAATCCAACTGAGTTATAAAAATTAAAATAAAAAGTTTTGGACCTCTCCAAAGCCCAGAGCAGGAGGCAGAGCTCTAGAGGGTCACCAGCCATCCCAGCCCACACCAGACACTGCTCTGCAGAACAGCATGACCATACACACCACAAGCCTACCTCAGGACCTTCCTTGGACGTGTCCCCTGGCCTGTCCGGTTAGCCAGTCTCCTTCAGCAGGGGCAGGAACAGCTCTGCTGGAGCAGAGGGCTCCGATGGGGAACGTCGCACATATCAACCAACACAGCCCACTTCTGCATGACCCATCATGAGCCCAGCACTTATTTGACCCAGGACACGCCATGGCTCTTCCCAAAAGCAGATGTACCCCAAATACCACGTTTAAATTGTTCAGGAAGAGAAAGCAAGTCCAAGCTGGAGAGTCTGTGCCAACAAGGGGCCCTGGGCTCCAAGCAGACCAAAGGGCGGTGGAGAAGCAGGGCCTGATCAAGGCACTGGGAAATCCTTCACCTCATGCACAAGGTGATGCAGATCACATACGGCGACCCCATTTGGACAAAGAGGGCTTCATGCGGAAAGGCAGCCAGCCAGGGAATTGTGGAAACATTATTTTTAGCGTTGCACATTTCCATGATAAAGAGCAAGAATCACCTCTTGCTGGAAAGAAAACTTTTTCTAGCACTGGTAGAATAAAATGACCTGAAGACGTCCTACCACCCAGAGCTTCAGCGGAGCCAGCATCCCCCAGGACACTGCTGTTCAGTACGCAAACCACACATGAGAAATGAAGCCCCAGGAAGAACCCGCTGATGAGTACAGACACCTCTGCCGTCCAATCCAGCATTTTATTTCCCTTAAAAAATTGCTCTGATTTATGTTTTTAAACACAGACTGAAGTGCAGGGAACTGAGTGACTGTTCACTCAATTCCTGCTTGGATTTGGAGAGCAGCATCATTAGGTCCAAGCGAGTACAACACGGTGACCAGAAAGGGCTAAAGGTCGTTCTGCAGCCACTGCCACCCGCAGCCGTCATCCTTGCGTACTGGTTGTCTGGTGCTTTCTTCAGAATCCAGTAACCAATGGCAATGGTATAGACCCAGTTTCCAAGCTGGAAGGTATAACCACATGAACTTACCCAAAAAGAGTTTCTTAAGTGGCTCCAACATTTCTCAAGAGGCTCCAACAGCAGCCAGACTGCTGAGGCTTCTGTGCTTCCCGGTGTGATACGGAGGACGCCTGACCCAGAGGAGGGACGAGCACTGCCACCCTCTGCTGGGTCCCCGTTTTGCTCATAGATGCATGAGTTACAGGTTGCAAGTTATGAAGTTGAGAACTTTTGAGTTAGAAATTGCATTAATTGATGAACTACTGAATCTGCATGCCAGGACTAGTCTGTGCAAAGCGTATTGAGCCCTTGTTTATCCTGTTTGTTTTCTTCCTAATGAGCTCATAAAATCAAGTTTAATTTACAGACTATGTTGTCCTGTAAATCTGAGAGATCCAAATGGACCATGGCAAACCGCGTTGCTAGCGGCCCATTGCCAGGCAGGATGGGTGGTTTTTCTGCTGTTGAGGTTCCCGGTCCCACTCACCCTGACCCTCCCCATTCTCCCTGCCCTGGGCGCTGAGCAAGGCGGCAGCTGACAGCCCCCACCCCCGCTGGGGGTCCACAGGAAGCTTTGCTAAGGCAACACCCCGTCCGGGTCAACCAGCCACTGCAACCTGCGGCACTGCCAGGTGCCTGAGCAGATGCTTTGGGCACGGAAAGGCCAGGAAGGTCCCTACGAGCCACCCGCTGCTCGGCAGCCTGCTGCGTCTCCATAAATAGCAACACACAAGCAATCATCGTAATGCGTTTAATCAAAAGAGAAAATGGGCTTGGGTCATTGGGAGGCGTTAGCAGCAGCCCAGGTCACAGAGTGTCACTAATGAGGCAGCAGGGAAGGGACGGAAAATGGCAAAATGGGAAAATATCCAATTCACAGGGTTCAGCACCTGCTTAATTATCTTTTTCATAGGACCGCTGACTCACAGAGTGGTTTGGGTTGAAAGGGAACTTCAAAGATGATCCAGTTCAACCTCCCTGCCATGGGCAGGGACATTTCCCCTACACCAGGTTGCTCAGAGCCCAGTCCAACCTGACTTTGAACACTTCCAGGGATGGGGCACCCGCAGCTCCTGGGGGCAGCCTGTGCCAGGGTCTCACCACCCTCGTCATGCAACATTTATTCCTCGCATCAAACGTAAATCTTTTTGCTTGGCCAGCTGTCGGGGATGGTGCTGGCATGGGCTGCAGAGCCCCCCGGGCCACCTGCTCTGCCAGGCCCCTGCTGAAGATGCTCGAGGGCAAAGCCAGCTCTCCATGACCTCGGGAACCGGCTTCATTCACTGAGGTTGGGGTCACTCAGGCCCCAAGGCCATGGACTGGGGCAAGCAGGTGACCGCTGTGGGAAGGCAAGGTCTGCTCCATCCACCTTCTCATGCACCCACCTCTCCAAACACAAAAGCAAGCCAGCTCCATGCCTCTGTAAGACACACGTGCTGGGGCTGTGCCCTCTTTCCACAATCTCCATCACGAGGCTGCCCCACTGCTGAGCTCTTCTGTTCATTTATTAATTTACAGAAATCAGAAACAAATTGTTCCTGATTAGGAACTTCCCCCTGATCCAGCTCAGGAGCACAGGAATGCACCCGCTGCTGCTTGGAGACCTCCCATCCCAGGCAGGGGGAGCACATCGCTGGCTCCGGATCATCCTCCCCCGCCACCGCCCAGCTCTGCCCAGCACATCCCCATCCACCCGCGCCGGCACCTTTCCTGCTGCTGCTGCTTGTGAGCCCCTCCCGCCTCCCCCTGCCCGCGCTGCCCGAGCAGGCAGGGCCTGCAGCCACGGGCAGCGCCAGACGCTGCCTGCCATGGCCGCAGTGCCGACGTGCTCCCCGGCACGGCGCTGCCCGGCACGACGCCGCCCGGCACGGCGCTCCCCGGCACGGCGCTGCCCGGCACGGCGCTCCCCGGCACAGGACTCCCCGGCACGGCGCTCCCCGGCACGGCGCTGCCCGGCACGGCGCTCCCCGGCACGGCGCTGCCTGGCACAGGACTCCCCGGCACGGCGCTGCCCGGCACGGCGCTCCGCGGCAAGGCGCTGCCCGGCACGGCGCTGCCCGGCACGGCGCTCCCCGGCACGGCGCTGCCTGGCACAGGACTCCCCGGCACGGCGCTCCGCGGCACAGCGCTGCCCGGCACGGCGCTGCCCGGCACGGCGCTCCCCGGCACGGCGCTGCCTGGCACAGGACTCCCCGGCACGGCGCTGCCCGGCACGGCGCTCCGCGGCACAGCGCTGCCCGGCACGGCGCTGCCCGGCACGGCGCTCCCCGGCACGGCGCTCCCCGGCACGGCGCTGCCCGGCACGGCGCTGCCTGGCACAGGACTCCCCGGCACGGCGCTCCCCGGCACGGCGCTGCCCGGCACGGCGCTGCCCGGCACGGCGCTCCCTGGCACGGCGCTGCCCGGCACGGCGCTGCCCGGCACGGCTCGCTCCAGTCTCCTACTCCTCCCCAGTGCGGCCTCAGTGGCCAGTGTCACCACACTGTCACCAGCCACCTTTTCCACAGGGCTCATTAATTCATTGGAGGGGAACTCTCCCCTCTGATGGAGGAGGGAACAGGGGATCCCCAAAAGCAAGGGGAGCACCCAGACCAGCAAACCCTGCTTGCTCCCCACTTTACAGCTCCAAACTTCCAGCACTGTCCTTGCTCAGTGTCCCCCAGAGAAGGGCAGGTTACCTCTGACTGCTCGAAATAAAAACACAGAAACTGGAATGGTGGTAGGGAGAAAAACAACTTGTCTTTAGCAAGAAAGATGAAACAACACAGCTGGCACAAACAGAAAATTGCAGAGACCCCAAAAAATCACTGCAGAAGAATGCAAGGATGTGCTCAGGCTGTACAGAAAGGAAGGATGCAGGTCAGCGATTGCACAGACAACTGCCAAGGACTCATCCGCCTTCCTCAGCTCTTGCATAGGAAATATTTTTGTGTGTGGTCTCATGTTGATCCCAACAGTCCCTGCTCGGCACCCACTCACCCTTTCCCTCCTGGCCCCACATCTCTGCAGCCTCTTCCAAAGCCCTCCACCCCCTCTTGCTCCATCTGTCTCCTTTAATTACAGCTTCCCCAGCCTGTTCCCTCTCCACACACTGGGATTCGCCCTTCCCTGCCACTTCACTCTCTTTCTTCACCAGGATTTCACTACTATGGAAGCAAAGCCGTCTGCGGGCACCCGTGGCCTCTGCTGCCACGTGCCTGGGCAGCCCCACATGTCTGGCAGAAGGTCCTCAGGGCAAGAGCATTGCCCAAGGCTCACCCTCCTCAGGACCTCGGTGACCCACACGCGGCCAGGGGAGCCCCTCTCCCCCTCCAGCCCTCTCAGGAGGGACTTCCCTCTCCCTCCAGGGTGATATTTCTACCTTTTAGACAGCAGGTTTTGCATTCCCCAAGGGGAAGACTTAGGGAAATCTCATGCTGGTGTTTCTTCTAAACGTCTGCGGGCATCCTGGGTCACAAGATGTGGCCGTGTTCCCCACCTCACACACTATGGTCGTGATGCATCCTTGTCCTCCTTCACAAACCCTGACAGACAGAGGCTTTTCACCATCACCTGCCTTTTTCCAAGTTATCCTGCCTCACATTTCTGGCCCCTCGATGCAAACCCTCACACTCACCCCGCAGGTGTGGGGCTGCTCCGTGCACAAGACACATGGCCATTGCCCACACCTCGCATCCAGACGTGCATGCGGTTCTGCAGCAGCTCTCGCAGGGACAGCAACGCGCTCCTCTGAGGCTGCAGAGCCCGACTCTAACTCCCAGCGAACAACAGCTTTCACACACACCAGTGACGCTCGGGAATGGCAACAGAAACCTCCAGCTGCTGCAGATGTGACAAAGGCACTGCTGCTAGAGCACACTTCAGTGGCCTGGATCTAACCCAGCTCAGAAGCAAAACCAGGCCCCGGACAGCTGAAGGCTTTAATCAAAGTAAAATGTGCAAAGAAGGAAAAGCGGCAAAGAGAGTGCACCTTTGGTTTTCCTGCAGTTTGCAGCAGCCCCGGCGCTAGGCAGGGGCGCCCGGGTACATCACATCCGTGCTGGCAGGCTGGACACAGGGACCAGGTAATTAAAGATGTGGAGTCGGATTGGGGAAAAATGAGAAATGAGTCCCATGCAGGGGTCACTCCGAGGTCGAGTTCAATTCAGTATGCTCATTAAGAGCTTGCAGGCTGGTGGAAAATCCATTCACCGTCTGGCAGAGGCGGCACAGAGGAGCTGTGCTTGCTTCACCTATCTGATTTAAAGACACTTGATTAATGACAAAACCAGGCTAAAAAACAATTAGAAAGATACCGAAGAAGGACAAATCTCAGCTGGTTCCCATGGAGAGCAATAATCTAATGGCCAAATACAACTCCAGGACCTTGTATCCGCTCATACGCCGGCGGGAGGTTATGGGAGAGTCAGCAAGGAAGGCGACAGCCGATGGCAGGACAGTACGTACGTGGATTGAAGGCACAGTTAATCCAGTTTTCTGGAAGTCGTGTCCACTAATGCTTGGCTTGCCCGCTTCTCGCAGCCTGTGGAGGGTTAATCCCCTGTTCAGTTCTGTCCTTCTGGGGTCAAGGGATGAGCAGGATTTCCTACACCAGCCTCAGCGGGGCCACAGCACCTGGTGCTGGGACAGGCACTGCACCCAAACGCGGTGTTGCAGAAGATACGGCACCTGTGTGCAATGGTCAGGGGGCGATATGCTCTTCTCGTTTCCATCTCAGGAGCTAATAATGTTCTTTGAACAACTTCTGAAGACAGACACTAGCTATCACCAAACACGGACCACTTGATAATGAAGATATATGTCCTCAAGAAGTCTTCTCTGATCCAAAGCTCATATGCTCTGGATCAAAATAAGCACCAAATCTGCACTCGGGTTGTCAGGAGCCTCCACCAACCGGGGTCCCATCTCTTTCATGGAGGACTTATCACCCAACCAACTCCTTTGGCATGGGAGGATTTCAGTCTTTCCTGCTTTTGACCTACCAGAGTCTCCAGAGGTGGAGCGGAGGTCCCTGCCAACCTGTGGCTCTGTAAGGAGTTTTCTACTGTGATGGTGACTGACAACAGGTCACCTAGAGACACTGAGGAGCCTCCCTCCTTGGAGATATTCAAATCTGGCCATGGTTCTGGGCAACCTGCTCTAGGTGATGCATCTTGAGTAGGGCTGTTGGACCAGGTGACCTCCAGAGGTCCCTTCCCACCTCACCAATCCATGATTCTACAAAAAGGAGCTGCAAGGCTCTGTGATTGTGATGTATCAGATCAGACAAGAGAAGCTGCTGTGCTGTGTTTCATTAAATGTATGGAAAACAGCTGTGCCACAGGAGGTTACGTGGCTGCAGAGCATCACCTGCCCCCACGCGGCACCACGGATGCTGGACCACGGGCTGGGGGGCGAGGGGAAGAGCCTGCACCTTGCTGGACATGTGCAGGGGACCTTCCTTGCCTGGAACTGGCTGAAGAAATGGGAGGGGATCCAATAAAGCAAAGAGATGGCACTAACGGAAGAAATTGTTCAAGAGCGAGAGAAAATGCCTTGCAGAAGGAGATTCCAGAGCCCAGGAGAGGCTGTCTTGTTACAATCTGCTCCCAGCTCCCAAGGAGGAAATGCTGAAAACTGACGGTGTGGTTAGTCTTCACCTGGTCCTTGTATCAACACCTTGATCTTCCAGACCATGTCCTTTGTCAAACTCAAGTTACCACGTTCAGAGGAGGGAGAACCAGGACAAACACCACAGCTCAAGGCAGACGGACACCCAGGCAGCACCACCGTCCTGCCCAGCCCTGCGCCATTTGGCCAGACAGCCCCAGCCAAACCCCCATCCAAGGCTGCCTAAACCAACCAGCTGCCTTTTTCTCTGCATGTTGCACCTGGCCACGTCTTGCAACACACGATGTTCTCCATCTCCTTCCCCAGACCATCCGGGCTCCACAGGAATAAGGAACAACGGGGAATATACAGCAGCATCACACTTGACAAGGATGTGACATCCAAGAGCGGGAGCAGTGCTGCTGATCCCACAGTGCCTGCGCACAGCCAGCTCCAAAGAGGTAAACCTCCATAATGGTTTTTGGCAAAAGTCCATCCATTTCACACTGAAAACACTATCCAGAGCAGTAATAATTAAGGCTAGCACCGCCTTTCAGTATCGATTATATACACCAACACTGGCAAGGAGAGCAGTCACCCTCCTGGCACACTCAGTATCTCATCTGGCACAAGCCCGTTTCCTCTTATCATTGATTATTACACATTAGGAGCCTGCAAAGTTTTAATAGTCAATTCCAAATCTCTTCCTAGTTGTTTCAGCATCTTCCTCCTACCAAAGCATGGTGGGACCTTCTGCCCCCACGCTGTGGAAGGCACCGTGCAGTAGAAGTCCCCAACCCCCAGACCAGAGCTCCTGCATCCTGACAGCATGGACAGGAGCAGAGGAAACGGCCTCAAGTTGCACCAGGGGGGTTGAGGTTGGATGTGGGGAACAATTTCTTCCCCAAAGGGCTGTGGGGCACTGGAACAGGCTGCCCAGGGCAGTGCTGGAGTCACCAGCCCTGGAGGGTTGGACAGACGGACATGAGGTTCTCAGGACATGGGGCAGTGCTAGGGGTGGGTTATGGGTGGACTCCATGATCTTGAGGGTCTTTTCCAACCAAAATGATGCTGTGATTCTATGAGAGATGGGAGCCAGGACCCTTTCCCACCGCCAATGCTTCCCCGAACAGACACAAGTGTGATGCTGGGCAGCACGGGGGGGCAGGACACGGCTCGCGGCGGTGGCCCTTTCTCCACCAGCAAGGGGGGATGTCTTCGTAGTGCCTTTTATCTAGTGCATTCCCAGTGCTTGCTCCAAGCCACACATCTAACTATGATTTAACAAGCCCCTAGCAGATGCCACATCCCCTCAGAAAGCAGAGGACGTGCACCCTGGCTGCGCATGTGGCAGTGGTTTGTCACCACTGTGACCGCGTGGCAGCGGGCTTTGCCTGCTCGTTCCTGACACCCGCACAGCTTCCATAGGAGCTATTCCTGTCCACCTGCCGCTGGCCTTTGTTGAGGGCTGGGCAGCTACACAGGCAGAGAGGAAAGGGGAGGCGAGCGGGATGCAGGAGCCGAAGCCCCAGACAGACGCTCCTGGCAGCAGTGGATGGTGCAGATGAGCCCCGTGGCCAACCTGCCCTGTGTCCCCAGCCACACGAGCTGCTTGAGAGCAGATCTGCCCCAGGCTGGGGTTTGGGAACCCCCAAAGGGCTGTCCTGAAGGAAGACATGGAATCACCCCACATCTGGAAAACAAACCTGTCAGCCCCCTTCCTACCCCCACCAGCAGCAGCACCTGCAGGTCCCGGCGTCGCTGGGCGCAGCGTGAGCCTGTGCCAGAGCGGGACCAGCTCAGCAGAGAGCCAAGGAGCCTGCACAGCACCAGCCTTGGGCGGGTGAGGTGAGTGCGCGTCTCACCACCAGGAACCAAGCCTTGGGAAGAGCTCCGGGCCGGCAGCCCGCACCGGCTGCTGCACCCACCGCTCCTGGGAACGTTTTTACCTGTGTGCAAAGCAGGGTGGATTTTGCACTTGCATTCATTCAGCCATATGAGTTATGACCCCCCAGACACCTGTAACAAAGGAGAGCTTTCCAAGCTCCAGGTCCCATCAAGCCAGAATTTGCTGCCTAATACTCCAGGTCACACTTTAAACAAACTTGGACAATTCAGAAGTCAGTGCCTTCATGTAGCTTGACTTGGTGTTTTACAGAATTCAAAGTTTGGAAACAGGAAACAGTTACTGCCTGAATACCAATCCTGACGGCCAAGCACCACGGTCCGCTTGCTGGAAATGGAGCAAGGCGGGCTCAGGCTCAGCACCCCGCTGCCCGAGGTGCCCACGCAGCCATCTGCGAGAAGACACCGCTGGCAGCTCACAAAAGCCCCTTCCCATCACGAGATTCTGGATTTTTCACTTAACAAATCACTTCAATCAAAAAACATGTGTTTATTTCCATTCGCAGTGAGCTGATGGGATGCCATTCCCAGCCGCTCCATCCCGGCCAGTCACCACCTTCCCAGCAGAGGTGTGCTCACCGCGGGCAGCGCCTGCTCCCCACGGGGACTTTGCCCTTCAGCAAAGTCAACTACTGGTTTCTTCACTCCAGGCTGCTGAAAGAAACAGCTCAGAGCTTCTTCAGTGAGAGGTTCAGATGTTGCGAGTGACACCCTGTTCAGAGTCCAGCACGGAAATGGAGCTACGGTGGTGTAGGTTGATGACTCCTTTTAGACAGCATTTTTTCACATAAAACTGAACAACAGGACAATGAAATAAGCATATGATTGAGGGTTTAGATATGGCTTCATTTGATCTGCAATTAAGAGCAAAAATTAGACATCCTTCCACAGCTAAATCTTGAGAGCGACTCCAGTTGACGTGGGTCCACCAGTGCAGAAGTGAAACTGCTGAGCAGGATCTTCTTAAAACTAAGAGGAAAATAAGGTAGGTGATGTTCTGCTTATGTTCTTCAAACTGCCTTCCCACCAGGCTGCTCTCCCGGAGCACCATAAGCTATTAAAAGCCCTTGCAGTACTCTCGAGGCACAGAATTATCTTCCAGACTGGGAGCTCCAGATTCCTTTTGGTCATGGTGAGATATATAATCCACACATGGTGCCATTACCCACTCAAAGCACCATCTCTGTCAGAACACAGATGGATGCCAAGAATAAGGCACTTCTTATAGCTGTAGCATTTTTAAGAGGCGTTAACATGCCTTGCATAAAAGTGTCCTAATTTCTGACTTGGTTGAACACACAGAAGTCACTTGGCTGCATCCTTCCCAAAGCCTACACCTGTACAGAAAAATCCCACCTTCTCTCTCACATACCCACCAGCACACAAAAATGGGCATTAGCATGGACACAGTGGCTTTATCTTCAGGATTCAAAACCTTTAAGCTCTCAATGGAAAAGCTGTTACTACGCATACCATTTCCAAACGCTTTGTGAAGAGCACTCCTCAGCGGAGGACGCCACACAGTGTCAGCTTCTACTGTCACCACAGGCTGGTGCTTTCACAGGTGACCCTGTGCCCAGAAGAGCCTTTACCCCCAAATCCTGTGAGTCAGCATGAGCTTTGAATTCTCTTTTATCAAAGGTCAGGAGGTGGGGTGACAAGAAGCGAAGCAGAGACTCCGGTGGTCTCCTGCACTGAGGAGGCAGAGGGAAGACGTTCTCCAGCACACAAGGACACAGCTTTGCTGCCTGCATTTGGAGAGCAGATTTAGCGCCTGGCTCTCTCTGCTGCTCCTCCTACAGAACGGGGGTGCATTTCAACATTGGCACCTCTTCTCAAGACCTCCTCACTGTGCTCAAAAGAGCAAGAAAGGAAAGGACCAGTGGAGGTCACACCAGTTATGGCTTTGGCCAATTAAGAGAACTTTGTACCTTCAGCCTCGTTTCTTCAATGGAAAAGCTTCAAAGAGAAGACCTGGTAACGTGTGCACAGCGGCGCCCTGCAGGGAGGCGGCATCACGGGTTCCTCCGACAAGCCAAAGGCACAGAAAATCCCTCCCAGTGAGTCTGTCCTTGCTCTGCTTCTGACACAGAAACTTCTTCGGAGAAACCTGTGGTTTTCCATCCACTGATTAATTGAGGCGACCACAGAAACAAACTGCAATGTCTTCTCATCTTTGCTTTTTGCTCTGCATCGGCACTAACGCACACCGAGCTGCCCAGCCGCTCTAGGGCTCCAGAGACCCCTCGAGGCCTCAGCTCCTTCTGGACCTCAGGTGCTCTGTATCTGAGCCTGAGGACCTTTCCTCTGAGCCTTTTATGATTACATCTTTTAAGGCAGCACTTAATTTAAGAGATTTAAGGCCAATAATCTCTTAAAGTGGAAATTAAGACCTGAAGGTAAAGACAGTGAACTTGAAACCCTTCAACACAACCTGGCCAGCTGGAATAGCTCAATTGTTTATTACAATTTTTGAAATATTAATGCAACTCTAAACCTTCCCATGTTGCAATAAAAAGCCAAGCAATATTCAAAGCATCAACCACGGTCGTGGAACAAGTGATGGTTTCATGGCTGGAACTGACACAGGCTCAAGTCTCAGGTGGGCACAGCAGGATGTTACTGTTTTCCACCAATACCTGCCCAGGACCCGTTCCCTTCCTGGCTGTGATTAGAGGGACAGAGGAAGGCGTTTCAACACTCGTATCCAACACTTCTGACCACACTCAAGAGAGGAAGGCTTCCAGCAGGCCCAGCCTGGGGCCAAGGAGGTGACAGCTACAAGAACGTCAACAAAGCCTTGGGGCTGTAGGAAATGGCACATGTGCCCCTGCACACACACACGCACACTCACCGGCTGCTTTGGAGACAGTTTCCGTCAAAACAGACTACAACAACGTCAAGAGCACTTAAATGAACATCTCTGATCTGACTTGTCTCAGATGGGGTCAGTGAATGGGTCAGGGGCTCATGGGGGGGTCCTCCACGTGGGCACAGTGCCACATTTTTACAATAAACCCCCAAAACTCTGCTGCATGGGATTCACCATGGGACAAGCTCCAAGCTCTCTAACTCACACTGGGTGATGGAAAGGAGACAGCACAACTCAGACTAGATATTCTGAAGAAAAGTTTTCCCCTGAGGGTGGTGAGAGCCTGGCCCAGGTTGGGCAGAGAGGTGGTGGCTGAACCATCCCTGGAGACATCCCAGGCCAGGCTGGACGGGGCTCTGAGCAACCTGAGCTGGTGAAGATGTCCCTGCTCATGGCAGGGGTGGCACTGGATGGTCCTTTCCAACCCAAACTATTATATGATTCTATGACAAGTGTCAGGCCCAGGCAGCAACTGCTATAGGAAATTCTTGAGTCAATGCATCTCTTGATGGCCCCCAACCCTCAGTCAACAGGGAGACTGGAGGGCACATGGAGGAAGCAGAAAGGCTCTGGGGGCCACTGGGCACATACAAGGCCTTGCACAAACAGGGTACACACGCATCTGCCCAAAATATGGAACACCCCTGGTTTTACCCCACGGACAGAACACCACTGCTGTTCTCTAAGGCAGAGAGCGAATCTAGTACAGAGATACAGAACAATGCTAGTTAAGGAATAATCAGATTTCTCGCTCATCCTGCACTCCTCCTTGCGGCTTTCACCACATCCAGGATGAGGTTTCACTTTGTCCTGGAAAAAAAGTCTTCTGATCCTTATTGACATAACATGGCAGGACTCAATACCCTGAGTACTGGGCAAACGCCCTCAGCCGAGAACAACAGGAGCACCACAGAGCTCAAAACACAAGAGCAGAAACGCTTCCCCAGGTGGAGCGCTTTCCAAGACAAGGTGCAGCGTCCCCCACCGGTTCGCATCTCCCCCCTGTGCTGCACAGCCTCCCTTCTCGCTGATGACCAGGTTGTACAAGCATCAGCATCAGACATTCCCATTTCCAGAGCCCGCCTGCGGGCACTGCCACCAGTGCAGGAACACCAAGGAGGTCACCGCCTGCCCTGCTCCTCTGTGCCACCCTTGTAAACAGGAGAGGAGCTCTACATCCCTTCCCAGGCAAAGTTACCTTAGATTTACAGGTCAAAACGTCACTACCAGCACCACTACCAACCTCTGGCAGTCATCTGAGCAACAAATGATGGATCGCTCTCCTATGAGAAGTGCACAAAGAAGTGGTTCGCAAAGGGCTGGAGGCTAGAAATAAATAATATCTGCACCAGACAGCCCTCAGCTGTGCGCACATCAGTATTTACAGAGCAGAAGCCAAGTTCTGATCTGTTGGATTCTACACCAGTTGATTAATTATTTACCTCAGAGCTAATTAATCATCCATTAACTCTTCGTGAGCTCTTCTACCAGCAGGGTACACTCAGGAAGTGACTCAATAAATGCTTCTAACATCTACAGCTTCATACAATTAAGAAGAAAAATCGTTCACGGGAGAGCCCCAGGCCAGCAATCAGAGCGGGCCACATCCCCCCGGCATTTTATCTCCTTTCCCTGGCAATTATTTGGCCTTGTCTGATCCTTCGTTATCTGCTATGTGGTGTCACAACAGAATGCTTCTCCAGACATTGATTTTCTTCTTTTACTTGCAACCAAAGCAGCTCTTTCATTTGCATTTTTGCTAATAATCTGATCACTTGATTAGAAAAACACATTTCTGCTCCACCTCTGTGGGGCCTGGAAACTCATTAACGGTGCTGGGAGATTGCAAGAACCTTAAACTTATTAAGCAGGCTCTGCTGGCTTTAAAACCAAGCTCAAAATGTATGCTGCCTGTTCTCAGGAAACATTTGTCTCCAGTGGAGCCACAGAAAGTGAGTGGGGATCAGCAGGCAGGTCTCCAGGGCCATGGGAAGGGAAATGCCACCCAGAAGGAAGCGCTCATGCTCTCCTTGAGAGCCTTCAAAACCAGCGCTGCTCGGCCGAGCCTCCGCAGCCATCCTGCCGCAAACAGCAATCATCTCTATAATTTCTCAGAAAAAATGCAAACTAAAGGCCCCCAAACCCCAAAGGTCTCGGGTTTATGCTGATTCTGCTACGACACCATAGCTCATCGCTACTTTGCTTCCCATGTGAAGTACCTGCATCAGCATCCGCCAGCAACGCGCAGGCTCCCCACTGCTATTTGCCTCCATTGATAATCGCAGTTGCTTTTGTCAGAGGAGCTTCATTTTCTACTTAATTTGAGGCTGTAACTCAGCGGATTTCCTGGATGGTAGAAGTGCTGCAAGAAGAAAAGTCCCCCAGTAACTTTGCATCAAGATCCTCCATCTTCCAGCTCCTCTGATGCCCACATTCTGCCACCTCTGCTCCACGTGTCTCCAGACACTCCCGCACTCTGCTCCCACGTACAGGGTGTTTCCCACACACCATTCACTTCAATCCACTCATTAAACTGGGACCTGACACTGGGATTTTTAAGGGGATTAAGTGTCCCACATGTGGCTGACAGGTCCCTGACTTGAGGTCCTCGACTGCCTGCACTATGGTGTGACACAGCCGCCACATGGGGCTCAGCCCCCGTCCCCCAGTAATGTCACCTGCCTCTCTGGGGCCCAAAACACTCGTGTGAGGGTCCTTTGAGCAGCAGGATGCAGGAGCTGGTCACCTGCTGATTTGCAGCTCTGCAGGCTCAGTGCTGGAGAAAGTCCATGTCCATGGCACGGGGGAAGAAGCCAGGGGACACTCTGATCCAGGCTTTGGAACGCACACGAAGCCAAGCCTCCATAGAAACATAAAATCATAGAATAGTTTGGGTGGGAAAGGACCTTCCCAGTTCCCCCAGTGCCCCCCCTGCCATGAGCAGGGACATCTTCACCAGCTCAGGTTGCTCAGAGCCCCGTCCAGCCTGGCCTGGGATGTTTCAGGGATGTTTCCCCTATAGGCACGTCTGGAGATGACAAATGAGGAGGTCCCAGTCACACCCAGTAACGTCACAGAGATGTGTCCCTGGTGTGTGGGTGGCAGAGCCGGTGACCACCCATGGGGATGTCCATACACACACCATGGGAGGGCTGACCAAGACCCTTGCCAGCGTCTGCACAGGAGGAAGCAGGGCTGGAGAGCAGCAGCTCCCAAAGGCAGGAGGAACCGCCTGCACCTACCTGCAGGTGCTGCCCACAGCACCACCCTTGCAAAGCATCAGGCCACCTCCACCAGTGGAGATGCCGAGCCCTCGCTGTGCAGGCAGCCCTGTGCAGGTAGCCCTGTGCAGGCAGCTCAGTGCAGGCAGCTCAGTGCAGGCAGCCCTGTGCAGGCAGCTCAGTGCAGGCAGCTCAGTGTAGGCAGCCCTGTGCAGGCAGCCCTGTGCAGGCAGCTCAGTGCAGGCAGCCCTGTACAGGCAGCTCAGTGCAGGCAGCTCTGTACAGGTAGCTCTGTGCAGGCAGCTCAGGGCAGGCAGCTCAGGGCAGGCAGCTCAAGTGCAGGCAGCTGGGCTCTGGCTGCCCATGCTGGAGCCGGCAGCTGCCGGAGCAGGACAGCTCCGAATCAACAGCTCTCAGGCACTTGCCAGGAGGCAGAGCCCTGTCACCCAGCTCTCTGTGGGGCTCCCAGTTAACAGCAAACGGGCAGCAGTAACCCCCGTGACGATTAATCACCTTCCTGGGTTGCAGGGAAACTGTTATTTCCAACAAAATAGTTATTCCCAGCCACCCCCATGCAGCTGCAGATGCACCCACACACCCGGGCAGGATGCACAGGGGGCGAGGCAGGAGCCCCCCAGATCAGAGCCGCGGTGCCGTAGGAGTGCGGCAGCAGAGACCCAGGAGAGAGGGGGCTGGCGCGTCGTGTCGGAAGCGTGGGCAGGAGCTCCATGCTGACGGTGGGTGGTGTCATGAGGCAATCAAACACAGGGATTTTTAGGGAGTTTAGGGGGAAAGACAAGATATTTTCTGCATGAGTGTTTTCTCCTAAAACAAGCACTGGAAATATTTGGAATGACACTCAAACACTTGATTACTGCAGCAGTTCCATAAAATATACAGCAGCATTGTGTTAACTACCTTTGAAAAACAAGAACAGGATTATACTCCAAACCTTCCCCTAGAAGTACTTATTTATTTTTTGCCTTACTGCACTGTAATATTAGGCCACACTTCCGTAAGCTGTATTTGAGCACTGGGTAAAATATTGGTTTGGGTTTCCAAGCCAAGAGCAGAGATTCTCTCTATTTTCAGACTTCTTTATTTCCCATTTCTCAAGCACAGCGGTTTCGGCACCTCTGGGTGCGGATCCTCGTGCGGCACAACCCTGCTGCCGTGCAACAGGCCAGCACAGCCGAACCGACCATCCTACCAGCCTGTTCTGAGCATCTTTTCTTCTTAGGTCAGAGGCATCTCATCAGCACTTCCAGCAGCACTGTCAGCATTGCCTGAACAACTCCAGCCCCATGCTTGAAGGACCATTGGAGGTCAGCGGTGAGCACCCACTGCAAACCGGCTGGGAAGGGTGGCAGGTCCTGCCAATGCCGGGCAGATGTGCCCAGCAGCTGGGTTCACCATGGGCCAGGGCAGAGCAGCTCAGTTCACTGGTTCCTGCACCTGGGATGGGGCAACCCCCAGTATCAGTCCAGGCTGGGGATGAAGGGATGGGGAGCAGCCCTGCGGAGAAGGACTTGGGGTGCTGGGAGGTGAAAGACTGGACATGAGCCAGCAACATGCACTTGCAGCCCTGAAGGCAAATCGTACCCTGTCTGCATCCCCAGCGCCGTGGGCAGCAGAGCAGGGAGGGGATTGTCCCCTCTGCCCCGCTCTGTGAGACCCCTGCAGTGCTGGTCCAGCTCTGGGTCCTCAGCACAGGACACACATGGACCTGCTGGAGAGGGGCCAGGGGAGCCACAGGAATGATCCGAGGCTGGATCAGCTCTGCTGGGAGGACAGGCTGAGAGAGCTGGGGTGTTCAGCTGAGAAGAGAAGCTCTGGGGAGACCTTAGTGCGGCCTTTCTGGACTTCAAAGGGGCTGATAAGAAAGATGGGGACAGACTTTTGAGCAGGGCATGTTGTGATAAGACAAGTGGGGGAGATTTAGACCTGACATGAGGAAGGAATTGTTGGCCCTGAGGGTGGTGAGAGCCTGGCCCAGGTTGGCCAGAGAGGTGGTGGATGAACCATCCCTGGAGACATCCCAGGCCAGGCTGGACGGGGCTCTGAGCAACCTGAGCTGGTGAAGATGTCCCTGCTCATGGCAGGGGGGGCACTGGGGGAGCTGGGAAGGTCCCTTCAACACAAACTGTTCTATGATTTCCCAGCCTGAACCACTCAGACACTGGCCACACTGTTTCCTGAATTGGTTTTTGAGGACATCTGCTCTCCACCAATGATTGTCGGGGTGGGACAGGCTTTCCTTCCCAGTGGCGAGCCACCTACCCCAAAAGCAAACCGACTCCCCAGCTGGGCTGGTCCAGCCAGGTGCTCCCTGGCAGCCCGCAGGATTATCCCAGAGCCGCTGCCATCACCACCCCCCTGCTCTCCCACCGGACACCTCGGCTGTCAGCCCTGTGGCCGCTCTCCCAGTTTCTCCTCGACATCTTTATCAGTTGATGCACATTGTTCTAAAACCATAGACAGCCAAACTGGCTGCAGCACTGGTGTCCGTTCAGACAACACAGCAGACCCAGTGACCCCCCATTTCCCACCTGGACACGACACGATCCAGAGCGCAAGAGGAGCCACCTCTGGCCACTTTCGCCCTGTCTAGCACAGTCTCCCATGCTGCAGCCATGGTCTCAACTTCTTGACATGTGGTCATGTACCTACCCAGCCCAGCACCTGTGCCAGGGACCTGTCCCACCTCCTCCTCCAGACTCAGCCCACGTGTGCTCCTTGCTGGGCTCCTGTTTCTAAACACTCTAAAAGTTCTCAGGGTCCTTCAGCGCTGAGATTTCCTGCTCCATCTACCTGCTTCCTCCTACCACTTGCCTAAAATCTCGACTTTAATCACCTCCTCCTCTCTCGCGTTCACCTGACACACAACCATGCACGCCGCCCCGCAGCGTGCAGGCCAAGGTCACCCAAAGGCACACGCACTGCTGCTGGTTTCCCAGCTGCCCAAGACCCAATAGCTTTTTACCAGTTATTCCTCCCCCAGCTATTTCCAACAGTTTCCAACGCACCATCTCTGACTTTTTCATCTCTCTGTAAATTAGCTGGGGCTTTGAAAAGCCAGTTCTTGGAATCGCCTGCAGCAGGAGGCCCTTGCCTGCAAAGGTGATGCTGTGGACTCAGGAGACCACAGGACCACCAGTCACCCTCCTCCTCCTCCTGCCTGCACCCCTGCCCTGCTCTGCCAGCCAGCCTCAGGCTGCCCTCCTGCTCTCGGCATGCCTAGAAAGCACAAAGTCACAGCATGCAGTGAAGTAATCCTGGGAAAGGACAGCAAAGGATTTATGGCTTGCTCATCTCAGTGCTCCTAAACTCATTTATCCAAATAAGGGATTATCCCCCACTGTCGATACTGAGACAATGGAGATTCAGTGAGAGAAAGCTGAGCTCTAGCTGCAGAGTGTACACTGCGGGCTCTGGATGAGGTCTGCTAGAGAGCATCCTACCCCACCCAGGGGTCTCTGTGCCCCTCCGCCTGTGCGGGCAGCACCCCCGGCCCCCTGCGGTGTGCCAGCCCCGGGGAGGGCAGGCTGGTGCGCACTGAGCCGCGCTGCTGGGACACACGGCCGCCGGGACAGCAGGAACACGGTTCTGAAGAGCACCGGCGCTGCAGAAGCCAGGCGCACACGGGCGTGCAGGGCAGGGCTCGCCTGCTCGCTGCGCAGCCGCTGGGTTGCAAACCCTGATCTCACCATTTGCTTTTCCCAGCATCTCCCGAAGCAGCCCCGCATTTCTGTTCTTCCACCGTTTGGCCTTTCAGCCCCCCATCACCTGCCTCCCCCGCCAACACAAAGCCTGGGAGATAAAAGCATTAGAAATTGCAGTAATTTTCATGCCATGTGGAGCACAGAGGGGATGGGATCCTGGCTGCTGCAAGCAGATGAGAGAAACTCAGTCACAGGCTGGAGTCAAAAGCAACGCCCAGCAGCAGTGCCACTGCATGGGATGTCATCATGTCAACAGCACACTGCCCGCCGGGCTCGGCGCTGCACCCGACTGCTGCGCGCTGGAGCGGCTCCGAGCAGGCCCAGGGCAGTGACCGTCCCTGTGTTGGGAATGGGGAGGCCAAACTTTGAATCCTGGGGGCAGTTTTGGGCCCCTCACACCAAAAAAGCCCTTGAGGTGCTGGAGCGAGTTGAGAAAAGGGAACGGAGCTGGTGAGGGGCTGGAGCACAAGTGTGATGGGAGCGGCTGAGGGACCTGGGGGGTTCAGCTGGAGAACAGGAGCTGAGGGGAGACCTTCTGATCTCTGAACTGCCTGAAAGGAGCTTGGAGCCAGGGGGGTCGGGCTCTGCTCCCCAGGAACAAGCGCCAGGAGCAGAGGAAACGGCCTCAAGTTGTGCCAGGGGAGGGTGAGGTTGGATGTGGGAACAATTTCTTCCCCAAAGGGCTGTGGGGCATTGGAACAGGCTGCCCAGGGCAGTGCTGGAGTCACCAGCCCTGGAGGGTTGGACAGACGGACATGAGGTTCTCAGGACACGGGCAGTGACAGTGCTGGGTTAACACTTGGACTCAATGACCATGAGGGTCTCTTCCAACCAAAATTATTCTATGATTCTATTTCTCTTCTCTGCTTGGAATCCAGGGACCAGCTGGCACCAACCACTACGAACCCGGCCAGGAGAAGCAGGAGAGCCCAAGGAGGCAGCAACCCAGCCTGCCGAACCCACCGCTTGCTGGAAGACCTCAGCCTGGCCAACCTGCTGGGCAAGAAGGACTAAACTCCTGTAGCCAGCGCTGCAAGGGGCACAGCTGCCAGATCCCCTCTCATTTTTGCTCCTTTCCCTTCCTCCTCCATCTTTCCAACCTGCCAGGCCAAACAACCCAGGCTGCAGGAGGCAGCAGGTGGCGTCACCATGCAGCCAGCACCACAGCGTGCACAGCCCCGGCGCGGGTCACCCCTGCCTGCACCCCAGCCGTGGCTCCAGGATCAGTCAGGGCTGCAGAGCCCAAGGAGAGGAGACGTAAGGTAGGGAGCTGAGCCAAATCAGCACACAGACAAGAGAAGCCAGTGGAGAAGACATGAGGGTGCAATGGGCAGCGGGGCTCATGTCCCTGCACCCCCAGGGCCACTCACCTCCTGCCGGCCACTTGATCCCAAAGCCCTTGGGACACAGCAAGAACAGGGGCTGTGCTGCTGTGAGACGCATGAATCGAAGAGCCACGGGAGCTCTCCTGCACCACAACAGGAGCAGTAAAACCTCCGTCAGCAAGGATGGGCTTCTGTTCCAAAATCTGCCTCCTTGGAGGGCACTGCCATGCACCACGCAACGGGCGCTGAGGTGCAATGGGGTACACAGCACAAAGGAGATAAAGTTTTTCATCAAAAGCTGCACCATGTGGCAGCAATAACATGTCTTCCAGGAGTGCCACTGTTTGGTCTAAATTAAGCCCCAGATAATTACAGAGCAGCTGATTTTTATTTTTTTTTATGGTGCAATGAATCAGACTATGGTTAATTGATATTTACTCTGCAATCACTTGGTGTCACGGATCACCCACCGCTGTTCTGGATGACAGAGCAGACAATAAGCACCAGTGATCACAAAGCTCGAGAATGCACGGGGCTCGCAGGGGAAAATGGAATCTCACCTGGGCTGACACGTGGCACGTCAAGGGGGCACAAAAGAAAAGCCACAGGGGCACAAGGGAGAGCGGACAGATCTGCAGCTCCCACAGCCCCGGGAGCCACTGCTGCTCATCCTGCTCCCAGCGGGTACAACACAGCGTGGGAGCCCAGCACGGGGCCGTGCCGAGCGGTGGCTGCGGCCAGGGCAGGACCAGTGTCAGCAGCCCTGCACCCACACCGGCCCCAGCAGCCCTGCACCCACACCGGCCCCAGCAGCCCTGCACCCACACCGGCCCCAGCAGCCCTGCACCCACACCGGCCCCTGCGCTGCCTGGACCCCGCGGCACCCGCCGAGTCGGTGCCGGGAGGTGCTGGGCTGGTTTGCTGCTGGAGGGAGGCATTTTGCCAGCTTGTCCCCCAATTCCGCCAGATCCTTTCAACAGTGCTTTACAGAAGCATGCATTCCTGAAATATGAAGTGTCAATTTTGACCAGAACACTTAACAAAATAGGAATTAAGAAATCAATTTTTCCATAAAGATATTAAAAACTCAAAGTCTGTAAACAAATACAGAAAAGAGATTATATGATATCCGAAATAATTCAAGTCAGTACTTCGAATTTTAACCGTAGAATTTCATTGGAAAGGGACTTTTTACAAGGCATGTAGTGAAAGGACAAGGGGTTATGGCTTTAAACTGAAAGACGGTAGATTTAGTTTAGATATAAGGAAGAAATGCTGCATGGTGAGGGTGGTGAGACCCTGGCACAGGCTGCCCAGAGAAGCTGTGGGTGCCCCATCCTGGAAGTGTTCAAGGTCAGGCTGGACGGGGCTCTGAGCAACCTGGTCTGGTGGGAGATGTCCCTGCCCGTGGCAGGGGGGTTGGAATGATATGATCTTTAAGGTCCCTTCCAACCCAAACCGTTCTATGACACTATGATTCTGTCCTCTGAAGACACCGTGGAGGGCGGCACTGCCCGCTCTCCACGCACCCATCTCCACAATCCAACGCACAGCCAAACCTCCTGCTCACAGGCAGAGGTGCCACCACAAGCCACCAACCCTCGCCCTGCCCACCTCTTTCCAACACCCATCGCCTGCAGGTGCCCAGGCCCAGCGCACACCACCCGGGCACAGCAAACCCTGGCCCGCCCCACACAGACACAACTTCCATGGGGGCAGCGACACGACAGGGTAAGATAAGGGCAACCCAGTCTGAAAAGCTCAAGAAATTATGACCAACATCCAGGGCCCCCCATAAACCCTTGAGACCTCATGCCTCAGGGTACCCCAGCCCTTTAAAACCAGAGCTGGGGTGGGTGACGGGGACAGGGAAGGCAGAGACCGTGCAAAGCCCTTGCGAAATGACCGAGCTGCTGCATAAACCTGACAGGATGAAGCCAGAAGGGCAAACAGCTCTTTAAGCTAAATATATTTGTTCTTGGGATGACGCTGGCATGTAAATCGATCATAAACAGACTCGGGCTGGAAATGAGATGTCTCCTGACCACTGGAGGTTAAGACCTAGAGTGGCTCTTCAACAAGAATCACCAGGAGAAGGAACAAAGTTTGTTCAAAATGAAGGTGGAGAAATGTGTGAAATGGTGACAAAAAGGATCCCTGTGTGACACAGGGACAGGATGCAGCCACCTGAGGCAGTCCTGTGACCATGGGCATCATTAGCACAGCTCTGCTGGGGATGCCCAAGGCAAGAGAGATGCTGGAGCTGCTCTGCACCAACTGCTGGACCTCCCTGGTAGGCAGAGGAACGCTCCCATCCCCAAACCAGGCACCTTCCAGTTTCTCCATCTCACAGCAGGTTTGCTGCGCCAGGCAGTGCCAGCAGAGCCATGGAGCCATCCCTCAGCATGGCTGAATCAAGCACGGGATGCAAAGCCAGCCTGAGATCACCTTCCCCTCAGGGACCCGCCCAGAGGAGGAAGAGAAGCGGGGCCACCGGGAGGCAGGACGCTGGCAGCCAGGGCAGCAGACGGCACCTCCTCCTCCCACCCCTTCCCTATCAGCGCCTGTGCGCGCCCCAAGAGGCTGAAGAACCATCCGTGTTGGTGAGATCCTGCCACTTTTGGAACCTGAACAAACATACATCTATGGGCCCTGACTAGAGGCATCCCAGAGTCCTGAGGGAATTGGCTGATGTAGTTGCCAAGTCACTTTCTGTGGTATTTGAGAAGCCCTGGCAGTCAGGTGAAGTCCCTGGTGACTGGAAAAAGGGAAACATGGCACTCATTTTTGAAAAGGGTAGAAAGCAGGACCCCGGGAACTGCCAGCCCGCCAGCCTCAGCTCTGTGCCTGGGCAGACCATGGGACAGATCCTCCTGGAAGCTGTGCTGAGGCACATGGAGGACACGGAGCTGATTCGGGACAGCCAGCACGGCTTCACCAGGGACAAGTCCTGCCTGACCAACCCAGTGGTGGCCTTCTACAATGGAGTAACCACCTCAGTGGACAGAGCAAGGGCTGTGGATGTCATCTGTGCGGACTTCTGCAAAGCCTTTGACACGGTCCTCCACAACATCCTTCTCTCTAAATGGGAGAGGTGTGGAGGTGATGGGTGGACTGTTTGGTGCATGAGGAACTGGCTGGATGGACACACTCAGAGATGGTGGCACGATGTGTGGATGGACACTGGTGACAAGTGGCGTCCCTCAACGGTCCATACTGGGACCAGAACTGTTTAACATCTTCAGCAGTGACACAGACAGTGGGATCAAGGGCACCCTCAGCAAATTTGCAGATGACACCAGGCTGAGTGGGGCAGGTGACACACCTGAGGGACGGGATCCATCCAGAGGGACCCAGACAAGCTGGAGAAGTGGGTCCATGTGAACCTCATGAGGTTCAACAAGGCCAAGTGCAAGGTCCTGCACCTGGGTCTGGGCAATCCTGAGTACCAGCACAGACTGGGAGATGAACGGATGGATGGAGAGCAGTGCTGCAGAGGACTGGGGGAAACTGGTGATGACAAATGTGATAAGAGCCGGCAGTGTGGGCTTGCAGCCCAGAAAGCCAAACAAATTCAGGCTTTTCAACAAAACCATCGCTTGACCTCTCACACTGCTCCTCCCAAAGCAGCATCACACGCACCCGAGCCTGAAGGCTCAACACAGCATGACTGCCATTCCTGGTCTTCAAGGAAACCTCCTCTCTGCCCTGGTGGGACTGGGCACCAGGGGGAATGCACCCCCAGAAAAAGCCCTGCACGGTGGGAAATGGAGCTAAGAGGGCACAGAAAACAGTGCCCAAGGGCAGGTCCAGCAAGAACCAGCTGCAGCCTCCCCTCCCCCAGCAGCACCTGAACAGCACCTCAACTCCAAACTGCCTTTTGGCACTGATTGCCTCAACACATCAGACAGAGGCAAGCAGCTGCAGCTTGTGTCCTGGAGCACCTGGACATCTCTGCCAGGAGCTGGTCTGCTCAGAATTACAGAGGCCACACTCCAAATAATTTAAAGCTCCTCCAGTGGACAGAGACCCTGAACAAAGCCACCCAGGACCTGCACCCTGGTGTCCAAAGCCACCGCTTTGATTCTGCACAGCTTAAAATATAAAACTGGAGGTCAAGTGCACATGCAACTGAACTTCCATCCTGGTTCAGAGCCATAATGGACCTACTTCCAGGTCTGAAATATTTATTGGGTCTTCCAAAGCCTGCAGAGACGGACTGAGCTGACGGGCTGAAAGACGTGACTTCAGATTTGAAGATTTATGTTCCCAGGGGCAATCATTCACTCAACAGCATCCGTTATACAAGGCAGCGATGAGGAGCCACAGAGCGTGGCCGTGGGGAGGGATGCCATGCACGGAGAAGAAAAACAGCATAGAAGTCCTTCCCGACCGCTCCATCATTTAATTCCCCTCCAGCTAGTGACTTGTCATTGAAAGCCACCTCCTCGGGGAAGCGGTATGGACTGAGGACAAACACCAGGAACGACAAAAGATCCAGCAGCTCACTGGGAAGGGTTTTAGGAACAGGTTTATCAGGAGCTGTGACTCAAACCAGGAGCAGCAGCAGCAATGGCGCCATCTCAAGGAGGAATGCAGACCCTGGGCTGCTCCAGGCCCCCCGAGTCCTGCCGTGATGCTCCACGGTGCGGAACCGCTCAGTGGGGACACCCTCCGGCCCCCCGAGCCGGGCGCGAGCCCAGCGCAGCGCAGGGGGTGCCACCGCGCCGGTGCGACAGCAAAGCCACCAGCTGCCCACACACCAGGTGCCAAAATCAGGCCGGCCAGCAGCGGCAGAGCAGATCTGCCAGCGGGCTGTGCAGCCAGAGAGGCATCAGCAGGAGGGGATGGGAGGGACGAGCACTGTGCGACACGGATCCAGCCCAGCGCCTGGGCCCCGCGCCAGGTGAGTGGGTAAATCCAGGACTCACAGGGGGTCCTGGACCTCACCTTTTTCTGCAAGAGGAGAGCACCACGGGCCGGACTCCACCTAAGCACACAGCCACTGAAGACACAGGTTCTGGTAGGACTATACCTGTGGAGTCTATTAGAGACCCTGAAAAAACAGCAAGTGATTCAGCCAGCAGACACTGTACAACCATCCACCCATCCTTTCACTCAGTGCCCCAATGACAACTCCAGCCACTGTTCATCTGTTCCCCAGATTACCAGCTCAGCTCTGCCCTGATCTTCTGAAGCCCCACACCAATGCCCTCCAGCTCCAGAGGGACTTGCTGGGGGTGTTTAAGGTGTTTCTATCTCTGGACTGAGAAACTGCACCGCACACCAAATCGGGCTGCACCCTGCACAGTACATTTGCCTCCAGACAAGAACAAGCAGCCCGTGCCTTTCCTCTGACATGCAGGAGGATGGATGATTTCCCATCGCCCTGTAGTGCAGGTTTCACATGATGTGAAAGTGCTAGAGACACTGGCACAGGCTGCCCACCTCCCCCATCCCGGGAGTGCTCAAGGTCAGGCTGGACGGGGCCCTGAGCAACCTGGTCTGGTGGGAGATGTCCCTGCCCATGGCAGGGCTTGGACTGGATGACCTGTGAAGGTCCCTCCCAACCCAAACCACTCTGTGATTCTGTGAGTCCAACCACCACTGAGCACCAGATGCCCCCGCCGCACCTCCTGGACACACCACAATATTACAAAAGACTAATTTCTAAACAAGGTGTAGGCTCTTCTTTCGCTGCCCAAAGAGTCTTTGGCACTATAAACTGAATTTTCTACAATACCAAGGCAAGGTAACACTAAAATGAAACCAGAAGCACTCCAAACATCCTGGATGCTTCTGGAAGTCACATCAATGTCACCATACCTTGTCCACTGCAGATCTCAGACTTTCAAACAGATCATTATCTTCTAGGCCATGAGTGCCCTTTGCAGCCCAAGCTCCGGCTCAGCCCCCTGCGGCCGCCGTGCCGATGGGCGCTGCACAAGCCCAGCAGCCAGGAGCAAAGCAGTGACAGCTCCTCCCTGAAAACACCCAAACACTGCAAAATCTTACAGTGCGAGCCCACAGCAAAAGAGCCTGGAGGACAATGAGGCACCAGTCTGAGATGTGAATTCTCTTGAGAAAACCCCTGGCTTCCAGGCTTGGCCAAGCGAATTTTAGCTGAGAAGCAGCTGCCAGGTGAGAGGAGCGTGAGACAATTCAGGAAGGGCCAGGTTCTTCCAAGCAATTAGCAGTATCTACTGATTTGAAGCAGGGCTGGACACAGTAAAATGTGTGTACGGACAACCTCCTGGGACCTCTAGAAACAATTCACAGCTGGATACAAGCAGACATGGAATGGCACTGGGCCAATGAAGAGCAGTGGATGGGAGGAGGGTAGATGGCAACACAGAGAGCTGGTCTCAGCTCTCCAGCCCCCTCAGCACACCTTTGTGCCAGGGTCACTGCAACCTGGAGGCACAAAAGCCTCTGGCTCCTCAGCAGTCGCCCACCGGCCTGTGGAAGTGACACCTTTGCCAAGGTCAAAGCCCGGCAGCTCAGAGCCAACCTGCACAGCTGGCACTGCAGGAACCACGAGCCCCGCAACCAGCAGCACCACGACGGAAGTGGGCAAAGGAGAGCCCCCCTGGGCTCATGGCAAGACTGACAGACAAGCTTGGGGCAGCAGAGATGTTCAGATGATGTCTCTCGGCAGGTGAGTCCAGCCCCAGCCTCTCAGTCCAGCCGCTCCGATAAACAGCTCTGCCCACCCCACTCTCCCTGGCACAGCTCAGCACCTCGGTGCCGCCTGCACCCAGTGCGGGGCTGCGGACACCAACGCTCAAAGCCTCCGCACTGTGGAAGCCCAGCCGACCCCAGCAGCCCCAGGTGCTCTGCCAGAGCCAGCTCCTGCAGCACCCCAGGAGACGCACGGCTTGCACCTGGGGACAAGGGAGCTCATCACCCACAGCTCTAACTCTGCCAGATCCTCCAGACTCCCAAATGTTGCCACCTCTTGGGTGCTGCTATTCTTAACTTCTGTTCTGGGCAACAAACCTCTTCTCGGGAACATGAGACTGGGGAAGAAAACAGCAATGCATCCGTAAAAGCCAGAAGGAACAGACTCTTTGGCCAGCCAGCAACACAAGGTCCTTGAGGACAGAGAGGACAGCAGCCAAGTGCACACCACAGGCTCAAAGAAGAGCTGTACCACTTCTGGACCAAGCGCTGTCTCATTCACGTACCCTCCCCAGGCAGCCTGGGGCAAGATAACAGCCAACCAGCATAAAAGCAGCCATTTGCTCTTTTCAACCTCCACATTTGCCCATCCTGCATGAATTCCAGTCCCGCAGCCTCGTTGGACCCTCACCGCTTCTCAAGGTCAGAAAGCCACCGCCCGTCCCTCCATCTCCTGGCCATGCAGGTCCCAGCCCTCCCTCGCCCTGGCCACCAGCCACTTTGGCAGCTTGTGGCTTTCCAGCCACGGCCACCTAAAGACAAGAGGCCTTGGCTCTGACTCCATCCACCCCACAAGCGGCCCAGCCCAGCGCAGCCGCTCGCCCACCGGGATGCGAGCAGATCACGGCTCACTCACTCTCATCGGGGTTGGGCGAAGCGAGGATGGCGCTGTGCTTCCTCTTCACTTCCTCCACATTCTCTGAAATTTTATCAATGAACCCTCGAATTTCTTCCACCTGTAGAGACGGACAACAAGACAGGTCTCCTGTGAAAAGCCTGAACTTTTGGAAAGGGGAGGGATTATTCAATCCTATCCCAAAGCAGCTATGATGCACCCACATGACAGCAAACATCTTCCTGGACAAATATTTTCCAGCTGGATCCTCATGAAATCAAGACCTTCCACATCCCAGCAGGCCAGCTTTGCAATCACAGCAATGTAACACAGACTCTACGCCCGCTCCCCTTCGCGATGCACTGAGAAACATTTGGGGTTTATTTAAATTAGCATCAGATCTACAGATTCCCAGAGTCTGTGCCTCCGGCCCGGAGAACACTGCTGATGCTGCGTAAGCCAGGCTCGGCCTCAGCTCAGTCCCCCACGGCTCTTTGCTCCAGGGGCTGAGAAACCCAGTTTGACCATCACCAACAGACCAGGGCGGCCACATCTGCCAGTAAATCCAGGCTGGCATCTTCCCCACACCCCTGTTCCACAGGAGACACGGCGGCACCGCCGGGAGGGGGGACCCCCGCTTGTGACCTCTGCCTGCCGGGCTGCCCACCCTCCAGCTCCCCTTCTCCTTCAGCTCACACACCACTCTGTTCATCTTCCTCCATCTGCACATCAGACTTTTTTCTCCTTCCCCACTCCATTGCCTGCACAGACACATTTTAACACCCCCTACACACACGCCATGTGAAGGGTGTGCTAAAAATCTGCATGCAGATCTTACAGCCACCCACATGCCAAAGACAACCTCTTGTTTGTTAACGAGAGGCACAAAATTAAGAAATCGATGCCATGCAGAACACACTGCTCCACAGAGGTGCTTTCGGGAGAGGGCTGAGCGGGTCCGCGGGGCAGGCTGGGAGCTGCAGGGCTCACCCGCTGCGGCCAACCGGGCACCAGCCCCGCTCCCCACTGGTGTCTGCAGGAGGAACTGGAGCAGCAAAGCATCCACAGGGCCAGGTGGGACCGCGACCGCCCCGGGTCTGCGTGGAAGCCTGGTTCCTGCTCATCAGCGCGCTGAGCATAACCCCTGAGCACCAAGCACCAGCTGAGCAGCGTCAGCTGGGGCAGGACCGCCGTCCCCACCTCAGCCACTGCTCCCTACCCACAGTGGGAAGTTGTGCCACATCCCCCCAGCCTGCTCCAGTGCCAACAGAAAGGTCTGAACTGGCTTTAAAGCTGCACTGGAGAAACAAACTTCTCACCTGCTCAAAGAACTCATCCATGAAGCGGTCCCGGTCCACACTGACGGTGACTTCATCATCGTCATCACTGTCCTTCGCCTGCAACGATACAAAGAGAGGCATCAGCAGGTGCTGCCTGCAGAGTCTGCACCTCCATTTCAGAGCTCCTCAGGGGCATCTTCCCCTTCTCCTTTGCTCACTCGCTCCCAGGAGCCGGGGACAATGCCAGTCAAAGTGTGGGACATCCCAAGCCCTGCCACGCCACAGTGCTCTGGGGACACCAGAGAGGCAGTAGATGGGCCATCCCTAGAGACACTCAAGACCAAGAGAGCAGAGGACAGTCAGCTCCAGCAATAAAGGCACCAGACAAGACACCACTGCAGCAGCTACCACGCCACGTGGCCTCCTGTGCCAAGCGCAGAACAGGACCAAGGATATCTGTGCACTTACAGGGAGCTGGAGGGGGGAACTTCAGGAGCCACCCTCAGCTGTGCACAACGGCTCTGCAAACAGCAGCGAGGGGAACACGAGGGATGCTGCAACGGGAAAGTGTGAAGGACGCTGTGGTGAGAAAACACAAGGGATGCTGCGATGGGAGACCATGAGGGATGCTGCGGGGTGCAGGAAATACAGGAGAGAACACAAAATACAACAGAAGTAGTAAAGCCACAGCAGGCAAATGAGGGGTTGTCCTTGTCTGCAGCAGCATGGGTGTCACTGTCACCAGAGATGAAAACACCTCCCACCCCAGCGAGGCAGAGGATGCAAGCTCACAGGTGAAAGAAAAACTACAGTCCTCTGGATAAGGAGACATTTAAGAGATTATTATCCAAAGCAGATACATGATGGAGGGAAATGGAAAATTAATGAGGTAGAAAAGTTTCTTCTTATTCCATCTTCACCATAGAGAAGGAGCCAGGGGAATGGAGAAGATTTAAGAGCATGGACTGGCTCTGCTCATCTCATAATTGCCCCACATTGTGCAGATATTTGCAGGTCAAAGCACGCCCCCTTCACACTTAGCAGAGCTAGCCAATAGCCTCCAGAGGGATGCCTCTTATCCTCACACAAGTCAGATGAAATTCCTAGCCTTCCCCTCACCACTGTCCCTTCAACCCAGCCTGGGCACCCCTCGTGCACTTCACTTCGGTAACCGCCTCTTGAGAGGCTGATCCAGAGACCTGGAGACCCGAGAGCTGCCACGATCCCAGTGAAAGCCTCACCTTGAGGAGGAAAAGCAGATGTCCTGCTGCCCTGTTCCACCACTCTGGGGGCACAAAGAAGCCAGGAACTGAGGAATTGTCCATTTTGGTTACAGCAGGGCCCCCATGGCCTGGGCTCAGCAGGCAGGAGCTGCATGCACAGCCAGGCTGGGGCAGCAGCCCGGAACGGGTCGGTGTGCTGAGATTTTGATGGAGCTGGGCAAGATGAACCTGAGGATGGGCACCTAGAGCTTTCTCTTGCTTTCACAGAGGCAGGATGTGGCCATGAGCTCTATTACAGCCCTCCTGCACTCCGATGTCCTCTCCTTCCCCGTGTCCCCATGGCCACTGCCATCGCTGCTCCAGCCCTGCTCAAACCCCCCTTCGCAAAACAAAGGTTCCCACCCTCGAGTCCCAGCTCTGCTGACTGCATTGTTCACTCAGCTGGCACTCAAGCCCTGCTCTGCTGGCACAGTCACCGCTGGCTGTAAGCACAGGTGCATTTGGGCTCCACAAACGGACCCAGAGCAATGCTGACACCCCCTCCATTGCTCCTGGAGCAGCGCAGGCGCTTCCCGGGCATGCACAACATGTGAGTAGGAGGCCTCACCATCAAGGAGGTTAAAAGCATCATCTCCTAAAGCTAGGAAGGATGCCTGCATCAGATGGGTGTGTGCTACATAGGTGTAGCTAACATCCATGTTTGCATTTCAGTTTACACACCACTACAAATCCTGCTTGGTTTGTGCCATGCTTGATTTTAAGCATCAACTGTCTTTGACTGAGATAGGTGGTATCCAGAGCCCATCAGATGGTCAGTTATAGAACCACAGAATAGTTTGGGTTGAAAGGGACGTTCAGAGCTCATCCAGTGCCCCCCTGCCATGAGCAGGGACATCTTCAGCAGCTCAGGTTGCTCAGAGCCCCGTCCAGCCTGGCCTGGGATGTCTCCAGGGATGGTTCATCCACCACCTCTCTGGCCAACCTGGGCCAGGCTCTCACCACCCTCAGGGGCAACAATTTCTTCCTCATGCCCAGCCTGAATCTCCCTCCTGTAGTTTAAACCATCACCCCTTGTCCTGTCTCAACAGGCCCTGCTCAAAAGTCTGTCCCCATCTTTCTTATGGCACCTTTTAAGCACTGAAAGGCTGCACTAAGGTCTCCCCAGAGCTTCTCTTCTCAGTTGAACACCCCAACTCTCTCAGCCTGTCCTCCCAGCAGAGCTGATCCAGCCTCGGATCATTTCTGTGGCTCCTCTGGCCCCTCTCCAGCAGGTCCATGTGTGTCCTGTGCTGAGGACCCAGAGCTGGGCCAGCACTGCAGGGGTCTCACAGAGCGGGGCAGAGGGGCAGAATCCCTCCTCTCCACCTGCTGGCTGTGCTGCTTTTGATGTATCCCAGGGTACAATTTGCCTTATCCAGCAGGGACTGAGGGACGTTTTGCCAGCACATGCAAAGGGGCACGGTTTCTGCCCACCTTGTGCCGGCGTTATCCCAAACAGCACGAGCCGTCACAAACTCTCAGCTACACCCCTGCCAGGACCTTATAAATACATAAGCCAACAGATCCTGGGGACACAAGTCATAAGTGATAGAAGATGCAGCTGCCAACACAAACGGACACACGTACCCCCAGGTCACAGCATCCTCCTTCCCACTGCCCTGCCAGCCTCCCCGTGTCAGTGACAAGGATGTCCCCAACGGCCCCCACAGCCAGTGGACTCCGCATGTGGGATTTCAGCTGTGGGGTGTCTCCATCAGCTCAGTGCCACTGTGAGGCTGCTGGGTGGTAGGCTGTGTTTCAAGGAGATTTCAGAGGAAAACAGGGCTGTTATTCCAGTTGACCTCTGGAACCTGTCGTACCACTCCTCTTCTGTGCTCCTTCCAGCTCTGCTGACTCCAGCTCTGTGCCACGATGCTTTCCCCTAGGCCAGAACCCAAGTGTCTCCTGGGCTGCATCACCAGCAGCGTGGGCAGCAGGTGGAGGGAGGGGATGCTCCCCCTCTGCTCTGCTCTCCTGGGACCCCCAGAGCACCGAGTCCAGCTCTGGGTCCCCAGCACAAGACAACAGTTTTAAACTGAACAAGAATGGGTTAGGTTGGACATGGGGAAGAAATGCTGCACGGTGAGGGTGGTGAGACCCTGGCACAGGCTGCCCAGAGAAGCTGTGGGTGCCCCATCCCTGGAAGTGTTCAAGGTCAGGCTGGACGGGGCTCTGAGCAACCTGGTCTGGTGGGAGATGTCCCTGCCCATGGCAGGGCTTGGACTGGATGGTCTGTGAAGGTCCCTCCCAACACAAACCACTCTGTGATCCTACAAAAGCCCTTCCCAGGGCCAGCAGGACGGGAAACACCAGCCAGTCTCTGCAGTCCTGCACAGGAAAATGCATCTCCATCACAGCTTCCTCTGAGACTATCCAGCTTTTCTTGCCTTCATTCTGGGAAGATCTTAATTTGCAGGAATTTCTGAAGCTTGCGAGGAAAGCATTCCCCATCACTAATTTTAAACACAGACTTTCACTGTAACCACAAAGGCCAGAGACTACCGGCAGCAGAGGAAGGGCAGCAGGTCAGCGTGCCACCAGCCAAGATGCCCCATCTCCTTGTCACCTCTTGCCCACCCTTTCCACATCCCAAACAGTCCCGGTTCATTGCACTCAGGATGCCACGTTGCTGCTTAGTTCCATTCCTGCTGCCCGCTGCACCGTGCCGTCTATCAGACCCAGAAACCCCAGAGGAAGGCAACCCACCGCCAGGGAGAGGGTTTTAGCCAAACCCACGTGCAGCCCTGTTGGAGGCACTTCTATTTTCCAGGCAGGTCACCCCCCGGGTGCAGCAGAGCACTGATGCACAGGCGGGGCGATGGTTATTTAGGGCAGGCACTGAATGCGGCGCTGCCCTGCTGCGTGCAGAGAGCGGCACAAAAGCCTGGCCAGAAACCCTGAGAAAAGGAAATTGCAAGGATGGAGCCTGCTGGTCAGGAGGGCACGTGCCACTCCGGGCTGGAGAAGGGCACCATCTGTCCAACCCGTCACTGGAACTACCCTCCACGCCACATCGCCTCTGACACACGGCGTCAGGCTGATCCGCGGCCCCGCCGCTCCCCACCTGACACCCCACGTGGGGGCGGTGGCAGCGGCTGCGGGGCCATCTGGGACCCGAAGGGCAGGAGATGCCACCGGGCAGGCACAGCTCCCCAGGATGCAGAGCACCAAAGGATCATCTGCTCACAGCACCTCGCACCGTGCCAGGGCTTGGTGCAGGCACAACGCCGCCCCCACAGGCACGCTCACCCCAGGCTTCAAGTGTCTTCCCATACACGGCTGCCAAAGCAGAAACAAAACAAAAACACCTTTCCTAAGGAAACCTAAAGTGTCCACCAAGCTGACAGCACTTTGGCTCCACACATCCCAGCTGTGAGCATCCCAGGTTTCCAAAGCCACACGGAAAGCCCCAGTCTAGGTCAAAGCTACCCGCTGGCACTGCTCAGCACAAGCAGCAAACAATTCACAGCCTTCAAAAGCCCAGGCGTGCTTGCCAGCGACAGGCAAGGGGCACACAGCCCCAATGCCATGCAAGGACACTGGGCACGCCATCCTCCCAGTGCTTCTTGGCTGCATCCCCTGGGCACACCTGACACATTGCAACCTTGGGCAGCAAAGGCTGCCCCGAGTCTCCTTACAGGGAGAACGGAAACAGAGCCAGAGCAAAGCGCTGCAAGTCTAAGTGCCTTAAGTGAGATTAGCTTTAAAACCAGCTTACAGCAGGCGATGAGCACAAGTTAATTAACACAACCAGTCAGCAAGCAGCTCTGCTGCCCTGCAGCTTTGGTGGCTCACCGCTGCTGCTCATACAGGGACCACAGGACCACTGCTGCGTCACAGGGAGCGGCTGCTCTGCCACAGGCACGTCTGGAGAAGAACAGGAGGGGTTTGATCAGCCTCTCTTGACACCTGCTCCTGCCTTGGGGACATTCAGGCAGCACTAGGGACCCGGGTTCAACAGGCTTTGGGCCCCCACGCAGGGTAGGTGAAGATAACCTGTCTCCCAGAGGCTTAACTCTCCAGCCCGCTGGGGGCCGAGCAGCGGGCAGTGGAGATGGCTCTGGGAGCTGCTGAGCGCGGGGAGCGGGATGGGGAGGGCAGGTCAGCCCGAGCTCCTCCAGCATCTTTCGAGGTCTCACAGGGTTAAATGTGGCCCTGCACAAGGGCTGAAAGCCCAAGAGGAGGCAGAGCAGAGCTGGGACACCCTCCCCAGCAAAGCCAAGCAGCAGACAGGAAGATGGGTCTGGAGCCCCGGAGCATCCCAGCAATGTGGGTCTTGCAACCAGCACATCACTAATACAGTCATTATCGAGCACATTACATCCCTCCGTTTCAAACCAGCTCTGTTCCCGCTGCAGGTGCTTTCTGGAAGATGGCAGAGGAGCACAAACCAAGGGAAAAGACTCAAAGACTGCTCTCCTCCAGAAAGCAAGAGGCAGGAGGCAGGGCGAGCTGCGGCAGGGCGTAAAGACATCTCTATTATCTCAGCAGCGGCTACACTCAGGCTTTAGCTCCTGCCCTCTTCAGTTAGCATTGCAGATGCATTTGACCATGTCCGGATGCATCTGCAGAGCTGGTACAGGCAGCAGAGCCGTGCCAGGGAAGAGGAGCGACGGGCCCAGCTGCGCCGGGCACCTCTGCACCCCAGGGGACCGCACCGACCCCTCGGCTCATCCCTCCACCAAGCCGTGCCAGCAGCACCCACAACGGCGCTAGCTGGGAAACACAGCGAGCCCCAGCCCCCCAGCCCCCACACGCTGCCTCCCATCCCCACTGGAGACAAGGCAGAGCTTCTCAAAAGCAGAAGGAAAGGAAAAGGCTGTAACAGCTGCTACCCGCCTTGTAGGGACAATTAAGTTAAGGAAAAGAAAGGCCTCATCCCTAAAAGATGCAGCATGCTGCTTGCCAGTTATACTTCCAGGCTGAATCTGTGCGTTTTTTTTATTTACCGGACACCTCCATACCGATCTGCCCAGCCATCTGGCCTCGACTTTCTTTGCAAAATGACGGTCCTTTCTGTACAGAAATCAAAGCAGCCCGTGGGATGTACAACACAAGGCTGCTCAGCGGGGGGATGCTTGCGGCCAGGACCGCAGACCCACACGGACACGTGGGTCCAACACCGGTTGCCTTGTTCCCTGTGTCCAAGCCCAGAGCGCGGGGCGCGGGGCTGGGGGCAGGGAGAGCTCCAGCGGCAGCTCCCTCCCCGCGGCCCCGCACGCAGCGGCGCACGTCAGCGAGGAGGACGAGGTCAGAATAACTCAGCAGCGAGCGGCACCGACATCTCTTCTCAGCCATCTTAAAAAGCCTACAGGACACGTAGCAAAGCGTCTGGTCTGGCTGCCCGGGTTTCTGGGAACAGCCCAGCCCAGCTCCACGATGCTCGGCAGCAGCAAAGCAGCTCACTGCAGTTTTGTTGCTGAAGCTTCATGTGAACCAGGCCCAAAGCACCCGCAGGGTCCCTGACCCACCAAACTACCACCACCCTCACCCCAGGAGGCTGCACTAACCCTTCACTCCTCAGGGTTTCCTGGAGTGTTTCAGGGCAGCCAAACCAAGGCTCCTCAGGAGCACGGAGGCAGAAGTCCCGCTCTGGAGGTGGTGCCATGGCTGGGGACCAGGACAGCCAGGGAGAGAGCCCTGGGGAACTGAACCACCCGAGGACACTCATTATCTACAGTCACAGTTTAAGCGTTTTTTTGCAGACTACATATATAGCACAGCTATGCAGCATAATAAACTGGGTATTTTATAGCACACAGGCCTCAGTTCAGCTACGACCAATTCCAATATTCACTAAAGTAGGCCACGCTTCCCACTAACAACGTTTTGATGAATAGAAGTTCAAAGCGTAAATGACTTTAGCATTTGGCAACATCTGTGCGAGTCAGGAGGCATTTCCAATGTACGACACTAGCAGTGCAAGGGACAACAAGATTTCCAAGAGTTCTGTTCTTAGGTGTTGGCTTTCATCGCTGCAGAATTACGTTACCGACCACTGGCATGAAGCACAAGCCTTTTATCAGAGCTGTGGTCAACTCTTAAACTCAGTTTTAGAAGCAGGCAGGTAAAATTCCACTTAGCTATTAAGAACAAATGTCAGAGGTGACAGCAGTGCCACCAGTCCTGAGAGGGCAAGGAGCTGAGCTCACTGACCTCTAGGACACGGACAGCACTGTGATCTCCTGGAAAGTCATCAGTACTTTACAGTCAATACTTTACAAATTTGCAATCACGGCTAAAGAATAATTTGGGTGAAAAACGGCAGACAAATTTAATTCATCTGAAATTAATTTCTTAATGTCCTCTGATGATGGCACCATGTTACAGCTTCACGCGTGCAGCAGCGGTGCTGCGGCCACAGCGCTCGTCCATCCTCTCCACCCCAGCCCACACCGACCAAGGTCAGCACTCAGTTTTCTGCCAGGACCACCACCACGACTCGGTCTCTACAAGCGCTCTATGACTGCGATGCTCACCAGTGACCACGGGGTCTGTCCTAGGAAGCTGTTGGTGAAAGAGAAGGAAAGCCTCAGGGAGAGGAGGTGACACAGGCAGTTCCCATGGCCCATGTCACCAGAAGAGGATCAACATGTGAAAATCAAGGCGGTCCAAAAAATGTTTATCCTTCAATCAGACTGCGCTAGCCACAAACAGATACTCATGGAATGTGTTGAGTTGGAAGCGACCTTCAAAGACTCTCCAGCCCAATCCCGCTGCCGTGGGCAGGGACATCTTCTGCTGGACCGGGTTGCTCAAACGGTCACAAATGCTCAAACGTGGGAATGACTTTTCTTGGTGCTCTTGGCCACACCATGCAAAGGAAACACGGCACCACCCAAGTGAGACACCAACCCTCCCAGAAGGCAAATATGAAATGTCTTCTGGAAATCAAAACAAACGGTCGTTTCATACACCACAAAGTCTGACAGGACTTGATGGAAGATCTGAAAGCAATAGCAGAAAAAAAGGAAGACTTAAAACTAGCAAATCCACAGCAGACGTCACAGAAGTACTGCATGGCGGGACGTGGTCACGGCCAGCAGCGAGCTCCCAAAAACTCACTGCACAATGTGAGCAGAAGACTTTTTTTAAATCATGTTTTTAGTTACTTCCCATGGAAAGAAACCCAGGTCTGCAAGTATCCACTAGAAATGGAAATACTGCACTATTAACGCAAAGCTCGGTCTCATCTAACAGCAGATTTTGACATCAGGCAGCCCAGGTTTGCCCCCAGGCCTGGTGGTGAACGTTGAGGTGCCGGTGGATGCCAGAAGAGCAGGCAGCAGGGAAGATGAACCTTCTGCAACGGCAGAACAGTGGCCTAAGAACAAATGAACATAAATAATGTGGGCACAAGATTTAGAATTTTACAACACAGTCAGGATTCAATCAAGTGGAAGATGTCCCTGCTTGTGGCAATGGGCTTGGATCTTTGAAGGTCTTTTCCAAAGCAAATCATTTAACAATTCAATAACCATCATCCTGCAACAACTGTCCAATGGCAGCAGGGACAAGCAACTTCTCTACAAGTCTTGACAAGGCTATGAAACGGGTCAAGGAGGTGACAAGGTCTGGAACGCAGCCGCCCACACACAGCACCGGTCCCAACCTCCCAGGGACCCGGACCAGCCCTCCTGACGGGCAGTGCCAGCACCCCTGCCAACCGAGGTGAAGCTTTCCCTCAGCCTGACCTCTCCGTGGCTGCTGTAGCAGAAGGATTTCCCGTTCTCTGGATGCCCACAAGGACAGTTCTTGGCCAGCAATCAGCAGAGCCCTGTGCTCCACTCACTGCTTCCAAGGCTCCTGCAAAAGGTGATGGAGGAAGAGAACCTCCCACCAGAGGAGAGGGCTGTACAGAGGTATCTCCTGCACCTCCACTGGAAATGCTGAGTACCACCCTGAAGAAGGCTGAAAGTTGCTTCAGGACACTTCTCATGTGGGACCTGAGCACTTGGTATCTGCTTGTATTCAAGGCAGCTTAAAGAAAAGCAAATAAAACATCTATGTATAAAACTCAAACTCAATCAAACTAAATGAAATTAGTTTTCAGCTCAAGAAAAGATGACCACCAAAATTAAAGTTGATTCACAGTGGTTTTCTTATCATAGCCCACATCCAAGGACACCTGGTTCGGCCAGTCACCTGGAGCTGCTCACAGGGTCAGCAACAGTCCTACAGATTTGAGGTCTTGAAGAAACTTTCTTCCTGATGTGACCTGCTGGCCTTCAGGCAGAGCAGTGTGGAAAAGGGGCTGGAGAAGTGCGATGCCTACAGCCTTCTGAAGGAATGGCAGCAGGGTGCCTCGGGCTTCACAAAATCACCTCCCAAATACCACCACATCAAAAGACATTGGTTGCATCACAAGGGCGACCAGCAGGTGGAGGGAGGGGATGCTCCCCCTCTGCTCTGCTCTCCTGGGACCCCCAGAGCACCGAGTCCAGCTCTGGGTCCCCAGCACAAGACGGACACGGACCTGGCAGAGGGGGCCAGAGGAGCCGCTGAAACGGTCCAAGGGCTGGAACAGCTCTGCCCTGGAGAGAGGCTGAGAGAGCTGGGGGGTGCAGCCTGGAGAAGGCCCCAGGGAGACCTTGTGGTGGACCCTTAGTACTTAAATGGGGGCTATGGGAAAGATGGAGAGAGTTTTGAGCAGGGCCTGCAGTGACAGGACAGGGCGCAACAAGTCTTAAGCTGAAAACCTAAGTTTTAAACTGAGGGTAGGTTTAGGTTGGACATGGGGAAGAAATGCTGCACGGTGAGGGTGGTGAGACCCTGGCACAGGCTGCCCAGAGAAGCTGTGGGTGCCCCATCCTGGAAGTGTTCAAGGTCAGGCTGGACGGGGCTCTGAGCAACCTGGTCTGGTGGGAGATGTCCCTGCCCGTGGCAGGGGGGTTGGACCGGATATCTCTGAAGGTTCCTTCCAAACCACTCTGCAAGCCCATGCCACACCGCATGGCACAGCCTGTCCTCTGTTCACAGCCATCAGTCTGCTCCCTCATTTGGGGGACAAGGCAGTACCCACATTCCAGACACCAGCCCTGCTGGCACGGGCAGAGACGCAGGCAGAGGTGCAGGCAGCCTGGGCACATCGCCCCTGCCCTCTCCTGCTGCCCTCCAGCTCAGCAAAACTTTCTGCTCCTTGTGCTCGCAGCGTTGTCTTGTTCTATATTTTTCTAAGACAATCCTGTTGGCTTTATGCCTGGTCTGGTCCAGACACAGCATCACTCTGTTTCTGTTTCTGTCCTTCTCCACTCACCTTCCCCACCCCACGTGTCTCCTCTCAGGATCATCCCGCTGGCACCGCGCTCCAAGGACATCCAGCCACCCCTTGCCGCAGGTTTGCTCAGGTCCCCCCCGCCTGCCCCGAGCCAAGGCGTTACCGCACGCCGCCTTCCCGGGTCTTCCACTCGGGCTCACTCTCCTCCTTTTTGCTAATATACGTAATTTTCTGGAAGTAGCAATTTATCACAGTACTTAGCTTAATGAGCCTTACTGTACATGTTCTGCCTGTAGTGATAATTTTGCATATTTCCTGAGAAATCTTGTTAACAGGGAGATACATAGCAAAACAAACATTTGTATAGCTTCCGAGCAGCTCACACAAAGACAAAGACACTTGCAATTAAAACAATGGGAACTAGTCTAAACCCCTTTGGCTCGAGCCCTTTTAGACACCCGGTGCGCAGCCAACATACGCAGCTTGCGAACACAACGTCTCATTACTCGTCGGTTCTGACAGCGTGGCACTGGGTTCCAGGAGGCAAAGAGTATTTCTGCATTCAGGTCGACTGCAGTGTGACCACCAAGCCCCGACCACACAGACCCTGAGCTCCCCAGCAGACACCAGGTGGCCTGGTGTCCCCCCGAGGCCGGTGCCAGCGCAGGCTGAGCCTGCCTGTCCCCCAGCCCCGTCCATCACCCCGCTCCCTGCGGGGTGTCGATCCGCACTGCTGACCCCAGTCTTCTCCCAGGGTGGGGACACTAAACATTGTCTGGAGACAACCTAGAGAGTGGGCTTTGTATGCTGCTGTGTCTAAAGCACATCAAGGGGTCTTCCCCATTTGAAGTTTTCTTTGGCTTGCTCTGCATGCCCACTGCTGCTAACAACATCCCCGCAGCACGGGGACACCTGGGACCCCACAACTGCTGGGGAGCAGAAGAACGTCTCAGATGGAGACCATGCAAGGCAGGTGCTGTGGGCTTGTTCACGTCACCTCTGTCATCTTCTGCCGTTCCCAGCTGACAGGCCTGGCAGACCCCAGGGAGGAAGGACCCACCTGAGCCTCACCCTGTCCCACCCTCCAGGACCACGAGGGAACAGGCGAAGCAGCGTCCCTGCCCAAGAGACGCACCCTCGTGTGGGGAGATGCTCGGGCCAGGCCTTCCCCGTGGTGCTCGGCCTTTCCCAGCAGCTTTGCGCCTTCCAGCCCCCAGAAAATCAGCTTTTCAGCATCACTACCCACCCCACCAACTACAGCCAGACAACACGGATCCGCCGGCTGTCACCCGGCACGTGACAGCCCCAGCCCCCTGAAGGGTGAGGGAAGACGTGAAGCTGAATTATTTACGTGACCCTTTTGGTTGAACAGAAGAGCTTGAAACCATGGCGGGTAACCAAGAGGGTCAAAAAAGGAAAGGGAGACAGCATTTAAATAAGCAAATATGTCCATATCCAGGGTCACCAGGGACTCTGGCACCCGGGGTGGGGGACTACCTCCAGAAAAGCCCCACTACTGAAAAGGAGATCAACAAGACTTAACTCCTGCTGCAAACAGCAACTTTTGTTGACTTTACATTTGTGTACCCAAGAGAGAAATCATCAGCGGGAGCAGCACGGGACCGTTAAGGAGCGGGGATGGAGCGAGGTCTGGCTGAGCGCTCCTGCGGGGCCGCGCTGCAGATCTCGGCTGCCGCAGGCGGGAAGAGGGTGGATCCGCGGAGCCAGACCCGCGGCGACCTCGCGTTCTCTCTCCTTTTATTTTTAACGCACACCTCCCCGCAACTCCCACGGGCAGGAGGCAGCAGGAACAGTGGCGCAGGCAGGAGCGGGGGTTTGGGCCGGCTGGGGGGACGGCAGCGCCGTGCACAGGGACATCGCTGGAGAAAGGCGCTGAAAACCACTGCCAGAGGGGAGCGACGGGCGCAGGAGGAAGGGACCCCGCAAAACCATTTCCACCATTTCTGCAAGCTGGAGACACGCAAAAGCAGATCTGGTTTTGCACCCATGGCGTGGTTTGGGAAATGGCTCCTTCCTCAAAAACAAGGTATGATGAGAAACTAAAGCTCGACATCAAATAAAGAGCAACTCTTCAAACCCTGGAGAGATTATTCTCAATTAACACTCACTTGAGCAAGACAAGCTTTTAGACTCAATGGGAAGGTCACCAGAAACATGGCCATCACTTTATACACTTGCTTTGTTGCAAGCAATCACTGAGACTTCAGTCCTACAAACACCTCCATGCCCACACAGTCTTAGACGGACAAGCAGTCCCATCCCCGAAGGTTTGTGCTAGGGGCAAAGGGCAGTCTCCAGGTCCAGGCTGTCCTGCTCTTGTCACCACCTGGAGAAGGTCCTTCTCACGCTGGGGAAGCTTCTGCCAGCACTGAAACGTGCCAGGCCTGGACGCTGTCCCACCAGCACGGTGGTCTTGCCAAACCTCTCCCCACAGCGCCCGATCTCAGGATCTGGGCAGTGTCCACCCCAGTATCTCAAGAACACTTCCATCGTGTAATTGCAAGATCAAACATCAGGCGAGCACTGCCTGGCAGGGAATGGGGAGAGGATCTGTCAACAGAAAAATGTCTCTCCCAGTCCAATTAGAGCCCAGCAACTGCTACAGTCACCAAAAATCAATAACTATTGGAAATTCTTCTGATTTGCTGTATGAAATGTTGACAGCAGAGTCCCATCCTCCCAAAATCACCCAGCCACTTGTTTCTTAATGGTCAGTAATGCCAAGTGCATGGGCTTCCTCCACCAACCCTGACCTGAACCATCGGGGTCCACCCAGCCACTGACCCCTCACAGGCCTCAGAGCTCCTGAGCACCGTCTCACCACTTCAGCAATGGGGAACCAGTGCAGGGAACTGAGCCCTGCAGGAAACAGGACACAGTGGTACCAGGAACTGCAAAATGCCTCTTTCATGGCATGCTTGACATCTTCATCAATGACAGACAGTGGGATCAAAGGCACCCTCAGCAAGTTTGCAGGTGACATGGAGCTGAGTGGGGTAGTCAATACGCTGGAGGGAAGGGGTGACATCGAGAGGGACCTGGACAGGATGGATGGATGGATGGATGGAGAGCAGCCCTGCAGAGAAGAACTGGAAATACTAGTGGGTGACAAATAGGACATGAACCAGCAATGTGTGCTTGCAGCCCAGAAAGCCAAGCGTCTCCTGGGCTGCATCACCAGCAGCGTGGGCAGCAGGTCGAGGGAGGGGATGCTCCCCCTCTGCTCTGCTCGCCTGGGACCCCCAGAGCACCGAGTCCAGCTCTGGGTCCCCAGCACAAGACGGACACGGACCTGGCAGAGGGGGCCAGAGGAGCCGCTGAAACGGTCCAAGGGCTGGAACAGCTCTGCCCTGGAGAGAGGCTGAGAGAGCTGGGGGGTGCAGCCTGGAGAAGGCTCCAGGGAGACCTTGTGGTGGACCCTTAGTACTTAAATGGGGGCTATGGGAAAGATGGAGAGAGTTTTGACCAGGGCCTGCAGTGACGGGACAAGGGACAAGAGTTTTAAATTGAACAAGAATGGGGTTAATTTGGACATAGGGAAGAAATGCTGCACGGTGAGGGTGGTGAGACCCTGGCACAGGCTGCCCAGAGAAGCTGTGGGTGCCCCATCCCTGGAAGTGTGCAAGGTCAGGCTGGACTAGATGATCTTTGAAGGTTCCTTGCAACTCAAACCACTGTGATCCTATGACACTTGCACATCCCCCTCATCTCCTCATGCTCCCTCTGAAAACACCATTCATAATATTTAACCATTTGGACTTGTCTCACGCCCTGGAACTCCCCACGTCTCACCCAAACGGAGCTGTCACCTCCCAGACACGACAGAGCAGCGTGGGACCCTCACAGAGCCTAAAGACATTTTAGGTGCATGGAGCACAAGGAGAAGCAGCTTAGAAACTGTCTCAAGAGCAAAATAAACTATTTTTCAGATGATTTTTACCCCATCCCTGCTCTGCCGCCAACACTGCACAGAGACAACCGCAGCAGGGGGGGCAGCTTCTGGGGGTTTCAGGGATCGGGCTCCAGCACCACTACAGATGGGGAAGAACCACCACCCGTGGCCAGAGCCACAGCACAGGAGCAGCGGAGAGCAGAGCTCGGCTGGTCTGCTCCAGGCGTCCTCCATGGCCAGTCCCCGGCTGCTCCTCCACAACAAGAGGACATTTTTCAGCCATAAGCTGAATTTCCTGTCCCTGGTTCAGAGCAGGTCTGGGGGCACCACCGCCCCAGGGCGCCAGAGGAGCTCCAGTGAGTTTGAACACAACCAGAGCGCCAAGGTTCAAAAAAGACACAGCATTAGCATTTTGAATTTCAAGTACTGTTTTAAAAATCCCATTAAGACATGAAGCTCTTGTTTTGCACAGCAGCAAAAGCCCTGCATCCCCTCCTCAGCTCCAATAAAGCCATCTCTCTCTTTTTTTTCTTTTTAAATTCTTCTTTTCTATCATCCCTGGCAGAATTTAGACAAGATATCAAAACAGGAGGAAGCTGGCCCAGGCTATTATGAGGCTGGCTACTTGCAGCACAGAAAAAACAAGCCCAAACGTTCCCGACACTCCATCCACTGCAGCATCTCGCTCCTCCCAGGTGACCGCCACCACCGGGGCTGTAAATCCACGTTTCCCACGCGCTGCCCCGCAGCCCTGCCAGGCTCGGACCCAGCACGGACACCCGCTCAGCGCCGGGGCACCCGGATGCTCCAAAGCAAACCTCCGTCCCCAGGAGCCCCCGATGCAGCAGGGAGGCCCGAGGAGGATGCTGCGCCCGGGGGCTGCGCAGCCCTTCAGCAGTCGGCTGATGAATAAGGAACAGCAACAGCAATGAAGCAAAAACGCACTTAATTTTTCTTGAGACATATTTAAAGGAATGGAGAGATTTTAAAATACTCTACAGCATCACTTCTCAGCCAGCATCGGCTGCCAAGAGGACATTCACAGGGCTGGTTTTTACTATTATTATTAAAAAGCCTGTTTTCCAATCCCGTTTCACAGCCTGCGCTGTCAGTGGAGAAAGAGCCCCCTGTTTGGGTGCTTTCCAGGCGCGATGGCTGGGGGGGTGCAGTTCTTTATATAGTCCCTTCCTCCTCCAGCATTGACAGCCACCCCCTCGGCCCCTTGCTGGCGTCACCCCAGCTCTGTCCTCCTGACGTTTTCCAGACCGAGCCAAACTCTCTGCTGAAGCAATTTAAACAGGGTTTCTGCAGAGACTGGCCAGCCTGGGCACCCACGGTCACCCCCGCTACCCCTCGCTCCACATCTGGGTCACCCCCCTGGGATGGAGCACTGATGGACACAGCTGAGCCCCCACTCGCCTCCCTCTCCACGCAGCCCCCAGTTCACCCCCCAGTCGGCTTGGCAGACCCAATCGTGAAGAAATTGGATAAACAAAAAACAAAAAACAAGAAAAAGCAGCAAAGCAAGTGGCAACGTGATGGCACGAGACAGGAGGCTGGATGCTGGAGCAGCACCCTGGGATTTCAGGCTCTCACACCCCCGGGCATCCCCGCTGTCCCCCACACGCTGCAGAGCACCTCCCAGCACCAGGTGAGCCGGGGTACCCCGGGGTCCTGGTGACCACCCGGGCAGTGCCACCAGCGCAGACCCTGGCAGGCAAAGGGACAGGCAGCAAAGGGGCAGCGAGGGGCTCTGCCACGGCACCCACTGAAGCTGCGGGCTGTGCTCCACCACCCCAAGTCCCCATTACCCACAGGGGGTCTCCGAGGGCCCTACCAGCGGGACAGAGCGCGGGTGCCACTGGGCCCGCGCTCTCCCCTGGGACCGGCTCCAGCGGCAGACGGTACCCGATGCCCCCGCCACCCCCACGGTCACACCCGCGGCCTCAGCAGGACCCCCGGGTCACGGCATCGGGCGCCCAGCGGCCGTTTGCGGTGGCAGCGGGGGCAGCGGGGGCAGCGGGCAGCGGGGGCAGGGACCCGCGGGCACCGGCCGTGTCCCCCCGGCGAAGCAGCACCCAAGGGCTGCGCGCCCCGGCTCTTCCCAGGCCGGATGACATCAGCAGAGCCGGCAGCATGAAAAAGCAAAACGGGTGCAGAGCGGGGCGGCCGGGGGGAGAAACGGCCCCGGGGGGCACCGGCACGGGCAGGGCCCGGCTGCCCGCGGGGCACCCCTGCCCGCAGCATCCCCGCCGGGCGCTGCCCTCCCTGCTCCGCATAAAAATTAACAGTTTATTTTCTCCTTTTTCAGCCGGCAGGGCCCCGGGCAGCCGGTCACCCGGTGCCGGGCCGACGGGGTCCCCTGGGGCAGCGCCCGCGGCTCACACCGGCCGCCCGGGAACCGGGGGGAACCGGAGCGGCCCGCGGGGAGGATGAGGGGCGGCCCGCAGAACCCCGCTCCGGCCCCCCGGGGGGTGTCTCACCTCGGCCCCGCTCCCCCCACCCAGCCCCCCCGGCGCCGCCGCTCGGGGCACGCTGGTCCCAGCTCGGGCGGGGCGCGGCGGCGCCGGGCGGTCCCCAGGCAGGGGCAGCGGCGATGCCCGCACCCCGCACCCCCGCGGCCGGCGCCCCCACTCACGGCGCGCAGCTCCCCGGTCCGGTCCTTCATCCTGCCCGGCCGCCGCTGGCTCCGGCCGCCGCGCGGGGGAGGGGCGGGCGCGGCACATGCGCGGAGCGGAGCGGGGGAGACGCGGAGGGCGCTGCCGGGGGGGGGGGCACACCTCGGGGTTCTTGGGGCCTCACACCGCGGCAGGTGGGGAATGGGGAGCAGGGATGACACCGACGAGGGGGCACAGCTGGGGAGGACACACCTGCGGGGGGCGAATTGGGGGGAGTCACCGCGGGGGGTCACGCAGGGTCTCACACCGGGGAGGATCAACACTGGGAGGAGCTAATGGAGGCTCACACCTGGGGAGGTCGCGCCAGAGCAGTCATCGTAGAGGGGGCTCCAGCGGGGAAGCACATGGGGTCTTACAGCCAAGGGGGGCAGACCTGGGGAGGCAGAGGGGTGGGGTCACACTGGGAGAGGCGCATCTGGGGGAGCTACAGGCGAGGGGTTCGCACTTGGGAATAACATCTGGGGCAGATCACATCTGGGGCTCACACTCGGGACTCAGCTGGGGGGGTCACACCTCGGGGACATCGCGTCAGGACACACAGCGGGGCAGCCCGAGCGCGGGGTCATGCCCGGGGGTCCCCAGGGCAGCCAGGAGCGCAGGGGCTGGCAGACACCAGTTTGGGGCCCGCAGCAGGAGGGGGTCACACTGACAGGGGTGTGGGGACACGTCCACTCTGGGGGACCTCAGCCCTGGGCTCACAGGTGCAGTGAGGTGCCAACAGGGCTCAAGGTGGTGGTGCCACTTTGCTGCTTTGGGGGGACCTGGCGGTGTCAGGGACACACGCCTGTGCCCCCTTTCCCAGGGACCTCCCCAGCCTGTGCCTGCGGGTTCCTGTGTGTCCTGTGGCTGCCCTGGGGCCAGCAGGTCCAGGTTCAGGGCCACTGGCTGCAGCTCCAGCAGCCCTGGACGTGTCCAGCATCCCCGGGGTGCCCAGTGCTGCGGAGCAGCTGGTGCAGAGGCTCAGGTCTTCTCCTCCCAGCGCTCCTGTGCCAGGGAGAAGCTTCAGAACCACCAGTGCTCTGCACAGACAGCCTTCAGTGTCCTAAACCAGGCAGGTTAGGTTCAACAGAAATGTCCCAGCAAAAGCCTGCTCCTGTTCCCAGGGAAACATCCAGCCATCAAAACTCAGTGTCTTGACAAAGACCTCTTCCCCATGGTCCTCCAGGTTCACACACTGAGCAGATCATCCCTGGAACTGGACCTACATCTTGATGAGAAATGGCCTGAGCAAACCCTGCCCAGGTTTGAATGTTTCCATAGAAAAATTAAGATGCCCAGATTGAACATTCATGGGACCCCAACTGATTTTAGAAAATGAAAAATGCCAAGATGCCATTTGCCAAGCAAACCGTTGTGGGATGTGACATGAAGGAGCATCAGCTGGCTGGGAGATGCCACGTGCTCATGTCACAGGAGATGTTCAGAGACGGGCTCAGCCCGGGGCTCCCAATGTGCCTGGCAGGGACATGGCTGCAGGACGAGGGCCTGGGGTTTGGGGGCACAGCAGGGCTCCCCTCATGCTGCTGCACCACCTCTGCTGCAGATGAATGTGGTGTCAGTCACTTTTAGCAGTTCTTCCTTGCTGCCCTGCCAGCCTTTCGCTCCCCGCTGCCCTCAGCTCTGGGACAGGGATGGGATTTCTCCTCTGGTTCCAAAAGCTCTGACGCCTCCAGCTGCTCTATCCCGACATGCTGGTGCTGGGATGTGAAAGTCTGCCTGTGTCACACGAGCAGCCCAAAACTATGGCAGGAAGGACTCTCAGAATCACAGAACAGTTTGGGTTGAAGGGCCCTTCCCAGCTCCCCAGTGCCCCCCCTGCCATGAGCAGGGACATCTTCACCAGCTCAGGTTGCTCAGAGCCCCGTCCAGCCTGGCCTGGGATGTTTCCAGGGATGGTTCATCCACCACCTCTCTGGCCAACCTGGGCCAGGCTCTCACCACCCTCAGGGTAACAATTCCTTCCTCATGTCCAGCCTGTATCTCCCTCCTGTAGTTTAAACCATCACCCCTTGTCCTGTCACAACAGCCCCTGCTCAAAAGTCTGTCCCCATCTTTCTTATGGCACCTTTTAAGTATTGAAAGGCTGCAATAAGGTCTTCCAGGAGCACCCTTTCCCCTGCTAGAGCTAAAGCTGAACAGCTCAGCTTGCCTGTCCCCTCACAGCACCGCTGTGGCCCCACAGCTCTGCTCTCCCCACGGTTCCGCTGCTCAGCACACTGGGCACAATCCAGGACTAACATCAGGCTGCCAGAGCAGAGACCCCTCCTAGTGAGAGCGGTCAGCACCTTCCTCCACACCAGACACTGAGCAGGACTCCCCTGCCTCCAGCTGAAGGGACCTGTTAGCAAGGTCCCAGATAAACATTTTCCTCCCCTCCTAAGCTCCGCAGAGTAACATGGACACAGCATTCCCACTGTGCAAACTTCCCTGTCTGCTGCACAACAGCCTTTCTCATTCCCTGTCCCAACCGCCCCTCACCTCTGGTGAGGGCTACAGGTCCCCTCTCCCAACCCCGTCCTCGTGCCCTCCCTCTGGTGCTGGTGTCACCACTGTCTCATACGGGGCACTAGAGAAGCTGTAGGAGCCTCGTTGTGTGGCAAAAGCTGGGACAACAGACAGAGCAAAATACTCTTGAGCACCCTCTGACCTCAGGAATCGAGACATGACTGTGGGGACCAGCTCCCCAAGAGCCCTGTGGGTGCTGGGACTGAGCGGAGGAGGCTCAAGACAGCTCTTCGTGTGTGCTGCAAGCAACAGCAACTGCAAAAAAAAGCAGTCAGAGACACACTTGACTTTACCAGCATCTGCGTCTGCAGCACTTGCTGTATTTACGAGCTTTCAGGTGAGTCAGGCAGCTGACGGCAAATGGAAATGCAGCACAGAAACCCGAGGAGTCACACGTGCTCCACACACGCATGAAAAATTACCGAAGTATTTTGAGTGGAGGCTGCATGAGGATGGCTGGTGAAGCCTGTGGCTCATCCCAGGTCTGTCCTGCAGCAGAACCTGCCTCCATCGGGAGACACTGGGCTGCAACTGCCAGTGAAGGAAGAGCTCAAACACACACGACGAGGCGGTGCAGAACGAGTCCTCGCCAGAAATACAGAGAAAAACAGGCCCTGGGCCCCGAGTGAGGCTGACAGCATGGACACAGCCGAACCGCAGAGCTCAGCCAGGCTCCACGTGACACGGGAGCGGGGGCTGCGAGGCTCAGCGGGGGCTGCTGCTCAGAGACTGCCTGCAGCCATTCATTCATCTTGCAGCCACTGCTGTCACTTCAGGGACAATATTGCCAGTTGAAGGCACAGGACAGAGATCCTGGAGCAGCTGCCAGAAGTAATATGTTGAGGAATAGACTGGAAAGCTGTGCAGGGAAGGCAAAGACTGGAGCCGCTGAGCACAGCAGTGCTGAGGGAGCCAGAGTCTCATTTGGTGCCAAGAACAGAGGCCAAGTCTTGTGGCACAGCACAGGCGGGAGCTCAGAGGCACGGCGGGGATGAGCTAATTAAGAGGGGCCACTCCACAGCACCTGCCTGCACAGGGACCCCCAGCACCCTCTGCCTGTCATCCCAGCCCAGAGACGCTGGCGAGAAGCGGAGCAGGAAAGGCACATCTGAGCGCGTCACACGTGGGTCCCACCGACTCGCTGCAGGTTCCCTCTCCCCGTGCCAGGGGAGCAGAGATGATGCCAGCGGCGATTCCGCCAAACCCTTGCCTCCGTGCCAGCAGTCATTCAAAAGTAGCTTTTGACAAGCTAATATTGCCACACTCTCATATGCCCAAGTGACAGGAGGATGCTTTGCCATTGCTTTTCTACTTCCACACTGCCTGTGGGGCAAGAATCCAGCCCCACAGGAGAGAACAAGGGAAATGACATTAGGAGGGAAAGGAACGTGTGCTGTGACCTGCAGAGGTTGAGGTCGGGCATCCAGAAAGACATCGGACCCTGGTGGAGAAGGGACAAGCTGTGCCCTGTGCACGAGGGGTCTCTCCCCAGGCTGCAGTTTTGGCCAGCCCAGGTTGGTTGGGCACATTGAGTGGGCAACGTGCACTTGCAGCCCAGAAGCCAATTGCACCCTGTCTGCATCCCCAGCGCCGTGGGCAGCAGAGCAGGGAGGGGATTGTCCCCTCTGCCCCGCTCTGTGAGACCCCTGCAGTGCTGGTCCAGCTCTGGGTCCTCAGCACAGGACACACATGGACCTGCTGGAGAGGGGCCAGAGGAGCCCCAGGAATGACCCGAGGCTGGAACAGCTCTGCTGGGAGGACAGGCTGAGAGAGCTGGGGTGCTCAGCTGGAGAGGAGAAGCTCCAGGGAGACCTTAGTGCAGCCTTTCTGTACTTACAAGGTATAAGAAGGATAATACTGATGGGGACAGACTTTTGAGCAGGGGCTGTTGTGACAGGACAAGGGGTGATGGTTTAAACTACAGGAGGGAGATTCAGGCTGGACATGAGGAAGGAATCGTTGCCCCTGAGGGTGGTGAGAGCCTGGCCCAGGTTGGGCAGAGAGGTGGTGGATGAACCATCCCTGGAGACATCCCAGGCCAGGCTGGACGGGGCTCTGAGCAACCTGAGCTGGCGAAGATGTCCCTGCTCATGGCAGGGGGTGCACTGGGGGAGCTGGGAATGGCCCTGCAACACAAACTGTTCTGTGATTCCATGATTCGCACCATTCTCAGGGGGTCTATGTGAGGCCAGGGGCCCTGAGCAGGTGGGGATGGCCCAGGCTGGTGTCACGGTGTCCCCGCTCAGCTCTGCTCTCAGCGGGAAGGGCTGCACGGGGCAGCAGAGCAGCTTCTGCGCTAATAGTGAGGGGAAAGCGGCACAGGTGTGTCCTACACCCAGGATTAAACTACAGAAAGGAATAAACACAGAGAACTCTGTGCATACAGAGCTTGGTGTGTGACATGCACACAATGAAGAAAAAGTCAAAATAGGACATGGAAGGGGAAAGGATGGAGCAGGAGAGGTGAGCGAGGGGAAGAGGGAGGGAATCCAGCCCTTGCAAGCACAACTGCCATGGAAAACGCTGGGACATTGCAAACAAAGCACTGAGAAGCCAGCTGGGCTCGGTGCTCCCGGCAGCCGGAGAAATGCCCCATCACTTGGGTCTGCAGCCCCTCGGGTCTCTCAGCCTCCCGGTGCAATCTCCAGAGCTCTCAGAGCATCACGGCACTGCCAGGGAGCCCAGCAGCAAAGATCTCACAGGCAGCGGCAGTGTGGGATGGGAACCCGCGAGAACAATAACCACCGGGCAGGAATCACGCGCTCCCTCCTCCTCCTCGCGCCTCCAGCCGCAGCCTGGCAGCCGGCTCTGCTCAGCCCAGGCACGGGCTGCCACCGCCAACAGCGCCGTACGAGAAATCTGCTACAGCGAAGAAGAAAAAGGAAAACATCTGCAAGGGATGGTCTGTAGTCTCCATCTTCATGTAAAGAATGGGTTGAGCAAACGTCTCCTGGGCTTTAAGTCAAGGTGAAGATGCCTGAAGGAAAGCAGTGGACATCTTGACACAGAGGCCGACCCTCTGGCTTCCTAAGGCCAGAGTAAGGCACGGGAAATCCGCCTTTCCCACCTGGCAAAGGAGCAGCGCTCTCAGATGGGGGAAGCTTGAAACAACCCGGAATTCCGCATCTCCAAGACAAGTTTATCTTCCTCACATTGCAGAAATCCTCCCAATTGTTGATAATAACTTGTGAATAAATTATAGAGAAGTCTGAATCTACCAATCCTTTCTGATCTTGGCAGGTGAGAAAGGGAAGTACCTCCAGTCTACAGAGCACTTGGGTTCACTTCAAAAACCTGCTCGAACCAAAGCAATGAGAGAAATGAAATTGAATCAAAGCAATGATTTCAGTGCAGGAAAAGGGGAACACGGACACTTATTTTCTGACTGATCCAATGAAGTGTGATTTTGCTCTGGTCTGCTCTGCTCTGCCTTGCATTGAAATAGCAACATTAACTTCAGAGAACATAAGCTGCACCTTGAGAAGACAGTGAGGATAATAAAAGGTAAAGCTCCTCCACTTCGCTGCCAGGAGAGGGCCCGCAGGGAGCTTCCCCACCACACGCCAACCCAGGGGCCAAACTGGCGCAACTTGAGGCCGTTTCCTCTGCTCCTGGCGCTTGTTCCTGGGGAGCAGAGCCCGACCCCCCTGGCTCCAAGCTCCTTTCAGGCAGTTCAGAGATCAGAAGGTCTCCCCTCAGCTCCTGTTCTCCAGCTGAACCCCCCAGGTCCCTCAGCCGCTCCTCACGGCTCCAGCCAACAAGGAGCTTCTGGTAGTCCCTCGATGACAACCGCAGTGCGGACAGAGCGCAGCTCTCGGTCCCCACGCAGCCACACGACGTCTGTGGGACTCATGGCTGCTCCCGGGCTGGAGGGGGTGGCACAGCCCCCGCCCCGCACAGCGTGTCCCCAGCTCATCGCAGCACCGGGGGGACCACACCAAAGAGGTGGGTGGTGTTTGCTGGCAAGTCTGAAGTTATCACGGCCCAGATCTTCTGCAGTTGAGAGAAAAACCCATTCCTGGGGTCTGACTTCTCTGGGTCGGTTCTCCCAGTCACATGAATGACTCATTTCTAGGTTTTCTTTTCCTGTTACATTTACACTGGAATTTCTAATGGCTGATTTGCATCGTGCGAGTCCTGCCAACTGCCCGCAGCCCTTTTGTCCACCAAGCCAATATTGCTGCAATTACGCTTTGTTTGTATGTTTAATGAGGCACCCAGAAGGCGCAGAGGGACTTTCCACTGGCTCCTGCCCCCCGCAGACCGCAGCGCTGGGGGGGCTGCAGCCTCAGACACGTGCCCGTTCAGCTGGCGCTCACAACCCCCCCCGCTGCAGCCTGTCCTGAAGGAAGCTGCACATGGAGCTCAAGAGAAACCGGACACGTCGCTGCAGCTGATGGAGCCAGAGCCGGGGACAGCGCAGACCCCCAGTCCCACTGCCAGACCCGCTCTGGACACCAGGAGCCTGCGGCACCTCCAGCCTGTGCCTGCGCCCGGCTCCTCCTGCCCCTCAGCCCCCTCCATCTCCTGGCCCATCAGCGGGTGTCCTCCTGGCCCAGGCTCTGGTGCACTCACAACTGTCCCTTCCCCTCCCTTTGGCTTGACTTCCTCTGCAAAGGCACCCTCCAGTGCAAACTGCAGGGACACTTCTGTACAGGGGAGATCACAGACTCATTTTGGTTGGAAAAGCCCCTCAAGATCATCGAGTACAACCATAACCACCCCTGGCACTGCCCCGTGTCCTGAAAACATCATGTCCGTCTGTCCAACCCTCCAGGGATGGTGACTCCAGCACTGCCCTGGGCAGCCTGTTCCAATGCCCCACAGCCCTTTGGGGAAGAAATTGTTCCCCACATCCAACCTCAACCTCCCCTGGCGCAACTTGAGGCCGTTTCCTCTGCTCCTGGCGCTTGTTCCTGGGGAGCAGAGCCCGACCCCCCTGGCTCCAAGCTCCTTTCAGGCAGTTCAGAGATCAGAAGGTCTCCCCTCAGCTCCTGTTCTCCAGCTGAACCCCCCAGGTCCCTCAGCCGCTCCTCAAGGCTCCGGAGAGGTCACTGGCCTCCCCTTCTGTCTGTCCCCATGGGCCACCTCCAAAGTCATCCACACGTACCTGCTGGATGCACAACCCCCATTCCCGCTGTCCAGGCTCCTTGGCAAGCTCAGAGCACAAACCCTGCACCAAATGCCAGTTTGGATTTAAAGATCAGTGACATTTTCATACACGCACATGTATATGGAAATTTGCTAGTTTTATTTATAAAAGGGCATATTCAAAGAACATTTGCTGAAGGCGTTCACCGAAACATCTTTTACGAGGACCATTTTGTTCTGTCAGGCCAAGGAGGCTGCAAGCACGAGGGTGAAACACTGCTAACATTGTCTTACTTTGGAAGAATTGTTTCTTTAGTTATGATAATTTCTTATTTATAAATCTTACACTTTTCAGTTTTAACCAGCAAAACTATTATCATTATGCAAACCTTACTGTATCTCTGTGTAACCTTAACACACTCAACACACCAAATCTTGCCGTGTAAATGTGCTGAGCAACGACCACGAGTCAGGAACCTGATCTTCTAGTCAGAACAGTCCACTCTCTACCACATCTGCCACTGGCATCATCTCAATCTGAAAGGTGTTTTGTTACTTTAGTGAGAAAAAGAACATTCTCTTCACCTTGTAACTCAATCCTGAAAAGGGCTTAGGGACAGGCAAGTCAGCTCTTGGTGACAAGCACAACAGCAACACCCAGAAGGAAATTCAGTATTGCTGATAGGATGCAATAAACATACACGGCCATGACGTGAATTACTATTAAAAAAAAAAATCGATAGTGAGCACTACATGTTCCGTGAATACTTTTCATCCTGGGCACCGAGCGGGTCAGTGTCTGTGAAACGTGACTGTATCGAGAGCGCACACACTCCAGAACCGCGCGCTGGCCCTTGCAGCCATCGCACCCAAAGCCTGAGGGGAGACCTGACTGGTGCGGAGACGTCATGGAGCTCCAGGCCGAGGACACAGGGCTCTGCTGAACAGGCCGGGCTCTCATACACACTGGCAGCCTCTTCCGCCAGAACAGAGCGATAGCAGGCAAGGAAGGTGAGCAAAACTCATTCGTAATTGAAATTGCCAGACAGATCTAGGAACTACAACACAGGTCAAGGAGGAACAAACCCAGGAGTTTGGCTTTCCCAGTGAAAGCTGGGGCAAGATGAAAATGGCAGGAAGGGAGTGAGGAAGACAACGGAGCGCCAGGGAAGAGTGGGGTGCTCTAACAGTCACACACGGCTGCGAGCACGAGTCTCACACTCCCTGCCAAGGAGGAACGTGCAGAGCAAGACAAAGACCCATTCCTGTTTCACACTCTGCCTGTGAGTTCTGACTCCACACACACACACTCAGACCTGCCTGATCTCAGCCTGAGATTTCCCTTCCTATCCCTTGTGCGAGGAGCAGAAAGCACATGGAAATGTGACTCATGCCCGAATCGCCGCAGCGCTCTCAGTCTGCAGTAGCCTTGCTCCTGTGAACTTGAGAGAGGAACAAAAACAGGGAAAAACGAAAAGGACAGCAGAAACTGGCTAAAAACAGAGCGCACAGGTGCTTCCCCAGGACGCGATGCCATGTACTGCAGAGACGGAACAACGAACCATCGCGCAAATGAACAGCTTGAACAGTTCAAAGTTCGGCTGCTGTGCAAATGCTGTAACCTGCTCTCGTCTGCACACGCCCAGCCCCGGCCAAAGTTCTGCTGCCAGCTCTGGGGAATGGTGTTTTCAGTCGCACTCTTGAACAAAGAATCCGCCTGCTCATCACTGCAGAGCCAGAAATGTTACAGGCACACGCACGAGAACAGAGAACGGGGCCCTTTTCTCCAGTTCTCGATCTGTCAAGCATCATTCCTTTGCTTTGATTTCATTCATTACAGGTGGCAGAGAGCCCTCTCTCCAGGAACGAATCAATCTTAAGGCACGAGGTGGACAGATTTATTTTACTATTGACTGACCTATGCTGACAACTATCAGCACTTCTCAAGTTACCTACTTATTTTGTTAAATCAGTACTCACGCTTCAATCTTCAACATCACCCCCTTCTTTAACAAGAAAACTAAATTTAACAAGTTGTGTAGACTTGAATTTTTTCTAATCATTCCTATCCAATCCTTGAAAATGTGTTAAAAGGTTCACAGGTCCTGTGTCTGTATTTTCATCTGCTCAGCAGAAACGTGACCAATTGGCTATATTGTTAGGGACTGGTAACAGAACACTGTGAAAAAGGGGCTGCTTCCACAGGTACCTGTGGAAATGCAAAGATTCTGGGTCTGGATGTGTTACAGGCTTCTTCCCCCATCCGGGGAAAATGACAAAGAAAGGTCCAACAGGTTCCAGGCACCAGCACCGTGGCTCCTGCTGGACTCCAGGAGCTCGTGTTGGAGGGAAGGCGCTGGCAGCAGAGGGGTCGATCACGGTTCCTGCGGGCGGTGCTCAGTGGGGGCAGAGGTGCTCATGAGGTCCTGGGGAAGGCTCTGGCGCGCTTCCTGCATCCGGCGCCGGGCCCTCTGGAAAGCCTCTACAAGACAGCAGAACGTATCAGCCAGCCTTGGGGAGGAGAGGGGTGAGTCTGGTCAGCAAACATCATCTCTCCTGGAGCAGAACTTCACTTCTTAATCATAGAATCAGAATCATTTTGGTTGGAAAAGACCCTCAAGAACATTGAGTCCAACCGTTAACCCACCCCTGGCACTGCCCCATGTCCTGAGAACCTCATGTCCGTCTGTCCAACCCTCCAGGGATGGTGACTCCAGCACTGCCCTGGGCAGCCTGTTCCAATGCCCCAGAGCCCTTTGGGGAAGAAGTTGTTCCTAATACCCAATTGAAACCTCCTCTGGTGCAACCTGACGCCATTTCCTCTTGTCCTGTGACTTTTTACTTGGGAGAAGTTACTAAGTTCCACCAACAAAGCACCCAGTCCCTGCTGCTCTCTTCACTTACTTCTAGCACTGTCTTTGCTCTGCACCCAATGGAACTGGATACAGAGCCTGTGTATCGGTGCCACAACCTATGCCCAGCGCCACGCAACACCGGGCAGGTCGGCTTGGGCCCTGCCCTCACAGAGCGGTTATCCCTCCTCCCTGAGCTGATGCCTCCTGAAGTTCCCAGCTGAGATCAGAACATTTAACCTCTGCTATGGACTCAGAGAGCTCACGGGGGGCAATTATCCCCACAGTAATGGATTCTTCTGAAATATCCAGCCCACTCTGTAAAAAGGGGAGCGAAAGTGAGCCAGAGGCTTGCCAGGGAGAACAACACTGAAAGCCCTACCCAAAACGTTGTAGACAGAGCTCTGCTGGCTGAAGCCTCCAAGCCGGTCCAGTACGCTCTGCATGCGCTGCCTCAGGGCACTGGTTTCCAGAAATGCTCTGTGGAGAACCACAGCAGGTCAGGATCGCCAAAACACAGCACACAAGGCAGAGCTCACGCTCACTTTGCTGCACTTACTTAGACTGCTGCAGGCAGTAAAGGCGGAATGTGACGCTGCCTGTTGTCTCTGTGCGAAAACCAAGGCGGCTCAGACGCGATCCCTGCAAAGACAGCACAAATTAGTCACCACATCCAGCAACCTGCTGCAGTGGGCTGATCCGAGCGAAAACGAGCATGTCCCGCCAGTACCATCCCCTCCGTTCAGGAAAGAGATTGAAGTGCTGGAGCGGGTCCAGAGAAGAGCAACAAGACTGGGGAAGGGACTTGAACACAGGACCCATGGGGAGAGGCTGAGGAAGCTGGGCTTGTTCAGTCTGGAGCAGAGGAGGCTTAGAGGTGAGCTCAGCACTCTCTGAATGACCTGAAGGGCAGTTCTAGCCAGGGGGGATTGGGCTCTTCTCCCAGGCACTCAGCAATAGGACAAGGGGGCATGGGCTTCAACTCTGCCAGGGGAAATTGAGGCTGGAGATGAGAAAGCAATTCTGTGCAGAGAGAGTGGTCAGCATTGGAATGGCTGCCCAGGGAGGTGCTGGACTCACCGACCTGGAGGTTTGTAAACTGAGATTGGCCATGGCACTTGGTACCATGATCTGGTCAATGGACTGGAGTTGGACCAAGGGTTGGACTGGATGATCTCTGAGGGCTTTTCCAACCCAGTCCATTCTGTGGTTCTGTGATTCATGTGGGCACAGGGTCTCTCCCTCCCCTGCTGCACAGGGCAAGCGAGGTCAGGAAGAAGGGCACATGGTCCAGGCTGCGCTGAGGGCAGGATCCAGACAGCAGCAAGCTGCTAGTGCAGTGCTGGAGGAAGGTTTCAACAACTGGATAGGGCTCATTCCCACACAAAACTGCTACAAAGATCAACTTGCTCATTACACCAGCGAGCATCTCTGCAGCTTCCTTAAGATCATGAAGTTTATGCCCGTCTCCCAACTGTCAGCTGCTTGCTTCGGGAAACTGTTCCAGGCGCACTTCAGCCCAGATTCCTTACAAAAGCACAGGAAGAAGTCTGCAGCTGGTAAAACGCTGACCTGACAGACACTTCATGGGCAGGGCCAGCACAAGCAGAGTTATGTCAAGGCTCTGATCCACATTCACCCACTTCTCTAAGCTGCACACACCTCAGCAGGCAGAGCTCTGCCTCTGTCTGCCCAGTTCTCTGTCCATGCTCACCAGTCTCACAGAGGAGACATTTCTTTGGTTAGAGGAACAGGACCATCCTTCTTCAAATCTGGTCCAGGCCGTCCAGACATCCAAAGCCGAGAGCATCATCTCCCATCTCTCAGAAAGAGCAATGTCCTGCAGCTGAGCCCACCTTGAAGGTCGATGGCGTCCTGACGTAGGTGATGTCCTCCAGCTCAGGAGATCCGCCGATGAAAAATCTCCTCAGCTCCGCAACTGTGCCCAGCTCCACAGGGCGCCAGGTCGGGACGGTGAGCACGTGGAGACCTGGCGCAGAACAACAGGACAGCTCAGCAGCCATGAGCAAAGACCCACTCAGAGTCACAGCGGACAGCGCGGGAGATGGACATGGGAACACTACCCGGTATCTCTCAAACATTTTCCCAAGTAGCTGCCCCACGCAGCCACGCGGCCAGCGCTGAAGGTGTGCCCTGCCCACGAGGAACGCCGCCTTACTCCACATGGGTGTCAGAACAGTTGTGACCCTCAGATGCCACGTGGGACAGAGAAGGTTGCTGCTATTGTAAAGACAGACATGCAGCACCACCCCAGAGCTGTATCACACAAGATTTTGTGACAGAACAACTGAAGGAGCAAGAACAGCAACACATGATGCTTCTCAACATGGTACAACAGTGCAGGATGCATCAAATCCTTTGCTGCCGCCCAGACAGGTAACTATCCCCTTCAGTACACCAGGCAAAGTGTCCCCAGGACCAGCTGAACCTATTCCCAAGAGAACCACCCAACCCATCCTCCAAAATAATGCCCCCATTATGTTTTACCTGGAGATGCTGGCAGCACCAGGGAACCATATCCTTCAACACGATACCTCTGCCAGAAATCCAGGGACAGGACCTCAAAGTAGAGAACAGGCCACTGGGGGAGACTGTCTGCAAGGCAGGGAGATCACAGCTCTGTGAGGGACACGGCCACAGACAACAAAATCCTAAATCCCCAGCTCCACCAGCAGGAAATCCTTTCTGTGGTTCTCCTACAACGACAAGCCTAGATGTATGGGTGATTATTTTCCTCTGTAAAAGCTGAACCCTCAGATTTGAGGATGAAAACAGAACTATTGATGTTAAATATTTTGGAAAATTCTTTGTTTTGAGAACAAGTCCAAACTGGTTCAATTATTTTGGGGCAGAACAACCTTTTGTGAATGATCTGATGCCAAACACAGGAATCTTTTTATTTCTGACCTTTCCCACCATTATTGGGGGATTATTAACTTGGATTCTCCTACAGGTTTCCAAGTGCTGGTTTTTTTCATAGTGAAACAAACTCATGGTGTTTATTCTAGGCTGAAAATTCATTAGTCTTGGTTGAATACCCAAACTCAAGTGCCAAGGCATGCCATAAAATTGTCCCCAGCAATTGCAATCCAAAAAGCGATGGGGTCGGTGTAGTGAAGCAGCAGGAACAGGCAGCAGAGAACCCCAGCTTAAAATAGAGCTGGGATTTTCAAAGTGACATAAACTATACAAAGATTATACAGGTCACTGAGTGTGTCTACAAACATAAGACTCAGCACGGAGTTCTAGTTGTGTACAAAAGTGCTGCCTGTGTCTGCAGTGTCCTGGGGCTCTGTGCAGTCCACAGGCCACAGCAACACAGACAAGCATGCCGGCAATTTTGAGACAGATAAGCCAAGATCTAAGGGGTTTTGCAACTGGATAAAGCTGTCACCTGGAAGCTGGGTCCTGCACTTCGTTCACAACAACCCTGTGCAACGCTACAGGCTCAGGAAAGAGCGGATAGAAAGCTGCTCAGCGGAAAAGGACTTGGGGGTGCCGGTCAACAGCAGATGACCACAAGCCAGCATGTGCCCAGGTGGCCAAAAAGGCCACCAGCATCCTGGCTGGTACAGCACTGGTGTGGCCAGCAGGCCCAGGGCAGTGACCGTCCCTGTGCTGGGAATGGGGAGGCCAAACTTTGAATCCTGGGGGCAGTTTTGGGCCCCTCACACCAAGAAAACCCTTGAGGTGCTGGAGCGAGTTGAGAGAAGGGAACGGAGCTGGTGAGGGGCTGGAGCACAAGTGTGATGGGAGCGGCTGAGGGACCTGGGGGGTTCAGCTGGAGAACAGGAGCTGAGGGGGGACCTTCTGATCTCTGAACTGCCTGAAAGGAGCTTGGAGCCAGGGGGGTCGGGCTCTGCTCCCCAGGAACAAGCGCCAGGAGCAGAGGAAATGGCCTCAAGTTGCACCAGGGGAGGTTGAGGTTGGGTCTGGGGAACAATTTCTTCCCCAAAGGGCTGTGGGGCATTGGAACAGGCTGCCCAGGGCAGTGCTGGAGTCACCAGCCCTGGAGGGTTGGACAGACGGACATGAGGTTCTCAGGACACGGGGCAGTGCCAGGGGTGGATTACGGTTGGACTCAATGTTCTTGAGGGGCTTTTCCAACAAAGATGGTTCTGTGATTCTATGATCAATTAATCCATACAAATGCTGATGCATTGCTGTGTGGTGCAAACACAGTATGTGTCCAAAGGTTGTGTGGTGACAGGGCGAACATTTGCTGAATGAGCAACACTTTCCTTTGTTTAAATCTGTCCTTTCATCTTGTTGAGGGGCCAACAACACCTGCACTGCCATCAAAAGATTTCAGAGTGTCACATTAGAGAGCAACAGGGAAACGTACCTTCCAATTCATCTGCTTGAGTGAAAAACATGTCCAAAGTGAAGGGGTAGCAGAAGTGTGCCACATTATCCTAGAAAAGGAACAGAACAGAAATATCAGATTCCTGGATAAGAAAATTCACCACTAGCATTGGAGGGGCCACAGAGAGTGGAGAGAAAACAACTAACGGTGGAGAAAAGGTAATGATGCCCAGAGAAGATGAATCACATCGCAATAACAACCACATGGCTGCAAGATGGACCCACACACTCCCAAGTGCCACATGGATGGAAGAGGCTGTTAAAACTAATGAAAAGAGTAACACTCCTCTGGCAACAACTGAGCATGTTGCAACATTATTGCACCATGAGGATCTTTACAAAAGACATGTAAAATACCTCAAACAATGTTACTACTGAAATGCTGTGCAATGATGATTTCTGCAATATACAAATCAGCTCACATAAGTGATATCCAAAAGTTGATAAAATTCATATTTTCTAAGAGAGAAGCTGGAGACAGCAACGGAACCAACCTCCCAGATGGGAAGAGGGGTTCATCGTGAGAAATCGGCTTAGAGGCTGTGCGTTCCTGCCCCAGGCAAGACAGAACAGCTCTTTGTAAACTCTGAGCAGTTGGGAACGCAAAAATTAAAGCTCCAAAGGCAATCAGTCAGAAGGAAGAAAAAAGTGAGATTCCAGAAGCAGTTTTATTTGCTCTGGTTTTATTCGGTCACAGTGGCAGGCTGTAAAAAGGCAAGTACAAACAGAATGAGAAGAATCCCTAACATGCGCTGCCCTTGAAAGGAGCTCTCTAGTCACAATCTTAGCTGAATATATCTGCAGCTTCTTATACACTTTCCACCCCAGAGAACGCCTGTTCAAACCCAGCTCCGCAAGTTGAAGGGCACCCTTACCCAGCCCACTGCCTTGGTGGCACAGGTCTGTGTCACTCCCGAGAGCTGCTGGGACGCGGGGCTCGACCACTCTGGGGGGAGAACACAAGCACAGCGGTGAAGGCTCTGGGTGCGAGGGAGGACTCACACACCAGGGCAGCTCAGAGGAGAGCGTCGGTGCCAGGTGAGCGGGGTAACACACAACATCACTACACTGACTTTCCCCAGGTGTGTCCCACCCCTCCCGGTTCCAGGAAACGGCTGCTCCCCAGAATGCCCTGAACTGTCGATGAAAAGCAGAACCTTATCTAAATGCAGCGAGTAGCAGAGGTGGTCTCTCTTCAGACAGACATCAGGGCATAACCAGAGAGGGGAGCCAGAGCCATAGCTTCAGGGGGATTACGCATGCAGCAGGATGAGTGTGTTAGTGCTGGGAACCTTATTTATCAGTCAACATTTAATATGTCAGTGTCAGCACAAAGCACGAGACATCGTGGTGAGCACTGACATCAGACAAGGTCACTGCTGAGATGGAGAGGACAGGAAGGTTAATCTCTGCAGTATAAGGGATGAACCTCAGGTAGGCTGCTGCACATGAGCATCACTGGTTGAGAAGCCAATGGACCCATGTGTCCCAGCCTGATTTTGAAGAGACAAGAAGGAAAGATGCTATTTCCTCCCAGGCATGAGTTTAGTTCAAACCACTGAGTTCTTCAATTTTAGCTCTGAAGACCTCTGACTAGATCCCAGCCCCTCCATTAACTTTTACTGACTTTCAGCAGAGCTGAGCCAATGGAACAGCCAAAGCATTCATTCCTCAAAGTGCTGTGATACGGCTGGAAACGTGAATACTTACGGTCAGGCAGCTCCACGAAAAAATGCACATAGAGGTTGTCATACTCATAGCCTTGAGCTGAAACTGAGAACACAGCAAGAATGAACCTCAGCTGCTTGTTTCCACACCAACTCCTCCCGTACTCGTGTCGGCTTTTGGGAGAGACAGCACCAGTAACCTCAGGGACAACCAGTCAGTGCTGGAAGCTGGGAGAAGCCAGGGGCTTCAAAGCAACAGAACACGACCCTCAGAGTAGACTCCTTTTCCAGACTGGCCCTGTTCCCATATCACTAACCAGATTAGGGAGGTCACACATTTAATTGCTTTCTTGCCATAATCTCTATTAACATCCCAATCTGCTCTCCTTTTTTCAGATCTGCATGTCTGCAGTATTTTTATCCTCAGATCTGCAAATGTCACTCCAAGGGTTAATTCTAAAAAGTGGGGAGGAGAAGGAGGAAGTAAAGGATTCCGGGGAGACAACCACCTACTCTGGACCAGCCTGTGATCCAAGAACCCTTTAACCCTTTGTAACCTCAGCCATCCCAGCAGACTCAGATTTGCCTCTATAGTTACTGTTCACAGAAAGAACTCACCTATTTCCCCATTCACAAACAGCCGCAGCGTACCGGGAAGAGTCTGTAAGACCAAGCAGATAAGCAAAGAGAAAAGGCTCAGTGATTGCTGGTGGAACCTCATACAATCCCCTCCCAGCGGGATCTCACACGGATGTTTCACAGCTGTTTGTCCAGGAACGGTTCACCCTGCTGGCCAGGTAGGGATGGTGACTTCTCATATCATCCTTTCTAGAACCGAACGGTCCCTCTGGAGAGACGCTACCTAGAGAGATCAAGTTCCTGGACTGCAGGAGTTCGCTACTCTGTAAATCAGGTCTTTTTCAGACTTCAAGCTGGATACAAAATGTAGCGAGAAGTCACTTGCAGAAATCATAGTCCTGTTTCTCCTGTAGTGTTCCTGCGCTTGCCCAAGGGGGGCTGGAGGAAGCACAGGACAAGCTGAGACGCTCTATGGAAGTACAAGAAAGTACAACTTTCACACTTTGGCAAACAAGATTTGAGCAAAACAGATCGCAGTCTGGGTAATTCAGTGAGAAGGGAAACTGTGCATGAATTTGGGGGTGGGAGGGGCTGTTTCTGTGAATAAAATGTCACACACATGTGTCTGACATTCAAGAAGTTAACAGCAATCACTGTCCTAAAAGATATAAACCCTCCTTTCTTCCTCAAAGTGCTGGAGTGAAAGGCCTTCAGACAACACACACACGCAGACCACAGCGCTCAGCACACTCCACTGCTGGTCCCACAGACCTGCAGGCCACACTGAAACTTGTCCCTTGTCACCCAGTTTTCTGTTGGAAGCCACAGGGTAAAAGCTGCCATCACATCCAGAGAATGAGACACTCTTTGGAGGCTGCGGTACAAACGGCATCCGTGGTAACCAGCCCAACCGCCTCCAAAGGCAGCAGGGCCCCAGGTCCCTGCCCAGTGCCACTGGCGCTCACCATTTCAAATTCGGAGCCCACGAGACCACTGAGGTATTCCTTGTGCCGACCGTACAGCTGGAAACGCACAACAAGAGCGTGAGAAAAAGGGTATTTTTGATTACGTATGGTTTTACTTCTTGCAAAAACTGCAGCGGATAGAACTTAAAACCAGTTTAAATTGCTGACAGGCTTAGCACACGGGTTTTTATAATTCTTATAGCAGATGCAGAGAATGTAAGTATCTCATGGAACAAAGATGCACAACTGGTAATGCTGCATGGAACTTCAGCTTCAGAAAGGATATCAAAGGCCAATCTAAAGAAAAAGAAGCTCTGAAGAATCAGCAGATCTTAAATGACACATTAAAAGCACAGGCATAAACTGGTGCAATGAGAACAAGTGCAGCAAAATCGTGATTTCCTTATTGACCACAAAAACAATGAGGAAACGTACAAATGAAAAACTAAAACATTAAGTACTTTTAGAAACAGTCGCAGCCAAAAAGGAAATTCAGAGGATCAAGACATAAACTGAGATATCTATATCCTGGGACATTATGGGTAACAAGAAATCATGCAATAAGTACACAGGCAGCAAGAGGAAGAGCAAAAGGAAGAAAAAGGGTTTGCCCACTGCTCAAAAGGGAAGGTAAACCATCAGCAGGTGGCACTAGAAAGGCACAGGTTAGGTAGTTTCTTGCATCAGTTCTCACCACACAGATCACTGCAGTCAGAGGCCAACACGAGTAACACTGACAAGGCCTCTCCCTCAAGAATGAAGTCGTCAGGGAATTATTTGTCTGAGTTCTCAAACTGCTGGGCATGAGACTCGCTGGCAGGGACATTCATTTTGTCAGCGTTAGGTGTCTGCAGCACTAACAACTCCATCTACACGAGGGTCTGAGTCTGCCAAATCAGAACTAGTCCCTAAGATCAGTGGAGGCCGGTGCTTACATTTCTGAACACGCGTTGCTCACGTTCCTCCTCCTCTGGCTGCACCTGGACAGACGCATTCTCAATGGTGTATTTCCACACCTCTCGCTTCTCTCCATCCAGCTCAATCCTGCAGGGGCCCAAAACATATGAGCAAAACTCCCTCATTAGGCAGGGAACAGGCGCAGGCAGCAACGGCATCAGCTGTGCCACCCTGACCCACGTCCCCTCTCCAGCTGGGCTGTGTGACACCACGGGGGCACAAACGGTCTCTCCGCACTGCCACGTGTCCCACAGCAGCAGTGACGCCCAAAGGAGGCTCACTGGTGTTCAGCATCTGCATCACCTGCATCCCAGGGCCTGGCACCAACGCCCCACACACCACACAGTGCCACCAACACAGGTACACAACCATCTTGTCTTAGAAATCTCTGGAATAAA